>NC_092815.1:40367852-40669352 GCF_023375885.2 Dermacentor andersoni
CAGATAAGTGCAGCATCGATGAGTTAGGAGGGTTATTATTGCCAGTAATCCGTTGCTTTACGCTATAAACTTCTTTAAGCTGTAAAATTGGCCACCGCCGTGGCCCAGTGCCGTCGGCGTCGTGCTGCTGAGCACGAGGTAGCGGGTTCGGTGTCCGACCGCAGCGCAGCCGCATTTCGATGGGGGCGGAATCCAATAAGTGCTAGTTTGTCGTCTTTTGCCTACACGTTAAAGAACCCCTAATTGTTCAAGTTATTGAGAAGCCCTCATACCTCACCGTGCAGTTTTGGGACGTTAAACCTTATCATTTTAATTCGTAAGTTACTGCGTAGTTTTCTTCACCTTGACACCTCTCTTCACCATTATACCTTTTCAACTCCGCCTTGTAGCAGTGCTTGTATTTTTGACCAAGACGATCGCGGTAAACGACAGGAAGTTATAGTCCATGACAGCGACAAGGTGACGACCACTGACAGTCCACCAGCCGACTATTTCACGTCACCGTCCACACCACACCAGGCTTCGTCAACACCGTTCAAGCAACGAACATCGTTGCGGCGTCAGCAGCCATTCAGTACCACCGCGCGATGAACACAGCTTTGTTAGGGTACGGCCGACCTCTGTCAGTAAAACACGAAAAGCTCATACTATAATTAAACCGTGGCCTCAGAGCGGGATCCCGCTGGATCCTGTATAGATATCCCACATGCGTTAAGCGGTTCTTGTGGCTAACTTCTTGAGCCATATCCACCACGATAGACATGGGACATTACATGTGGCATTATGCACTGGAATATCGATGGCGCTGCCTCCACCTATGTTTAATAAACCTTACTATTACCAGGCCGTTTGACTTCCCATACACGTACCACTCGCTGAGTTTCCCGAAATTACTACACAGTAGTCTACGGACAGGTCCACAATGCAGTGCGTTGAATAGACTCGTGGCATTGTTACCAAAGGCCTGTTGAAAACTCCTGCACATGGCTTTTTGGTCCTGAAAGCACCAAATTGCTCGCATAGTTTATGCATATTCTCCATGAGCTTTTGGTCACTGGCAGCCGAAAGGCGCTGAAAGAAAGCAGCTACACAGACCGTCAAGCAACGCTTAATGTGCTCGCACTCAACGTAGTCACGCTGCCTAGCTGATACATCTGCCCAACGCCCGCGACATCGCGCTGTCCGCACGGTCGCAGCCGGTATGCGCGCACTCAAAAATAGCCTTTTTTAGCTCTTAACAAGCTCCGGCTAAGATGTCCGATCCACCAAATTCAGATTACTACCTCGTTTGAACTTTTCGAATTTGCGTGCGAGCTTGTGTAAACACGAGGCACGTACCTGCTACAAACGTTTCGTGCGCGGGGCGTGCACGAGTAGCCATAGCAGCAACTGCATCCGATGTGACCTATCAGCTTTCTGTCGTCGGGGCTGCCGTATATTCAAGGCGCTATCCGACGGATCGCATAGTTTTCACACAGTTGTGTATCCCACGCAAACATTGCAGCTATCGAGGCACTCACGCGGTTTCCTTCCACCATTTTCCTTTGCCTTATATTGACGACAAACACTACTCATCTCCGTCAGCTGTTTGCTCGCACACGTGTCTGCACGACGTTGTCGTCAGTGCGTCCGTGAAATGTGCCCCCGTTCAGACTGTGAGTGCATGTACACGGCGCAAGCGCCAATAATTGTCCTAAGGCGCGACAAGGGGCAGCAAGGTGGCACGCATTGTGGCGGCAGACACGCGCAGTGTTACCTTGGCAGGAAAGAACCAGAAAAAGATGTTGCTCGATAGCTCTTTGTTGACGGTGAGAAAGCCCGCGTAACTGGGGAAGAGCTCGGTGGCCTTGGCGTCGCCCAGCAGGTGGCCTACGCGGCTCAGGTGTCGCGCCTTGTCCAGCGAGCCCGCGTTGATGAGCGGCGTCAGGAACAGCGGGCCACCAACTTCGCCGAGATGGCCGTCAGCGTGCGCGTCAACGTCACTGGTGGGGAGAATTTTTCAGAATCAGATGCGAAAGTACCGTCCATGCATGCATGCTCGTTCGCGTCCTCCGCCCTCCCGAGTGTGTCACGTGTCGCGAACGCGCGGGCGATTTTCGAAGGCCGCTGTACAGGCAGATGAGAGGGGGCGTGTCGAGGTGGAGGCTTTGCATCAACTGACTGCAGTCCTCGTTTGAATACCGGTTAGAGTCCTGAACAGGGTGCCGCGAAATTCCCAGGTCCCTGATTAGTATCCAAATTGCGGCAAGCCTCGGTAAAGTGGGCAGGCGCGCTGCAGCATTCGATGACTTCTTAAGGTTTCCAACGGCCCTCACGTAAATTGCTGCGGGGTCGATTGCGCTCTGTGAAGACTCCAGAATTGGCTGAAGTTGTAGTTTGCAAATCCTCGAGGGCGTTAAGCGTTCGCTCTCAGCTCACGCTGTTGAGCTATATGCGTATTAACAGCGTACACGAGAGTTTTAACCACATATTCTTACTTGAAGTATACAGCACGTTATCAGTCATGTATACGATGTGGAAATGCATAATTTGATTCACAACGTTAATTAAGCAACGCCATCTTGCTATAAGGTAAGCAGAGCTCGTTCAGGCAGAACAGACAAATGTAGCTTAACTTCCTGTCGTCGATGGGGCGTTTGTTATGCTTGAACGTTGATAGGCACTTCCAAAACGCAGGCCTTGCGACACCGGTTTTGCATATGCACGAGCCGTAAGCGATTACTGAAGCACGCAATAGAACCCTCGCGGCTGAAGAATACGTTGCACCAAAGTCACTGAATACAGTGCAGCTTATGCGGGGAGCCCCCGAGAACAAAATTGTAAGCTTGAAGGCGAAACACGCCGCTCGGTATATTTCCACATTGACCGTTGTTGTATCCGGCTTGGAAGACTATGTTTCTATGCTCACCCGCTGTAAACTTTCCACATGCTGGCTATCCATGCGTCGGTGCTTGCGCACAAAAGCGAAGCGAACAACACCGACCTCGCCATTATTCTTGTTCTTGTTCTCAATAAGTGGCACTTACCCACTACGGAAGATCAGCCAAGAAGCAAGCGCTTATGTAATTAAATTAAAATGAACAAAAACTGCAACTTTAACTCATCAAAAAACCCCGAGTATTAAATGATGGGTGCTATGAACTGGCAGTAATACATAATAAAAAAGTGTTGCACATATTACAGGATTTTAAGATAAATAATTTCTAGCAGTGATATAACTTCAAAAAGTAAGCAATGAATACTACCTTAAATATAACTTAGCAGTAAGAACAGTATTTGTTCAGCAGCATTATCAATGCATATCTCTATTTGATTACTGCAAGGACTGGATAATAAGTTTGCCCATTCCCCTGTAATGAACCGCAAGATGTAGAGTACGTACATGCGTGCACGCACAGAATATAGTGCAAGGAATAGTGAAAAATAGAATATCGAATAGAGTAGAATAAAGTAGAAGGAAGCCTGAGGAAATTATATGCCTTTGAGTAGTGAGACATCTTGAGTAGGTGCAGCTTCGGCAGCTTTCTTGAATTGAATACAATGCACGGTGTGTGCGTGTGTCGAGTATAAGTAGTCGTAGGTGACCTCTCACAAGACATGTAAACTTCAGTTAGATAGGTCCGCGATTTCACTATGGTGCTGGAAGTCCATGCACACCGTGGCAGGCCTAAGAATGTTCGCAGAGCTTGGGCCTGAAGCCTTTCGAACGACCGAAAGCTCAGCGAAGACGCCTCATGGACAGAGAATTACTGGTCAAATGAGTGGAAGTCCAAGCTGGCGAAACCGAACAAGCACCGCCATCTTCGCAAGACCACCGAAATGAAACAAAATAAATATCAAATTGTAAGAAGAGAAGAAACGGCGTATCCCCCCTGAAGTACAATTTCTCTTTTTCTAACATCTTTCATGTTGCCTTTATTATTATTATTATTATTATTATTATTATTATTATTATTATTATTATTATTATTATTATTATTATTATTATTATTATTATTATTATTATTATTATTATTATTATTTACATAAGTAAAGGTTCTACAGACTAGGCATCTCCATCCGGAGCAGCCTTGGTGTAAGGGCATACGCCTTGGTTTTCTTTTTTTTTTTCGAAGGTATTAAGTCAAAAACTTCAAAAACGGCCGAAAGTGTGCTATATGTTAGCATTATTCTTTCACCAAATATCCTATAGTGACCACGTCCCCTGTTTACAATGGAAGAGGAGAAGAAGAAGAGAAAGAAGGACTATGCTTGTTAGCAAACAACAATCTGTAACAGTAGACACTTTAATTCACATTTACAAGATACTCATTTCATTTCACCTGCTCCACGTGCTCTCGATCTGTGACACGCCGTCGTGTACGAAACGCCGGCAGCACTACGGAGGCCTACGTCTTCAGGACAGGCGTGTACTTGAGCCCGACCTTCACTTCACGGGTCTTTTGCAGGTGGAGCGCACCCGGGTGAGTCATATTGTTCAAAACACCGGCTGCATTAAGGCGGCTAATTATTTGCTCTGTGCAAATAACCAGCCAGCCAGTAACTTCAGTCGTTTGTCTCGACGCATGTTTTGATGGGTACCACGCCTCCGCGTACGCTTGCCATCTTCAGTGTTGCTTCTTCCTATAAATTTTCTATTCGGGTAATAAAAACATCTCCCCCAACCCCAATTTTTTAACCTTCTGCTCTAGGCATTTCGATGCATGGGGGCAAAATGCAAAAACTACCGTGTCCCGTGCTTTGGGGGAATGTTAAAGATTACCTAGTGGTCAAAATTTCCGGAGTCCCCCACTACGACGTGCCTCATTATCATATCTTGGTATTTGACACGTGAAACCCCAGAATTTCATTAATTAATTCAATGACGACATTTTACAATTTCTCCAACCAATACGCCTCGACGAAGTCACGTACAGATGGGGAACAACACTTTCTGCATAACATATATCCTGGGAACTTACGCCCATGGTCACAACAGTTGACTGATTTTTTGCATCACGAAGCACGCAGTGTCGAACATGAACGATACGTGCGTCGCTGCTCTTTCGCCAGTGCCCGTCTTCCAATGCTGGAACGTTGCTAAAATAGCATGACGTCAACGAACTCCGAGACATTGGTTCAGGTTCAAAAGCGACGCTTGAAGGCTTTCTATATTTTCTTTATCAATACAATTTTTTTTTTAAATGCGCTCTCTGATCGATTGCAAACCGGCTCCCCTCGCGAACAGGTGCCCATCCCGAGCATCTTGTCGTGAGTGCCAACGGTGATTCGCATGGAGAAGCGGCCCGAGCCCGAGGTGACGCTGTGCTCAGCCGTGTTCCTGTGCCTAGTCGTGTCCTCAACCACCGCGCTGGTGCTGGCGCGCAGGGTGCCCAAGTACGCTGAAGAACCAAGAACCACGCGGAAGGCGCGTGGTTCTGCCAGGCTGCCTCGAGCACGCGCGCCGGCTGAGCTGAGCACGCTGTACCCGACGGCCGACCAGTGCCTGGATTTTCACTGGCACCTCTCGGACGCGCATATACGAATGCGTTAGCATTGCCGAAGACCGGCCAGACCGGCTGCGCGGATCGCCGGCCAGATCGGACAGGTTCTGCAGGCACACATGCAAGGCATGTGCAGCCTGGCGTAATACTTGAGCGGCGTCGTGCGTCACTTCGATACATGCTATGCATGCATTCCAATATTTATTGAGCTTTCATTGTTATTTGTTATAGAATAAAATATTTTAGCCTTTCGTCGTTACTTCAGGTATCTTGAATGTCGTCTTTCCTGCACTGTGACACTTAATCGTAAAATAACAACCCACTCAAACCTACATCAAGCTACCCGACCTGGAGGCTCGGAATAAATCAGGCTGCATGCGTGAAGTTGTACTTTCAGTACTGTGCACTTGCATCAGTGCATACTTAGTCCATACGTGCGACTACCCGCTCATTCGGACGGAACGTGCGACTTCTGCAACGAAAAGGAGGACGAGAGCTTGTGCAATCTGGCGCACAATGCTAAAGGGTTCCCAACAGTTTATTCGACACCAGCAAGACAGGAGTCACTGCCCTCTATAATCTAAACGCAAATCAGAGTATGCCCTGCAAACGTCGCTATTAGTTGTCTAGCGTTTATGTAACCGTATCGCCAAAGCTTCGCTTCACATATATTCCTTCATCATGTGCGTTAGATATGCATAACTTTCCTTAAAATCGAGCCAATGCACTGTCATGTAGTATCCGTTTTTCATGAGATATGCATAAACGACAAGATGACTACGCGCCAACTTGCCGAGTTTCCGAACCTAATGCTGTAACAGTTGTACGCTTGTAAATGGTCACGCGAAACTTTTGAATCTCGAGTAAGTCGCGGCACGGGGGTGGTACGCTTATGCAAATATGTAATTAGTTTTCAAGCACTCACACCAGCTTAAATGTAAAATGAACGCCTGCAAATAAACTGTCAATAGACGCATACCTCGTTAGGCGCCATATATCAGTTAATTTTATTCTCATAATATACGCGTAGAGTTGAGGTTGTATTGAACTGAATACTATGATGCGAATACAAATACTTCTAAGAGTAGACGACACATTTCGTTATTATCATGGGGGTTCGAATAGCGAAATTTTCTAATCGAATACGAATATTCTAGAAAAACAAGCACCGAATGTCGCATGCAACATCGAATATTTGCTCATTTCTAAAGCAACATGAAATAAGTTTGCGCGGAGTACCGCTGGGGTAAACAAAAAATCAGGCTTCTATATGTGTGTGTGCGTGCGCGTGCGCGTGCGCGTGTGTGTGTGTGTGTGTGTGTGTGTGTGTGTGTGTGTGTGTGTGTGTGTGTGTGTGTGTGTGTGTGTGTGTGTGTGTGTGTGTGTGTGTGTGTGTGTGTGTGTGTGTGTGTGTGTGTGTGTGTGTGTGTGTTTGTGTGTGTGTGTGTGTGTGTGGCCACAGGTATAAAATACCATTCACAATCAGACATAAGGACAAATGAGGAGCTTATAAATGATAAACTGATTTCAATTATTTCGGGAACCATACCCATGAATGACTGTAATGAAACAGGGGAACAGCATGTTACCAAATGCACGTAAAGTGTTGTGTTCGCTGAAGGAGAGAAGTGGGATACTATACAGCATCGCGAATTGCGTTAAAGAGATGCAAACATAATTAATTGGAACAGCTTCGTATATGGGCTGCATAAAAGCGACCCATTCTTACTGAAAGACGGGAAATCGATGAGCTGAAGTTATCAGCCCCGTGAGTTTGCTCAGGAAATGGTGCCTCATGGTGAACAGCCGCAGTTAACCTGCAACAGAACCATCCGTAACAGTCATCACATCCATCGTTATATCTCCCTTGAGACTCTAATAACTGTTTTTATCCTTTATATACTCGAAAGAAAAGAATATTCTACAATTACGAATAGTGAATTTTCGAACTGATTACGAATCGAATAGCAATTCGAATAGCGAAATCGAATAGCGAAATTACGAATATTCGTCAAACCTAATTGTCGTCGTCGCTGTCGTTGCTGCCGCTGCTGCTGCCGTTGCTGCTGTTGTTGCTCATCCGGATTCTGGACCTATCTCATTTTCAATATTGTGTTATTCCCTAAATATGCAGCTACGACAGGCTACAATTAAGGCATGGCCTATTGCTCGTAATATTCCTCGTGGCAACGTTCCGTCGCCACTTCCAGCTATGCGCTTAATTGCTGGACTAACTCCCTGTTTACCTGAGTGGGATAACTGTCCGACATGGCGTCGCAGTATGCGGGGACGATATCGCTTCATGAATAGGCTGGCTTATTGTGGATAAACACTTGACCGCCACTCTATATACGTGTATACCACGTCGCAAGCTGCCCTGGGCGCAACGGCGGAATGTATTGATGAAATCATACTTCATATTTCTCCGTATATAAGCCGGCAGCTTTTTCCCCTATCATCCTCGACAGTGAGCACGACCGTTCCTAGGAATGTTTTCGACTTAACGGTTATTCTGTATGTGGGTAAAACAACATCGACACCTCGGCAATATCGTTGATGACCGCATCAGCTGGCGGCCTGCTGTTCTAATAGGGCTGTGCGTACGTCATCCCGGTATCTCCAACAATAAGCGATAGCACTCACAACTCGTAGAAATTAGCTGTAATCAATTACCTGCTCTAGAGCTTATCAATCTATAGTATTGCCAAGTGCACTCTTCGCTTTATACATTTTTACCTGTGGTTAATGTTCCACCTCTATACTGATGGATCGGCTGGAGAAAGATAATCGAGTGGCTCTTCGAGCAATACCAGGTCTTCTACGACCAGCATAATCAAATGCTTTACTTGCCGAAGCCACACGGCTACCACTGAGACTACAAGCTGATCAAAAGATCTTCCACCCCATAGATCGCCTCTGTCAGGCCCTCGGGGGCAGAAAGCCTGTTCCTGTTTCGTTTTTCTTCCCTCCCTCTATCCCCTCTCTCTCTCTCTCTCTTTTTTTTTAATAGTGACTGCTGAACATACCGGTGCCGCGCATGGGTAAAATGACGTCATCTTTCCTTGAGATTGTGAATGTCAGAAAAGTCGCAACTCTTCAGCGTGAAAACAATCGCCCTTAGCTGCTCGTCCACTTATGTGTTCCAGGTGCTCGAAACAAATCAGCAATACTTATGCCTGGCAGGTTTGTGTCAACTGACAGAAACCCTTCTATAGAATACTCGTATTCAAATTTTACCAAGGTTTACACATACGCTTACGTTCACTAAGGTAGTGAAACTGCTGCGTTTTATTACGCGACCGTCTGCAGATCAGCGTTATTCTGTTCCAATAGGATATACAGTATATTGAAGCTGTCGAGCTTCAATCAATATGGCGCTGAAGAATATTACCTAAAATTCGATATTGCTAGATAATGTTGTTCTAAGCGATTACCTCGGGGCTCTCAGCCTATTGGCCCGTACCAACGCTGACTCACCTCTAATATGTGAAGTTTTCAAGATGGTCCATTAAAGAACCTCTAAGGGAAGAGCACTGATGTTTCAGTAGCTGCCATCCCACATAGGCAACTCAGAAAATGAGGCAGCTGATGTTGTGACTTCAGCACACAACACTTACTTCACTGATGATACCTTATGCAATTTCCACTATGCTCGACTGCTTATTCTCTGCCGTGCCACCTACAACGCTCACACCCGATGGATCTGTCGCCAATATACATATCTATCCGTGTTTTAACCCGCCCGTGTAAGGCGCATATTACTCAAATTACGCATAGCATGCGTGAATGTATGGCAAATTGCCTCCGCTGGCAAGGGCGTGCGCCGAGCCTTTCATGCCCAGCTTGCGCATGAACACTACAACGAAGCACATAAGCACTTTCTACAGGCACTTTCTACAGACAACTTTCTACAGTTGTCGCCGAGTGCTGCTGAGCAAGTTCCAGCCAACTTGTTTCTTCTCAAACTGCGGTCAGCGATATTTCTGAAAGGCAGTGCTTCATCTCAATAGGAAGCTCACAGAGCCGAGCTCGAATTCTCAACAATTTCTGTAGCGCTCAGACTCTCTCTGAGATGTGTTATGATGTGCCTCCTCTTCTCGTTCACAGCGAAGCGGCTAACGTGGCTAGAAGCGCTGAAAAAACGTCATATTCCAGTTCTTATGACTTTCCAAAAAGAAAAACACGTCTACCGTATAGACTCGTGTAGGAGGCGCGCACCCGTGTAAGTGCCGCACTCCCAAATTGGCGGCAAGAATTTGGAGAAAAAAAAGATTTTCCATCGGAAGCGCAATCACGTTCGGTGCTCCGACGCCGCGCGCGCGCGCGTCGGCGAATTTTCGCGCACTACACACTTCCGCGTGTCCCTACTAGATGGCGAGAACTGCGTGTTGACCTCTGATGCAATGGTACCTTAGGGGATCCGGGACGTGCAGTAGTCGCTGACTGTGCCGGCAGCATTTTGACGAAAACGTTCCGTCCCGTGTAAGGGCCGCACGTCGTCAGAATTGTGAAGAAAAGGTGTGGCCCTTGCACCACCAGTCTATACGGTATAGAACTCACAAGGTTATATTTTAAGAAAATGTGAGGACTGTAAGGGGCAATAGGCAGGTAAATTTTGAAGCCTGTGTGGAAATTAGGGGTTAAATTGGGGTTTCTGATAACAAAAAGATAGGATGTGCCGTAAGAACTTGATAAATGTAAATTGCTAGACCCTAATTTTCGACCCGTTTAGAAGCATTATATGAAACGCTTAAAATGTTACGCCACTTTCATGGGACGATAGTAAACGACAAAGATTCCATATTTACATAAAATGCGGGCCACTCTATGAATAATGCGTACTGAAAGTTTCAAGCATGCATGTTTGTTATGTGCTTTCATAATAATTACTGGATAGTTGTCTTCTTCAAAATTTCATGCGTAATACGAGCCATGTAGTTGATTTTCCCCGGCATCCTTGACGAATTATGCGAGGCACGGTGTTCATATTTCGTTAAAGTAGGACGCAACTTGCGAGTGACAAATGATATATATTTATTCTGTGTATAGGCTAAAAACAGTCTTTGTAGAAAGTTACTTATTCAAGCGTTCCAGTGTGCCATACTGCTTCATTCCACAGTGTGTCTCACCATCCTAATGTAACTGTACGAGGCACCAACTTCAAGTTCAACAATCATATAGGAAATCTTAAGTTCAATGAATTTCGACACTTTCATGTTTATGGCTTAATTAATGCTTTTGCAAGTGATTACTGAACCCTTGTCCTTTCCCTATTTTCATGCGTCATAAAAGGTTCGTTGTTGGTTTCTATGGTGTCCTCGGTGAACTAAACAAGGCACCTTGTTTATACTTGGCGAACATAATGGTAGCATTATGAGTAAAGCATAGGCAGAGTTCGAAGTACATGGATCAATTGGGGCCTTTGAAATAAATTACGTATTCAAGCGCTCCCGAGCGTTATGAGTACTTTAAGAGCGGCGAGAAATTGAGCACTCTGCCCAGACTTAACTACAAAAGCCACAAAAATCTAACTTAGCAAAATGGGGCTGAACACTGTCAAATTTGGGTGCGAAATTAAATGTGTGTGGGTCAAATACAGCTTTTACGAAATAATCCTTATTCGAGTGTTAGGAAGTGTCACGTGACCGTTTTCAGCTAGGTTTCCCAGACTTCCGAGAGAAGTGCGTTACACAAACTTTAGATTCAATACGAACGGGGGCCATGTTAAGTGCAATGTGTTGTGAAATCCGAATGTTTCTGGCTTAATTATGAGCGTTACAAATAATTATTTTACACTCGTTCTTTCCCGGTATTTTTATTTCTTCATGCTTTATATTACCTTCTCCCGGTGTCCTCGGTAACTGGTGAATGCAAAGGCCAGGTAATGAATTATATGCAGATAAACTTTAAAGCGAGTGGGTTAATTAATTGCGGACTTTGCAATAAATTGCGTAAGCGTACGCTCTGGAACGTTATGGGTGTGTTTTACGAGCGGCGCAAAGTTTAGCTCGTTGCCCTGACAAACTACAAACGCCACCGAACTCCACCTTAGCGAAAATTAGGGGAAGGCTGCAGCAAACCTCTGTGCGATGTTAAATGTCTGTGGGTGCCTTTAGAAAAAATTTCCAATCAATTGTTCAAAAGTGCCGCGCAGCCGTATTCAGCTATGTTTGCCGATGTTCCGAGGTACGTTACGACCAAGTTTATATTTTGTGGGAATGCGAGTCATGTTAGGTGCTCTTGTGTGGCGAAACTCTAGCGTTCCTGACTTAATTGGAAGTGTAGCAAGTAATTACTGAACCATCGTTTCTTTTTCTGTTTCTCTTCTCTCTCCTTTTTATGCGTTGTACGACGTTCGTAGCAGGTTTCCCCAGTGCCCTTGGTGAAGTAAAAAGGGCACCTTCTTTATATTTGTTTAAAATTAGAAGCAAGCTACGGGTGCTGTGTAAGCGAATTTCCAAGTGTGTGGCCTAATACAGCATACATAATATATTACGTACGAATGCGATACGTAGCGTTGTATCTG
This sequence comes from Dermacentor andersoni, assembly GCF_023375885.2. Lineage (NCBI taxonomy): Eukaryota > Metazoa > Arthropoda > Arachnida > Ixodida > Ixodidae > Dermacentor > Dermacentor andersoni. The sequence goes on from NC_092815.1 coordinate 40,379,862, forward strand.
TGTTTTACGAACAACGTAAAATTTATCTCGCTGCCCTAGATCAAATTTAGCAAAATGGGGGGGGGGGGGGGGGGCAGGAATTTGATTGGCCAAGCAGATTTCGCGCTCTATTGCCTTCGAATGTCGTGCTTTTCTACGGAAAAAGTTTCGTCACTGCGGGATCATTGCACGGAAGCTTTCTCGCTAATGCAATACGCGAAGAAAATGTTTGAAGACTGCTCTTTTCGTTCTGTCTGCCATGCATAGCGATGTTTTCCTCGTTTATACGCTGTACAATGACAGAGTGAGGGAAATATGCAGTCACCCTCTTTAACGATTGCAGTGAGCGCTTGCACAAATCTCTAAGCAATGCGTGTTCTGCTTCCACGTATAGAAGACGGTGCCAGCGAAAGTGTACGCGCGCGTGTGACTTTTATTTGCACATGGTACGAATGGACATGCTTCCGGGTGTACGATATAGAACGGCGTGAATCTATCGTGCATACTGCACGGATATAGCGGAGTCACTGTTCGCAAATAATGAATGAGTGACGAAGATTAACAACAAAGTTTGAGTGCAGGTGATATTACAAATGCAGGGAAATTGAACGATCTGTAATGTGTTTTTGCAGTTCTTGCGCCTATTTGCTTGATGAAGGAAGAAGGTTTGGAGCAGGTATCTTAGCGGGAAAACGGCCCGACCACCAAGAAAGAGGAAAATTTTCTATTATCAGCAGTCGTGCTGCCGAGTGAGTCGGGTATTAACCACTCCTCCCGATGAAGCTTGCCTCTCCCGCCCCCTTTCTTATGCAGTCCGCCTCCTGGGCACATAGTAAGCACTACACACGCATTGGTATACCTTGGGACGGTTTAGAGGGCCTTGACAACCAACAGGCCAAAGTTATGACCAGTCTGTTATTCGCAAATGGAAAACGAGTGCGGCTTCGACGAGACGCGATTGAAAAATACCGAAAGCGAAGAGCAGTCGCCCGCAGCTGCTACTGGTCGGCAGCGTCATGCCTTCGCCACTGCGGACGTGCGCTGAATCCTTTAATTGCGAGGTATTGCGAGGTATCTCCGAGTACAGCCACTTTTTCGAGGACGGGCGGGGTATTGCGTTGTTTCAGTATACCGGACCCGATGATAGTGCAGCCTAAAATTACGTGCCATAGGATCGACTAGGTATGTTCCACTGGGGTTTTTTTTTTTCGTTTCTTTTCAATCTTATATCTTGTCATTACAAACATTGGGCCTTACTTATTAATGCGATTAGCGTTCTTAGGGTACTTCATGCTATTTCCGGCGTATGTCTATCTATCTATCTATCTATCTATCTATCTATCTATCTATCTATCTATCTATCTATCTATCTATCTATCTATCTATCTATCTATCTATCTATCTATCTATCTATCTATCTATCTATCTATCTATCTATCTGTTTGTTTGTTTTCTCGCCAACTTGCGTCACTGGATATGTGAGTGTGTGTGCGAGTGAATAAACTTTTATTGGGTCCAGCAAAACGCGATAAAACGCGCACCCGGTTAATCCGACGACGGGACTGACAGGTATAGCCTGCCGGCCCGAACGCGGGCGCGCTGTACGGCCAGGATTTGGTCCTCAAAGAGGGGACTTCGCCGGAGCGCGTCCCACTCTTCCTTGGTGAGCTTCGGGCCCTTCAATGAACCTCTCTGACGCCAACGTGAAGCACTTGGTATGTGCCAGGAGGTACGTGCCGCTCTTCAATGAATCTATTCGAGGCCGGCTTGGGCAACTGAGCATGTGCCGCTGCGTATGTGGCGCACTTCGAAGACATGCTTCACACCAACTTGTGTTACTGTGTTATAGGACACCAACTTGTGTTATAGGAGACCACTTTTCTTTTTTTTTTTTTTTTTTTGCTTTCAGAGCGAATAGCATTGCCTACATTGAGCAGATTTCCTTATCGAATTGGCTGACAAGAGGCGAAGAGCACGCTCAAGTGGAGAGGGATTCGATGAGACCAAGCCAGAACAGTGAAAGTAGATAACCGGCTTAAGAGGGTGGTGCCGGCGGCTGTGATTGATCCGTTTCCCTTTATGCTTAGCTTGCGGTGGCTGGTCGAAAATAGCGGCGGCGTGCAACGGGACGTTAAATATAACGCCAGAACGGATCCTCAGCACAGAGTAGTTGGCAAAGTGATGTCGCGTACGTGCCGAAAGGGCTCGATAACGTTATAGTGCCACGGGAAAATGCTCATTATGCCCAAATAAATCCATGCTCCGCAGCCGCTCCCAGTAGCTAGTGCCAGAGCAATCGGTGGGCAGCCATCGTAGTTTTGTGACGTCGCGTGACAGACAGGCGAAGTGGCCGCAGCCTGAAAACGTTTGATCAATGGCAGAGTAATATGGCGAAAAAGGCGTCGAATGAGAAATAATTATTTTTCTTTCGTTCGGTCTAATCATGCATAATCAGTGTGCATACATCATATCAGATGGGACGTTTTCACGGTTTTCGTGACGTTGCGTGAGAGACAGGTGAAGTAGAGGTGCGAGCGAGATCACTTTATTTGGCAATTCGGCACTTGGGAAGCCCGGGCCTGGGGCCGCTTAGATGGCCGCCTAGATGGCCACAGGGAGCTGCTCCTCCCTACGGCCTCCGTGTCTGGCCCGAAATTTTTTGTCCAATCTTGGAGGGCTGATTGCAGAATTGGAATAGAAAAATTTGGTATAGTTTTACGTTATAGCGCCCCTGCTTTCGCCACTGAGTATGTGCCACTGGGTATGTACCATAATATATATGTGCCGTCCTTCAATGAACGCCTTTTGCACCGACTTGGGTCTTTAGCTAAGGTTAACTGGATATGTACAGCTCTTCAACGAACCTCTTTAATGCAAACTTGAGTCACTGGGCATCCGCCACTGGGTGTGTGGCGCTCTTCAATGACAAAAAAAAATCCGCCTGCATTACGCCCTATGAAAGTGTATGTACAGTGAAGCTGTTGCCGACGTTAGACAAGCACGACCGACGTTAGATGACGTTAGACGAGCACCACCACAACAAGCGACGTACGCCGCGCACACACGCACGCACGCACGCACGCACGCACGCACGCACGCACGCACGCACGCACGTGTGCAGAAGTGCAGCATGCATGCTCCGCCAAGCGCAAGTGCCTTACTGAACTAATTCAATTTTTGAAGGTAAATTGCGTCAAAGAATTCGTAAAGTGCGACCTACACAGAAAATGCAGACATGATAGTCTCGGGTTGTAATTCGAATATACGAGAATAACGCCACCGTCACGTGGCGATGTCGCCTGATGATGTAATCGGATGACGTCATCACGTCAAACGTGACGTCAACCGATGACGTCTTCGCCGAGTGATGATGCCACCTAATGACGCCATGTGATGCGCGTTGGAGAAGCAGTACACTGCATGCGCTTCTTTGCACTGTCTCCGGGATCGGTCCACATTATAGTGTGAGCACCGCACACGCGGACACGAAAATAATTCGCTGTGAAAACAATTTCGATTTCTCCGGTGCTAGGCTGAGTTAAACCCGCGTCATACACATTCAGACAATTTCGTTTGAATGTGCATTCACACACGCTTCATACGGGGACTTCATTGCGGCTATGGTAGTTGGCATGCGCGTGTGGTCAGGGCAGCGAAAGAACAGTCCGGCTGCATGCATATACACGCCTCATAAATGACGCGTTTCGGTGGTTGCAATACGGTGTGTACGGTGCATTGCCTCAATGCTAATCGCAGTGACCTCGGCATTCATCGTTAGATGGGTTCTGCCGGATTTTTTATAAACACCCCACTGAATCTCTACATAACCGTTTTCTAAACAACATATACATTATTCACAGAAGTGTTCTATAGAAATTACGAATGCCTCGCATCACATAGACGTCATGTACAGTTAGAGCCTGCGTTCTTTCTTTTTTTTTTTTGTCATGCAGGCATTCGACCCACCGCGATATAGCTCAGTGGCAATGGCATTGCACTGCTGAGCATAAAGTTGCGGGTTCGATGCCGGCCAAGGCGTTTGCATTCTGATGGGGGAGAATTGCACAGGAATGCTAAGGCACCCTAAGAAATCCAGGGTGGTCGAAATTTATCCGAAGTTCCCATGCACTACGGCGCACCTCATAATCTGATCGTGGTTTTGGCAGGTAAAGCCCCATAATGTATTTTGATGCAAGCCTTCTGGGCACGTAACAAAGATAGGAAACGTCTTTTTAATATATTTTTAGTTTATTTCTGTTTTAGGAATGACGCCATTGATTGGTTGGTTAACTGACTGATCGCAGGAGAGCACTAGAACGCTCTGGGCTCTATTGTGGCCACTCGTGGGCTCTCTATAGCGTGCACCGAAACTTTCAGGCGCTGAATTCACAAAGCATTTTCATTCGTATAATGTCTATCTGGGCTGTTCGCCATCTAGAATGACACGTCCAACATCACCAAAGTCTGGTACTTGCTTTTACGAAAAGTTCTTTAGCGTACCAACCTTTTTTTTTTTTCATTTTTTGCGAGAACGGACCCAGTACACAGGAGCGCTTTTGCTCTCGGCCCCGCGTTTGATCGAATGCGGTGACCGCGTCCAGGAGCCACTCCCGCGACCTCGCTCGTACTCAGCGCACACGAACGGCATAGCCACCGCTGTTGGCCCGAGTTCAGTGGCAGCAAGATTAATCGGCAGACTCGGTGCAGGCGCGCGTGCAGGCGAACGCAGCATGAGACTGGCACACTTCGGGAGTGCATACAGGGCGGCGGTCTTTACACACATCTGCGGCAGTGCGCGCGCCTCTGTAGAAAGTACGCCATTCTTACGTCTCGAAGGTTGTTTTCTTTCGCCCCATAACGGCACACAGACTTTTCTTTTTGCTGCTTGTGTCTTTCTATGGCATAGTGGCTATAGGTAGGTCAGGCATACACCTGTTATACGGCGCAATATATTACTAGCTAGGAATGCACCCTTACTTACAAAGCGTTCGCTGGAGAGGTACCCAAACTAATATTCAACGGTGGACGCTGTCGTGCCGCTGTAATTTGTTTAGACGAGGTGTTTACCGTAACACGGTTCATATTCACTCCGAAATCATTTTGATTACCTGAGGTACTTTAACGAAATAGTTCTACGGAAACCCACAAGGTGGAGTGAGGTAATTGATAAAGGGAAAATTAGACATCCACCCGTTCGTAGCAATTGCTACAAAGGGTTCTGAGGTACTTTACCATGCACCTAAATCTAAGTACACGAGCGTTTTCGCACTTCACCCTTATCGAAATGAGGCCGCCGTGGCCGGGGTTCGATCCCGCGACGTCGTGCTCAGCAGCCCAACGCCATATAGCCACTAAGCAACCACGGCGGGTAAAGGCGGGCTGTTATCTCGCACTCTTTTTCAGCCGTCTTCCCAGAGCTTCGCCGCGTTCTCGTGTACTCGCCGCTAGGCCAAGCGTCCGCCATGGTCAGTGCGCGAAAACCGCTTCAAGCACGAAAGCCCTGGTTGGCTTCCCTCACTTTCGTCCGCATGCACCAGGTCTTCACACGTGCCGCCATTGTCAAGACGAAATTCCCATGCCGCAGCGCGCGTGTGTAACCGGAGGTGACTGGAGGCCGCGCGGCGCGCACTGAGGCTCGCATTGTGTCCCCGTAACGCTCTAGAGTAATTTGGGTCTGGGCAGTCGAACTGTCGTCTTGACCCTCTACAACCTCGCAGCGCCGTGAATATGCGCCACAGAAGCCTGGCTGCGCACGCCAACGACAGCCGTGGCAGTTCAGGTCGCGCGCGCTGTGACCCGCGGGAGCGTTTGACAAAGGCGACTGGCGCATTGTTTGGCTCGAAGAAACGTAGTACTTAGCGGTAGACGCGATAAAGCGCACCGCGCACACGCTACTCGGGTATGTCCGAGCTGGTTTACGGCCCGCACTCCAGGGGGGAACGTGGCACGCATAATTGCCGCGAAAGGCCGCACTCGGACTGGGATCAAGGAAGTGTTGTGAAACAATGAGTGGAGTTTGTGTCTCTCTATGGGCGTCCTTGAGTCCACCGGGCGTGGCTTGTGGCGCTTGCGCGGCACGATAGCAGCTGCTCATGAACGCGGCGGCCAGCTGCTGTCTCCGCCTGTCCGCCAGGAGCCGCCACCGCGAGATCCGGAAATGCGCGACGATGGCGCCTCGCTAACAGCCGTCGATTTGAACTCGTCGATTCTTTAAAATACGGTCCATATCGAAGGTTGAATTTAACGGGCGGTAGTGCACAGCTTCGCGCGTGACCTATACCTACATTTCCCTCTTACTTTTTTACGCGATCGTCTTCGGTGTGAATCTCACCACCCGAAATCAATATAGGCGTTCAGTGTTCCCCCATTCGCGAAACGGCTGTAGCACCATCATTGTGAACGAGGCTTTCTTATGGAAGCCGAACCGTCTCGTCTTTTAATAAGTTTTACTTGGTCGGTGTACATCTTTCTTTGTCACGTAGCACTCGTATTTACAGATACGCCCACGCCAGTCACCTCACTACGGATAGCGTAATTTCCGCACGCTGTGGCGTCTCGCCGGAGTAAATGAAATGAAAGTAACGACGACGCTGAGCACAGTTTTATTTAGTTCTGTAATCTCAAGGCGACAGACGCTTATCGAAAAGAGTACAATAGGACTTTTGCGGGGCATCCACTCTATAACGTTTGCTGGTTCCCTCCCGTTCAGTGTCGCGTTGCATTGATAACGCTCGCTTAGGATGGGCCTTTCTAGCTCCCCGATTTGAATAGGATCGTTATCTAGCAGTAGCAAGCGTCACACGCTATCCGCTCGCACTGCTCTCAGCGGAACGCACGGCTCGCAACTGAGACCAATAGAGCACGCTTTCCTGCAGGCGCGCGAGCACGGGCGCAGGTGCAGCTCCGTCACCCGGCGCCCTCTAAAACCCGAAACGGGTTGCCAGCGATCCGAAAACGAAAGCAGCGCATTCGGTCGACTTCCAGGCCGAGAAAACCACGTGGCGCCGGAGCTTTACGGATAAACGCGTGCATCAATCGCACTTTGTGGTTTCGACTCGCTCGAAAAGCGCGGCTTCGCCGACGAGAAAGCCAGCGTGCGGCTAGCCGCTGCGCGGATTTCGCGCGCCGCGCTTCGATTGACGAGAAAAGAGGAGGAAGAGGAAGGCCCGAGAAGAGCGGAGAGGGTGAGCGTGTGGGTGAGAGAGAGACCCCGGCGGCTGGCGAGGCGGGCTTGACGGCACTGCAGCAAGCCGCGGGTTCTGTCAAAGATGGCGGAGGGCGATGCGTCGTTCGGCGGAAATGCGGACCTCGGGGAAATCGACCTCACGTGGATGGATAAGCTGCGGAAGATGGTCTCCAGTGACGCCGAATGGGAGGCCATCATCCTGAAGAAGATGGAGGAGAAGAGGAACCGAGGTGACTTTCCATTTTCACGACGCGGTGCGGGCCGCTTTGCCGTGGAGCTCGGGGCTCGCATCCTCGGCCTGCGCGTATTGCAGTGCGGCTGGGTGGGAAGGGATGAGTTGTTGGGTCTGCGGCAGTCCAGGTAGCGCTTTTTTTCGTGCGCTCTTACTTTAGTGAGTCGAGAATGTGTCCGCGTAGGCTGCTTGCTGCATCGAGGTGACGTGTTTTGAATGCTTGCGCTCTGTCCTGTCGGTAAAACGTGAGCTCATGACCGCAAACGTGAACGAGAGAGCGAAGAAAAAAAGAAAAATAGCCGGAGCGAAAGCAAAGCAGGCGAGTGGTCACTCCCCGTTTATCACCTGCGCGATAAGGCGACCGCGTTCGAGCGACACGAGCAAGATTTGTGGCGCAATTACATCCGATTGTGACCGCTGTCTGCTTAATAGATGCTTGATTAATGCCCTGTCGCCGCGTTCGATATCGTCTCTCAGTGCAGTAATCGCGAATACACGGTGCAGTCTATCGTCACAACGTCCAAATTCTAACGCAATGTGAGGCCTATTACATCGGTCCATTGCCTTGCGTGAAGTTGGAATAGCAAGGCACATTTGAACAAGTTGAATTATCACGCGCATCATGACGAAGAGCAACCATCCCCGGCAGATTTCGCTTGGAACATGCTGCTTCCGTTCGCTCATACGGCTTATTGCGCGGCTTAGTCGCAGATAATTGCAATGCGTGGGCACGAAGTAGCTTCTGTTTCGAAATTGTCGCAATAACCGCCATTCGATCCAGAACGCACGACGATGCCGAATGAATAGACGCCGGATATAAACAATGTCATTTTATGCCTGACGACCTTCCACTGCGCTTTGCAGACGCAGTTTTAACCGATATCGGAATTACTCAGAATATGTCGAAATTCTGACGCCTCATTTTCCTGCGAGTATGTCACTGTTTCCGTTCTCGATTAAAGAAAAAAGTTAGGAGGATGACTAGAAAGAGTCTCGCCACCTTTCATCTTGCGTAAGATGTCTTGAAGGGCCTAACAAGGTACATATGAAAACATCTATAATGTGCTGTTTGTATGGGTTCCCTCTGAGAAGGAATGTGCCTCGCAAGAGCACACTATGGCTGCATTGCGCTGTCGCATCACCTTGAACTTTATTATAAGGCAGTCCCAGAGAACAGCCCTAGTTGGCCTATATTTCGTCCCGGCGGCGTTCGCGGCATGCAGCTCTTTTCTTAGCCAACGCCCACCAACGCACGCCTGCTTCGTCGGCCCATGCAGTGTTAGTTGTTAGTGGCCTGTCGTGCATCCAATACATAAAACGGCGCAACACCTCGACGCGGCTCGTAGTCTATCCGTTTCTCAGCTGTACGAATGTCGACAGAAAGGTTTTACCCCCGTATAGCCGATTCAAGGCGTAGACGTTTGCCGAAGAATGTTGATCGGTGCCGTCGTGGCATTTAAGGCTCGTATACTATATATACGTGCAGCTGCTCTAGGTATTACTATATATGCGTACATCCCCTTTCTGTCGTCTCCTTTTTTTTTTTTTTTTTTGTACCTTGAGAGACTTATAGCGTGCTGAAGCAAGCAAACTTATACAATTTTTTTTTCTATTTCTCTCTCCTGAGATAAGCAAAGGTTACAAAGAAACGCGAATCTGCGGTTCTGGCTGTGAGGTGACGACGGGTGAAACGACGCTGTTACGAGCATTCATACCGCAAGGCCCCGATTCGGGCGTGCAGGGACACCGATATTAAAACAAAAAGCACAAAATGGGGCGGGGAAAGCGCTGCCGCCATACTTGCAAGGGAATCTTTTCTGGCGACTGGTTTCTGTCAGAGAACGGAATCAGTGGACGCTTCGCTTGCATCCGCCGCCTGGTCATTATCGGGCAAGGCCACGGGTTTCGGCTTACCAACGAAGGCAGATAGATATACGTATACGATGAACGCGCGGTCGCCGAGCTATCTTAAATCTCGAGCATCAGCAAACTTGGCCTTTCTCAGATCCGTGCCTTCTGATAACAACGAACTATTGTCTGCGATACCCAGGCACTGTTGCTTTCTTTAACGATACGCGATGAGCTTCCACGCTCTTTCTGTTCCTTGCAGAGGAGGCGAGGGCGTTAACTGGAGTGGTGACACTTGATATTCAAATTCGTAGGTGTAGACTCGGTTATGACGGCATGCAGCCTCAGCTGCTTCTGCAAGCTACAAATAATGATACCATCGTTTAATGTGAGCACTTGAAAACGCGCGCCGATGCATGCGTAGCCCTGTGACGAAAATGTCACGTATACAAACCGCCAACGCGGGTGCCATGTCATTCAGGTTACTGTAAACCAGTATACTTAGGCTACAGTGAACTTGACTATTTTCTGGCCAGGCGCATGTATTGGTCTCACCCCATTGGTACCGTCGAAGGCCAGTACAGCCAGCGACTCTGACCGCGCACGTCTAGCCACCTTATGCGCCGCTGAATCGGTCCTATCACTTTCATCTCAACTCGACATTTCTCTATATTTCATACAGCATGTGAGTGGTTGTCTACGCTTAGTGAGAACGCTTCATTAATATTCAATCCAGTATTGCTTCGGTATTTTTTCGAGTTTATGTGATAAATGTGTCTTTATACGACGGCTAATGTGTATATATACGTATATATTGATCAGTAGTAATGAACTCTATCAACAATTAGTCTACAGGGCTTCGTAGCAAACTTAAGTTGCTATGAGCACTTGAATGCTATATAGTGTTTTCCCTAAAAGTGGCTAACCCTGCATATGGATTATAGAGATCAGCGCTGTCATTTTCTTCTTTTTTTTTTTCTCCTTCTTTTACCTTGTCATTTTTTTTTTTTTTTTTGAAAGTTGCACATCAGGCGTGGAAAGCTGTCTCGAAACCGTTGAATTAAGCGTCAATGCGAGGCAGAATTGAAGGGTTCATTCGAAGTAAGCGGTGGGCTGCGAATGGCTCAACAACCTCGACGCTCTCAGAATTTCGGTGGCACGACAGTCATGGCGAGGTGCTTGCCCACTACACTGGTAGGTTGGCTGGAATGGCCACCCTACCAGTGTTTCTAGCCACCCTAACACTGGACTGACTAGCGTATACGTGTCTGTAGTGGGCGATAAACTACGTGGTCAACACCTTCGATTGTCGTGATGTCACGTTGGACACGAAGCCATGCTGCACTAACGCGCGCTTTGAGAGTGCATACCTCGTTGGAATGCGACATGTTTTTCTCTAGCTGTCGGCTAGAGAAAAATAAAACGCGATAAAATTTTTGCTATTGATACCCCTTTCAGTGCACTGATCGAATCCACCTGCACTTCGGGAACCGTCATGCAGCAGGCGCATGATATAAAACAAAAAAGCGTGCCTGTCTTGTTGCAAACGACGGCGAAGTTTCGCAAAATGTCTGTCCGACTGATGCGACACGTAGTGGAAGCGAAAAACGCACTGTGGAAAAGTTGACACTGCAATTATGAAAACTGTAATAACCGGCTATTTGGAATCTTTGCATCGCTTGCTCAACCAGTTGCGTGGGTGTAGATTTGGACGAGTTCCTGAGACATAACTTCGCGATACAGCTTGGAACAGAATTGGACACGAACAAACGTTTTGTTTGTAGTGCGTCCAGCCTGGTTAATTGTTAGGGGCCTTCGTGTTCCGCGGTTTATCGTTGAAGTCAACCTGTTGCCCACCGGTTGCTTCGTACACGTTGACCTTTAGGTACGTCATTGACTCCCTCGTCGTTTAAATGACAGGTACTATGTTAAACAAATGGCTGACGTCAAGTGTTTAATGTGAGCAGACAGGGGCCTTAACGTTACAATATTTTTTTTTATAAAGAACGATGAACTCTCCTTAGTCATCCGATTGGTGACGTTTTTCATAGACAGTATGGGCCGACAACAATCCACGAGCCACCACTTGGCACACCCTGTCGCCCATTCTAATATCATTAAAGACGGCATTGCAGTCCAATCAAGCATCGTGCGTCAATCACGCTTGGCGTGGTTGTTCGTTCAGTTAAGCAGGCTAAGGATAGCTAGTTCGAATTGGTGTTGTTACAAGAACATGCAGGAAGCTGGCATGGCGAGAACGCCGGAAAGTGACCGACAAGACTAGGAAATACAACGAGAAAGACATTTCGTCGACGTGGCCTGCATTCACAGGATAGCGCGCAAGTTAGACAATGAAACCCTTGCGATGTGGGTCACAGCACCAAGTTTCTCACAACATCAGCGCACGTGTGAGAAATGGGGCGTAGAGTTCGCCTCAGACGAGGAAGAAAACTGGATTCTTAGCTAGGCAGGAAGACGATTAAATAGCGGTTGAGCTGACCACGTTGCTGTTGCTTGTCCAGTTGTGCCAACAACAATCAGTGAAATGCGACTCGATCGAACGTTGATTCGACGAATCCTCATTTCAGCGATCACTTACAAAACCTGAGTGCCAACACCGAGCTCGCCTATTGTGTATCGCTTAATCGAATGAAGTTCCGCCAGGGCGAACACTTTTGCCGCTAATCGAGGACGTTAGGTCGAGCGAAGAGATCGAGGCACCATTCCCAACTCAACAGATGGCTGTTCGATACCGATAGCTTCATGCTTTAAAAATAGCCGGGCAGGCCTGCTTGATGCTTTTTCAGACTTGAAAAGTAATGAATTAAATGTAATTAATTACTTGTGATCAGTAACATGTATGTATAGCTTTGTAATTGATGGATTGATTTTCTTGCTCGGTAAAGTTTATGTGATTCAATCACTTTCTTTTAGCGACCAATTACATCTAGCCAGTTACTTTCTTGACTAGGAGGGAAAGCTTTGTGGAAAAAAAGAGCTGGCTGATGGGCGAAGTAAGCTGCAACAGGCGACGCAGCTTTGAGCACTTGAATTTGGCGGGACCTACAGTATGTAGCCTCGCGGATGCGCACGTTCAAATCCAGCGCGCTCCGTATTTGCTTCTTAATCTCCGCCAGATGCTGGCCGATGAATTGAACAGGCGCTGCTATATGACTCCATAGCTATGAGGTCCTTAGCGATAGGTATGGCCACTTCAGACGTTGATGCCAGATCCACCACGACGTAGTCTTGTTTTTGTTTTTTTTTTCATCTTTGTATTGGCCTTACATGGAGCGTCTTCACCAAGTTAACTACAAGTTAAAACGCGCACGTGTACGTCAAACTCGCAGAATATCTTGAAAGGTGCGTTGTCCAGGTGATAGTCCGTGCAGTTTCGTCCAAATACAAGAGAAAGGCCATTCGCCGTCTTTGCTTACGTATACCGTCGAGAGTAAAGCCGCGATGTATCGTTGACGTAGAGCCTAAAATCAGACTGAGCAGTCCAGGTTTTTTTCTTTTGTGTGTGTGTGTGTGTGTGTGTGTGTGTGTGTGTGTGTGTGTGTGTGTGTGTGTGTGTGTGTGTGTGTGTGTGTGTGTGTGTGTGTGTGTGTGTGTGTGTGTGTGTGTGTGTGTGTGTGTGTGTGTGTGTGTGTGTGTGTGTGTGTGTGTGTGTGTGTGTGTGTGTGTGTGTGTGTGTGTGTGTGTGTGTGTGTGTGTGTGTGTGTGTGTGTGTGTGTGTGTGTGAGAGAGAGAGAGAGAGAGAGCTCTTGCGACAAACCTGCATGCTGGAATTATTTACGACTGAAGTTCGGGCTCCTCAAGCTGCGCGTTCCGCCTTCTTGTGCGAAATTAACAAATATTTTCGTTCATTTCCACGAACTTTTGGTCACCGACAGGCCACATCCGCTATTACCTCCATTATAGCAAAGCTGGCTTGTTCTTTGGAACCGCCATAGCGTGCCAACTACTTTGTGTATACCAGCCCGGTTTGTCTTGCGCTAAGTTGAGCGAGGGCACTCGGACGCCTCTGTTAAGCTTATTCAGCGCGCTGATTAGGAGGAATGGGTGGGCCGATCCCGGATATATCTTATGGCCTCAACGGATAAGCTGAGCCCCAAAGTATCTCTAACTGCTGTCGCACTGAAAAATATGCAGCGAGTAAGACAGGAAGGAGGGAAGGAAAACCATTTGATTTAGTTCAAACTATGCCACAGTTCACTTTGTCCACTGTCCATAAATACGGTTTGTTTGTCGTTAAAGACCAGCGCGCCACGCGTTCCGTTTCTCTACATCAGCGCAGTGCGCCGGGAAGAAGAAGAAAAGATAGCGTGATGTCGAGGACTGGATTATCTCGAACTAACGGCGTCGTTCGAATAGAACCGCAATTCTCATATTAAAGCTGGACGGCAGCACTAAAGGGTAGGCGCAGGCCCGTGCTTTGGCACCCCCTTGTGCGTCCAAATGTATGGAATCTGAAACTCTATTTGGTGACGTTCGCGAATGCATACCGATATTGATCTCCGCTTGCAAACGGATTTGCTTTTCGCCTATATTTTTCGTTCCTTTCTTTTCTTCTTTTCTTGCGCGCGCGCAGACGATGTGCAGACTCAGTAATAATCGATGCGAGAGATGACCCGCGGAAGGGAACGGGGGCAGATCGATAGACGTTGCTGGTAACCGTTATCCCTTAAAGAGCTTATAAAAGTGCCGCGCGCCGTTTATTCCGAATGCGAGTTGCGGCGCGTACGACTTTCGGGAGAAATTATGACAATAATTTCGCGCGCGGGTACTTGTAACGTCTCCACTCATACAGCGAACTCGCTTACAGCGAACAGTTTTCCATCACCGAACGAATTCTACGTGGAGGTTATACGTGAAGCCTAGTGCGGGACGCAGACTAGCGACGACCTCGTTAGGCTATAGGTTATGTTATGGTATACCACGGAATATGGGAAACGAATATCCGACCAAGACGAGCAGGGAAAGAAAGCGCTGCCAACTTTCACACCCGAAGGTTACGAGCCGCGTTTAAATGAACGCGACAGTAGCGTATCGCATTTTCTAGGGCATCACGCGCTATTACCGTACGACAGCGCTTACATGTGGCGCATCCCCCCCTTCGTCCCAAAGATCCGGAATCTTGTTTCCGGCGAGCGCGTTTCAGTTCAGAGCACACGCCGGCAGCCGCCTCAATTTTCCTCTCTCCCGCGATGCGATAAGCCAGCGCTCTCTCTTTTTTCTATTTTTTTTTAAATATTCACCGCGCGAGACCATTTACCCATCTCGATATACCCTCTTCGGAGCGTTAATGAGATTTTCCTTCCTGTAGCGCCTCACCGCCGTTCACATAGTTACGATGCGCTAAAAGTTCGCTGCGATGCGCCACTGTCGCATTCATGCAAACGCGGTTACGGAAGAGCTTGTTCAATGCGCGTTGGATTTCCTGACCGTTACTTCAGGTCTTTTTATTTTTCAAATTTCTAGTTCGTTAATTTACACATCGTGCCGGGCTTTCCATGCCCGGCATGACGCACTCTGAGTGCACTGTGCGATCGCGTGACCTCAGCTGCCGAAATATCGAGTAACGTGTCGCATCAGCATGTATTCGGCGTGGTAGACTATACAAGCAGCGAGTATTAAAAAAAATTAATAAATTCTACCGGGTTCTTTACGTGCCAACACTACGATCTGATTGCGATTGAGGTGCACGCCGTGGTGGGGGACTTCGAATAATTTTGACCCCGGATTCTTTTAACGTGCACCGAAATCTAAGTGCTCGAGCGCTTCTTTTTGCATTTCGCTCCCGTCGAAATGCGGCCGGGTATTGAAGCCGCGTCTTCGTGCTTATATATCAGCGCAACGCCCTATAACCGCTATAAGTCACCACGGCGGATGGCGAGCTTTTGTACGGCTCGGCGAAATTTGACAGCGCGATCATTGGCTCGGTGAACTTAAGATTTCTTGCATAAAGCAGGCGTTTGGCGCGCATAAGATGGTGCTTCTACCGCGCCTCATTGTCTTCGTTCGTGAAAGAAGAAATTCGCGTTCAGCTGAATGCAGCACGAAGCTGGAAGCAATGCGTCTACAGTCTTTTTTTTTTTTTTTTTTTTTTCAGCACAAGCTACGAACGTTTCTAAGGAACTCTCCCTTGTCCGTTGGATATGAAACTCGGCACCACCTCTTTTTTCGCTGTATTCATTTGGTGCCGTAGTTGTCAGCACGAAGGCAAATTTATAAAAAAACAAAGCAGGCGTTGTGAATTAACAACGTTTATAAGACAGGGTGCTATGCGTTGAACTTCAACGGACGGGCTGTGGTGAATCCGTGGCCGCGGCGTCCTGCTATTGAGCTGTCCAAGTCGTGGGTTGTGTTCTCATCCACGCTGTCTGCATTCCGATGTGTGTGTGTGTGTGGGGGGGGGGGGGGGGGGAGGCAGCATGCATAAATGCACATGCACCAAAACCGAGCTTTGGGTGCGCAAAAAATTTTTATCCGGTGCCCTCCCTCTATTCGGCGTCTCTCATAGCCAATGCCAATGCTTTGAAAACATGTTACCCAACCTTATAATGTGCAAACGAATATCTTGTAATGTGCGGCAAACATCTTGTCTGTCTGTTTTCTTTATTGAGTGAGGGGGGTGGAAAGGGGGTGCAGTGTTGTGAGGTCTTTCTTCAGTTTGATTCATTCTCGCGCGAGGAAATATACAGCATGATGCATGCAGTCAGGCAAATTGTCATTCTGTCATACAGTGTGCGGTCATGCCGCTACGACATTGTGTAGGCGAGCACAAGGTCGCGACTTAGATTTCGAGCCGCAGTGTAACCGTACGTATGCATGGGGGGGCGGTACGTGAAATCGTTTGGGAACTGCAGTTAGAGAACTCCAGCCGGTCAAAACTGGTCTGCAGTGTTCTGCACGGCGTTTCTCGGAAAATTTGTACAGAATAATAATTATCTTTATTGATCCGTTTGCATCGTCCCTGTTCACTTCTAACTTATGACAAGCTCGTTCCGCAAAGTCTCTGAGACACTACGTCTGTCGCTTCGTGTGCGCACCGTACTGGCAGGAGCGAGCTCAGCCAACACATGTGCACGGGAACCTGTACCGTGGCATCACGATATTATATAGGCAGCCGCCCGTAACAACACGGAGACGCTTGCCCTGAAGACAGCATGCAGCCTGGAGGGAAAAGAAGAAATAAAAAAGGCGAGTGGGGGGGGAGCTAACGTCAGGTCTTCGCAATGCCTCTGACGCCGTTCTGTCCCCACTTTCATTCACCGAATGCGCGCATCACGCATTGAACCATGCGGAACAACACGCTGTGTAGGACACCGTATACGCTGCTTGGTTCGTGGTACAAGTTTGAGTGCCGCACAAATTGAGCACCGAGCGGCCAACGGCATCACATTGTAGTCGAGCCGTATTGTGCCAGGTTTCGTATCCAACAGCTAAAAAATAAGCTGTTTGGGAAATTTTAGATGCTCTCTCGACACCTGAGGACATAAGGGTCGGCTGGGAGAATACGAGTCTGAATATGTCGGAATGGGTTGTGATAGCGCCGAACGTGACATTACTATAAAACACAGAGTAACGGAAAGCTGCGGTGCTTAGCGGCGAATGAATTAATTAATTAACGAGGGAACGAACGTTGATCGTTTAATTTAATTTACGTTTTAATTGGACTCTAAAGAGAAACACGACATCAGTTCAGACAGATAAAGTAGTATTTGAAAACTCTATTTTTGTCAACTTCGCGATAATAAGTTGATTAATAGAAGAGAAAATGAAGGTCATTTTAATTTTGCGCCAGAACCCCGCGCTCGTACGTCGATCTGACGTCACGGATTTCAAAGTTTCTTTTTTCTTCTTTTTAAATATGGGCCCAGTCGGCTCAGTAAAAGTTGCAGAAACTTGCCATGTTCGGTCTTCGGCTCTTTTGGAACACAATGTTGTCAACTTTTACCGATAACCGTTTTAACTATAGGCCCTAGCATGCAGATGCTGTGAAAACCCACGACGTCGCGGCTAATTGGCGTGGTAGCTTCAAGGCGCCGTCGCCACCTGTGTTGCCTTCTCTGGCTTACCAAGACTCTTCTCGCGGTAAGAGTAAAATTTTAGAAGGGTAATTTACTAATACAGGTACAATAAGTTTTCTCTTTAGCGTCCCTTTAAGAGGTTTTGCTTAGCGACTCACATCCGCGCTTAGTTGGACGCGGCATGCAAAACGCAGCATGTACTCGGATTTCGGTGCACGTTTGAGGAAACTAAGTCATTTTAATTTACTCTTCACCCCTACCACTGCGGCTTCTCTATCAGTCAATGTTGTGCCTCGGGACATCAGAACCGATTGAAACTGAGTAATGCTTCACGTAAGTATAGCACAAAAGGATAAAAAGGTGAAACAAAAAATAGCTACACGCAGTGTCGTGTTGCCTTGTTCGGTTTTAAGCATGAATGTAGAACAACTTGCCGAGCTAGTTCAGATAGAGAGAAAGAGAGATGGGCCAGTCATTTCCAGGAAAGCAAGAAATGAGGCTAGTTGGGCCGATATCGTGAAAGCTACGCTTAGTAACTGTGCATAGCAGCAGGCACACACGAGAACGAAGCAGCACACACGTGGGGCTACGTGGAGGAAGAGGAGTTACGATGAGGAAGAAGTGCCTGTATACGAGTCCACTACGTTTCGGCATCTCTTAAGCCGTGTGTCTAGTGGAGTAGCTTGTAAAAAGGCTAGAGCAGCCCTTATAACCGCAGCTGAGCTATTTGCGTCAGGCTAAAGGCCCGAAATAAGTCATCAGACTGCTATCGACGTGCGCGATCGGAGAGACTGCATATTCTGCCATTCTCGCGCGTACTTGGGTCAAACGCGCGCAGAACACGTGTACAAGTGCTTCTGGCACGTGGCTGTGTTTACAATTTGGACCAGTGTCAGTGCAACGTATGAGGTGTTAACTAATCCATGCTCTTAAAATAAAGCAGAAGCTGAAGTAGTGTTCTGTGTTAACGCTATGGTCGCAGTGCATCCTAATCATTCGCATATTTTATGTGCAATGCGCGACGGAGAAATTCAAGGAATATCCAGTTATAGTAAACCCTCACTACACACACATATATATAATATAAATTCGAAATATATATCGAGACAGAAAATTTAATTTGTTATAAACGGTTTCGTTAAAAGCGCAGTAGCTATAAGAGAGTCGTAGTAACGCGGGATGTGGTACGCTTCAACAGCCTGCGAGTTCATTGAAACAAAGTCGCGCACGACTGTGGCGACAATAACAGTAGCGAAATTCCGCTGACGCCCGCGAACAGCTGCCTCGTCTGTCGGTCATCATTACGTGATAAAATTGGTTAGTCACAAGGAGCCGCCACCACGTGGTGGGATGACCTCGGTAACGATCTTTGCCTCGGCAGGTTAGCGCGAAGAAACGCAAATTGTCACCATGTATGCCGCACCAAAGCGGTCCCGTGCGGATTTCCCGCTTCGCGCATCCTACTAAACGGAGTCCGGTGCTACTGCACTTCGAATAATTTGATCCGAAATACACGCTCTGCTGTCGGGTCCGCGAAATAATTCGAGTAAACCGATATATCGAATAAAGCGATTTGGTTATAACGAGTATTTACTGTATATACGTTCGTCTTGCGTAACTCTATGGCTGCGGGTCTCCTCGTCGCTGTGCCTAATTCTATGCCACACTTCACTGCGTTTCCCATCATTTAATTGGCATCCATTATGTCACTTATATTAACGGACTACGAGGCAGTTAGTTTCACTACGCATTGCACGACCTATACCAACTCCACATACTTCCTATCTGTAACATCGCCTACCCGTGTTTCGTTTCTAATGCACTGTCGTCTTTGTCGATAGTTGGGCGGTCATTTCAACTTTCTTCCTTGGCCTCCATGTTTCGGCCCAGTAGATTAGTATAGCGTTGGCAGAACAGAATTACTCATCAGTTCGTTTTAACGACGTTGGTAAGCTGCAGTTTCTCACTCGGAACCGCCTGCCACGCCTGCTGCATCCCATTTTTACGCACCGGGGGCGCATACTTATGTAACGAACGCCGGAGTGGCGGGCAAGGGTGAGCGGCCTCCCGGAGTCGCCTTCACCAAGAAGCGACCAGTAACGTGAAACTGCGGGCCACGTGGCCGTGACATCGGCGCTCACACGCGCGAGTCTGCGTGGGGCACTAAATATAGCGTCGCGTGCCGGTTCCCTTTTTTTTTTCTTTTTCTACGCTCGAACTCGTGACGCGGCAGCCGCGACTCGTCTAGAACTGAAGTGTGTCCATGCATGTTCGCCCGTGTGTTCGACGGCTTCCTTTCTTTCACGACCAGCTACCGTTAACGCCCGTCGGTTCAATTTCATTCGCTTTGTCTGTGAATAGAGCACTGTGTACTTTGTCTTACTAGTTCTGTGCACTGCTGTGGAAGGCACAGTGCGTGGGTGAAGAATGAAATACGACAAAAACCGTGAGCGACCATTCGCGCTCTCTTTAGGCAATTTATTCAATACCCTCACCGGAGAGAGTGACGGTGTACAGGCTTCTCTTATAACCCGCCATGCATGCATGTCACACGCACCGTGACCCAATTACTTGCGGGCTGCTGCCCGGTGGCAGATTCACACAGTGCGTATTCCGCAAAGTGTATCCTTCGCAGCGATTACGTTTCATTCACATATGGCTCAATGTACAAGCAGTCAAACCACGCGCTACGTGAACACTCCTGCATATATGCGTCACTCCACTGCATGGCTTTCCGTGTCTTGGTTGTGCATGCAGTCACTGTAATCCCATATCACCATCAACGTACAGTGTAGTGGAGGCTAAAAACAATGGAGCGTACCACTGTTATGGGTAACAGCTAATTATTGTTCAGGTTAATTTAGCCTCGGTTCCTTTTACGAAGGAAGTAGTGATTCATGTGACACTTGAATATAATTAGATTAGAATGCACGCCTTCACGTGAAACTTAAGCTGCTCTCATTGCTGGAACATTCAGAGTGCCTCAATACCACGTCTCTGGCATCGAGGCACCCGAGGAATATTAAAGATGTATTCCGGGCCCCCTAGAAGTTGACGGCGGAGACTGTTTTTCTCTGTTTTTCCCCTGAAATTACAATTCCAGGGTTCATTGCTGTAATCTATAACTGCACGCTAGCTGTTTCTAGTAACGCAGAACCATGACTGTTTTCGTGTGCGCCTTTCTTCACCATCGATGCCCCGTTTGCCGGTGCTGGACACTGCGGTCAATTCTCACCATTGAATCTTATGCCCCGATGCATTAGGTCCTCTTACTGCTCAGGTTCAGTACCGGTTGATGTCATTCATTATTTGCTTACCGTTTCCAAGCTAGCGGTCTGGGTCAGATAGAATTTTTTTTAATAACACACAGGCAATCGCCTGCAAAACGAAGGCTCTCTTTAGAGAAGGCGGGCTTTGCCGCACAAGGTTTCTTATAGCGGAGAAGCCAGCTTTGATTAACGTTAGCTAGCGGAGCTACATGGACAGTTTCTGAAGCCCGTCGCGAGTGTACCATACACACGCTATCGCATCTAAGGCCCTAACTTTGTAACTGTGCACAGCAGCAGACATATTCCTTCCGCGGCGCTAGTCCGCGCAACAGTTGTCAGGCGATGTCCGCAGTGTTAATTCATGATTGGGGAGCCTGGTGCATACAGGATGCACGATCGTTCGTTTGGCTTACGATGCAAAAAAAAAAAAAGAAAAAGAAAGCGGCTAAGCACCGGTTGGGACGGTCGCCGGATGTAGGCGCCAAACTACCGGCGGGACAATCCCGGAGGCAGTTTAATGAATGGTATGTGTGGGCTGATCCTGATATGCCAGCGCACGGTGTTCTCGCAAAGGTAGTGATACGCCTAACACCAGGCACCAAAATGACGGATAAGTGTGGCATAACTGGCGGGTGAGAACGATGGATCGAGGAAGAAGGAGGCAGCAGAAAGTTGTGACGTCGAGAGGCGCGTGTGCGGCTGGCGCGTTGGATCGCGCAATGCTCTTCACTACATTGCGTTCTATGTATATAGGCGGCTTAACCGACTGCTGGTTCGCATAGGTATGTGCGCGTGGTTACATGCTGTGCGATAGGTATGGTCAGCGTGTAGCGCGTTTAAATAGCTTCATGGTATATGTTATATATAGCAATAGCCCGCACGTGTACTTCATGTGTTAAAGTAAAAAAAAACACAAAAATTACCGACGATTACGATACTCCCTAATGCGAAATTTGAGCACAGCTCTATACGTGTTTTCGTTTCACATTATATTGAGGCAAAGAATTTGAGAGAGGCATGTAACAGAATCGGTGGTCGTCGCCAATCTGATCTGCGGGTGAAACGCGTTGGCTTTTATACATGATTCGTCGAAGGTTCCAGTGTAATCGCTGGTGCCGTGTGCCTTTCAGAAAGTACTGCACGATTCGCGTCGCGCACACAATCAGATTACAAAACAATCGCAAACTATCACAATAGAAATAAGCGCGAACGAGGCCAAACCAAGCAAACCAAACGAGCGCAAGCGAGATCTGACGCGAGGAGACGATAGTACGAAACGAGCGGTATGGCTGAGACCAGTTACGAGCATGCATCGAGCGGTTGGGCGGGTCCGCGTGACACCAGGAAGTCTAGTCTGTGTTTCGACCTAGTGGACATTTCCATTTTGTCTGCTATTGAAGTGCTGATTGGCTGAAGCACATGTCTCCATCTGTCACGTACCCAAGCCCAGCCAATCAGAACTTCAGCAGCAGACGAAATGGGCATGTCCACTCGGAATACCCCTCTTCCCCCTACCCCAATTTTCCTCGCGCACGTCACTGAAGGGGCCGCTCTCATTGGTCTCCGCCGTTCACGGCTCGCGTCTTTCATATCCCGCTCCGCGTTCGCTCTTTCATTCCTCGCTGTGCTCGTTCGCGCGGTTACGTCGCTGACGCTCACCGCAGGAACGGCCGCCTAGGAGCTGCGCTATAAACAGCTGTCATTGTGCTCCTGTTGACTACACACCGCGTAGACTTGTAGACAGCAGCAGTAGATTATGTCATACCTCAAATGATTACAAGGTAGCGGAATACATATCCGGACGTTGATAGATAATTATCAAATTATAGGATTTTGCAATGCTACCGCACTATGGTCACTCAAGTAGAGCATGAGGACGCATGCTTTTCTTCACATTTTTCTCTTCGAATTCGCAGAGATGGGCATCGAGACACAAGAGGAACAGCCGTCGATGCTGGCCTCTGTGGGTGGCCTCTTCAGCAAGATCAAGTCTTACATCCCAACGCGTAAGGGTGGCGCCGACTTCACTACCGCTACTGGAGCGCAGGGAGGACCCAATACAGACAACCAGACTGCCGTTGACGGCAGCAGAGAGGTCATGGAATCCCAGTAGAACCGTGTGTGAGGGCACTGGCTCTTGAGGCCGCATTCCACGAAGAGCCTCACTCCAGCACTGTTCCTTTACTTGCTCGTGGCGGTAACCAGCGACCGGCAGGAGCCATTCGTCTCAGCATGTCGGCTGCTCACCCGGTGACTGACACTGTGCACCGTCGGTTATGCAGCATGGACAACCCGTAGAGAGGTAGAAGCGTATTACTTGAACATGGAATCTGGCTAGTGTACTCTTCCTCGTTTTCTCTTTTCTTTCCAACCTTGTTCCAAGCAGGTTTGGAGTTTTGTTTGCAAGTGCAATTCGCAGATGAGCATTTGACCACTGCAGGCAAAGGAGAAGGGATTTACTAACATTTCTTTTTCCTTGAAGTACTTGTCCCGGATGCACGGGTGTGACGTTAGTCTTACAAAGGTGTCACATTTTCTTTTTCCGTTTTGTGTTTTCTAGCTCTTATTTTTCAATTAGCTTTTGTTATTGCATAAATTCAAGATTATTGCAATTCAGAACCTGTGTGGAGTACGCTCATACTGTCAACAGCGGAAGATAATAGTTTAATATTGCCGTAGCAGTCAGCAACACATTTAAGCATATGCTACAGAGGATGAGTAAGCAGCACCATATTAGGTTATTTCAACCAGTCCCAGATTTTCAAAAATGCACACAAGTAAAACTAGGTCAAATAAATGTTGTTCTGCAGGCCTTACAGATTAAGTGCTTCATGAAAGTCGCAAAGATGAATGGTACTGGGATTTACCACAGCCGTTGCCATGAACGATCATGTGCTCCAGTCTTGTTTCATACGGATGCAACACTAGAAGTGCTGTAAAATGTGTCTGTCTCACCAAAAGACAATCCCCATTCTGACAAGTTCTGTGCACATTGTCAGCATACAACGAGCAAAACGTAAAGAAAGATGTAATAACCAATGCTGAAAATGGCCTGTGCTATCTGTAATACTGCCACTTTCAAAAGGCCAACTTTGTTTTTTATCCACAGCCACAATATGTTGTCCTGGTGTGACCCCCATTATGGATGTTATGTTTATTTGCTGCAAATGTATGTAGTATATCTTTGTGAATATCATTTGCAACCAACCATGTCTGCACATAAGCTTGTATAGAGTTTATATGGTAGCTTGCTTGCAATCATACAAGCAGTCTCATGTGACCGTTTTCTTTGTTTCCTTTTCGATAATGACTGGTTCAGAATTGAGGAACTCTGTGTAGATATGGTTGTGAACTTTCATGGAAATACACTGTGATGTTTGAGATTATGTTTACATTTATGTGGCATACTATAGCTGAGTTTAGTTAATACGAACTGGCCCTTTCTGATGAACTGTTAGTAAGTGCCCCTGTTGGTCTAGTAGTTATCATGAGAATAATGTAGCAATGAATAAAATAGACAATAGACATTCTCATAAGGAGTGAACTTCTATGCTGAGGCATTCAACTTTCACAGACAATGGTGTGTCCTCAACAAGCGTAAGACTGCATGCAAGAAGTGCCTGAGCAGATTGATAATGTAATAATTATGCTGTACACAGCAACAGAGGTAACTTTACATTTCGTTAAGCAAGTAGTGCTGTGGAAAATATTTTTTTTTCCAATGTAGTGCAAAAATCTGTTGATAATTGCATGTTGTGTGTCATTTCCTTTAGTAAATGTACCAGCCATGAACTTTGTAATCAGTTATCTGTAGCGCTGTCTGCCTGCTAAATTACATAATCACTGTATTTACAAAATGAGAACCTAGTCACCTATAATGCATATCAACTTTTTGTTTGTCCTTCTTTTGCTTAGGCTGTAGCATGTACAAGTGAGTGATAAAACCCGGTGATGGAATAGTTTTTGGAGCACAAAATCCTACTGTATTTTTGAAGCATAGGTGACACAGGGATGAGAAATAAGCATGAACACCGACTTCAAGCAACCACATGGCTATATATGGAGAGTAATTGCAGACTTTCACACATTTGAAGTCCATTGCTTGTAGTTGCATGCCAGATCTGCAAGCAGAACAATTCTAAGTCAACATACCCAGAGATTGGTAAGTGAGATTATTGAAGCTGCAGAGATAGCCAGGCAACAATAGCTCAGTGCCTATGCAGTCCATCAATTGCACTGGCAAAAAAGGAACCTAAGCTTTGAAGTGCAGTATCTCGGTCATGTCCCAACTTATGCTTCACGCAATAATCATGTTCAAAGGTCTTTCACTACTGGTGCTTCGCGAATGTTATTTAATCGCTCTTGCCCCGTAAACAACTTCAGTCTGTGAAGGTCATGTGATTGCTCTCCCTATATCAGTATGTGGCCTTTATGAAATAAAGGTTGTTGGTAGTCGGAGCTCTCACTGTCTGTTCTCCTAGCCCATGCGTGTGTCACTGTGAAAAGCACTGTAAGAATTGCCATCAAGCCCGCCTTAACATGTTAAACAAAATCCTAAATTCATTATGCAAAGCCCCTGATGCAAGATGTGTAGGGCTGACACAGTGAGCCTTCAACTGCCTAAAGAACGATTGAAACTTTCATGCTGTGATGGGGTATCTGATGCAGCTGTCGTTTCTGGAAACGCTAACTCCATGTGTATTACTACATGTATACCAATTACACATGTATTTCTTGGAATAGTACCTGTCCTGTAGCTATTGTACTCTTGACAGCAAATACTGTTGTCTCCTAGAAACTCTTTCTCATGACGAGTCTGTGCTGCTGCTCTTCTGTATTAAGTGGTGACACTGAAGTTAGCAATGTCTGTCCATACTCTCAACGAAGAATACTTAACTTTTATCAAGTGTATAACGGTGAGCATCAACTATAGCACAGTCAGTAGTCAGGGTTTTAGACTAGAAGCAAAGAAAGAATGGGTGGTGCTGATGTCTCTTTGTGTATTCAGACATCTAAGCAGAGTGCTTTATGCGAGTTCACTATTAGTGGTGCAGCCTATTTTCAATAGGACTCAAATACTAGTCATGTTTCTTGTTCCTTGCCTTAATCGTTGACATCTATCAGTGTGACTAGTGCTCTCTGTATTATAAGAAAGGGTACTTCTCATGAAATAGATTTATGCATCTCGTTCTTTCATAAATGTCTGTGCTACATTCTCCTTGGGATGTATTTAGCAGGATTGTTTTATTTCAATAAAAAACTATGTGACGTTAACAGATATGCACACTTTTCTTTGAAGAAAATAATCTTTACGGTTAGCTGACAGTGATGTAAACACTCTTAATTCACCATGAAGCTGAAGCACTATCATCACAACTACCACAGAGGAAAAACTATACATGCACACATAGTGAGAAGTGTGTAAAATACGGTTTTAAGAAAACCTTGTAGAAAAATTGGCACCTGCATTCTATATTACCAAATGTGGTAAACACATACAGAAAAATCTCAATTTTACAGCATTAATATAGATTGCACACAACATTCTGCTAAACTAGTGCAGAAAAATATGTGTCCCAACTGTATAAAGCATTCGTCACTCTTGGTGCAATAATTGTGTTACTTCTGTAAGCCGCAATTCCATTCAGCAAGATTTATTACCAAAGAATGTCGCTGCTAGGATCATTCAGTTCTGACAGTGCAGCAGCCAGCCTCAAACTATGCACATTCTTTCTTCTTCATTACCTTCCAGTACACACTACTACTTTGTCCCAACTACACTGTATTGAGGCCAGTTTTAGTTTCGACTCCATTAGGCCCCGTGTTCCTCGCAAGGTCAACAGAAAACGGGCGTGATGTCTTCGTAATTTCAGATGGTGGTCATAGACAGGGACTTGAAAACAACTGACAAACAAAGGCCAGGCTGGTCTCCCACGTATGCCCAACCTTGTGCAGAGACCTCAAGCTGCACCACACACTGTCAAAATTCAAAGTACTCTGAGCAAGTTACCGTTTCACCAAACTGGTTCTTCATTAACTCTGTTTTACGTGTGAAATAACAGGAGCCACCACTCACTAGCGGAGACAAATTGAAGAATGTGCTGCATGTTCCCTAAAAAGCAGCAGTAGAGATTCCTTTGGAATTCATTCCAGCCCGCCGTCTCTCACCTAAACATCTGCTTCTGGTGTCAGCAGCTTTTGGAGATTGTAATGGAAGTATATTGACAGCATGCCCTTAATTTATGGCCTCATTCAAGTCATTACATTGTGAGGTTTAATGTAACGGAACTGCACATTGGGTTACGAGGGAAGCTGTAGTTTGGGGTTCCAGATTATTTCGACCACCTGTCTTTAACATGCATGCAAAGCACGGAACATGACTGTTTTACATTGCACTACCATTAGAATGTGCCTGCTGCGACTGGGAATCGAACCCAAGACCTCATGCTCAGCAGCACAACGCCACAGCCACTGGGTCTCAGCAACGGGTCTCATTCAAGTTGCCTTGATGCGTACGTTTCAAGGCGCTGCAGTTTTCGGTCACCTGCAGTCATTAACTCTGTAATATGCCTTGTGTCACACACAATTTGCCACAATATAAACGTAAAATTGGGTACGAAAAAAAATCTAGATGGAAGGCTTCAGCACTTTCCCTAGCTTATCACCAGTGTTGAAGTCGAGAATGTGGCATTAAATGTGCTGGGCATTACAGGTTTAAGATGAAATAAAAAAGTGCCCCGCAAAGTGAATATTCACGTCTGGTCAAAGGTATAGAAACCAAGCAGAGATGTCTGGGCTTTGACATCTGATGTCTATATCTTTTTAACTGCACTAATTATTATGGTTACTGAAAGCAGACAATCTAAAGCCAAGAATGTGTGAATCTTGGATATGGCTATTTGTTCCTCTGTGCACGCACTTCTCTGCTTGAAACAATGGCCAGAGATAGGCCTCGCCTCAGCTTTGAGGCTAACAGCACCATTAATTTTCATGTTACAGTTCAAGCTGGCATAAAACCATTACTAAACCCAAAGCAAAGCAGTTTGTATCTTCCTGGTGCCTGGCTTCCTCATACTATATTGCATTTACTGTAAGCAAGATTAGTTTCCACATCTGCAGCTACTTGAGGAAGTGAGAAAACATCCTTAGTCTTCACAGGCAACAACCTTGGTTTCATCGTACTTTTCATTTAATCATACTATCAAACAGAGAATTTGGAAGTAAGCAGATAATGTAGGTCATTACTGAAAGCTAAACTGATGTGCCCTTTAAGTTGCCTTGCAAATTCCATCACAAGCAAAAGCATTTTGCCCTGTAAGCAGAACAGGTGGTCACCTAGAGTAACACTTCGGAAGGGGTGCAAAGCACCTTGTCAACCACCACCCCAATTTACCAGCATGTTTCGTCAGCATTTCAATATGAAATTCTATGAAATGCAACATTAGATACAAACTGGATTCCATTTTGCATTATTATGGCCAATAGTTACCAACAATGAAGTGCACTAACTTTTTCATCACCATTACTTATGCCTCACAAAAAGTGGCAGTTACATTTTTCAGTAGGATACATCTAAATTTGATATAAGAGTGGAGAGGGGGTGCAATAACTTGGCTTTGCTTTGGATGGCAAGATACCTTTATATGCTGCTGTTCACAAGTTGTAGCAAGTTATTGTTCAAAGGCACTAACATTACTTAATAATTCCTTGAATCACTTTTATTAGAGAGAAAGAATTTATTAGAGGAAAGGAAGCCAGGTGAGCCTAAGCTAGTATGATCTGGCCTGCTACTCTGCACAGGAGAAAAAGGAAAGTGTACAAAAAAAGAGTGATGAAAGATGATGAGGACAGGAGAGGATGCATATATTGAAGGGACGTTCCAAAAGTAAGTTTCATCATTTCTTTTAAAGAGAAGATGGTACGCCAGGTGAAACAGTCGCCATAAGAATCCACGCCCTTTGCTGGTTCAATGACGGAAGGAGCATTAGCAGAGGAGGAATGATGCATGTACAAAGCGCCGAAGAAGAGAGAGTAGCAGCACACCGGCCTGCCCGAGGTTACTCAAATACAAATCACGATGGCAGACGCATGCTGACAATGTGGTCGCCAATGGAAGTGCATGCTGTTATCCAGCATGAATGGGCACCTGTTCCCTGCATTGAAAGCTGCACTTTTGGGCCATCACTTCCAAAACAATGCTGAGGTGCAGCAAGGCAGTGCAATAATTCCTTGCATCACAGGGCACCGAGTTTTACCAGAGTGGTTTCTTCAAACTGATTGCAGACTATGACAAATGTCTCATTGTTGGTGGCGACTGTGTGAAGAAATAGTGCAAGGTTCATGACGCCATGGTGCGCTCCTTCTTTTAGGGCGATAAAGTTTCCACATGAAAATAAATGACGAAACTTACTTTGAGAACGTCCCTGGTACAATAACCACACAAAAAAGTGCTTTCCTTAAAGTCTCGAGTCTAGCCCAGTACTTTTCAAGTAGTCCAGAACAGCCCTTGTATAACTCTATCCATATGTAGCACTATCAAACCTAAGATAGATGTGCCAGAAGAAAGGTTCCAATTCTAAAGTACATGCATTTCATTTACTATTCTCAAAACTAGACTGCTATCAAGTGCTACAGAAGGCATTTTCAGTGTGACAGCAGTTACAAGCTTGAAAGTGGGTTTGCTTTGTCAGCCAACCTGTTCATTAGTCCCTTCTGTTACACCGACAATGACCGTAATCATCCTCAGCAAGTTGTCGTCATCCTTTAATCGTTGGGCTACCATCTGATCCTCAGCCTCATCATCGCCACAGGGTGAAAAAAGAAATTGCAGTGGTTGAAGGCGATTAAACCATGTTTGTCGAGCGATAGCACGGTTTTGCTTTCTTTGGGAAAGGACAAAGACGCTGCTCGGCGCGGCAGCACGCAAATTGACCTTCGTGCTGCATCTCGCTTCAATGTGAACTAAGCGTCGAATGCACAGCGCATACAAAGCTGCCAGCGCTCAGTGCACCTTGTACACATCCCAGATCGCTTTGAAGATGACGCCCGCACAACCGTGCACTTTGTCCACATCACAGATCGCTTTCAAGATAGGGGAACCCACGTGGCATACACAGCAGCTGCCGGTATTGGCAGGCTAAGTCTCAGTTTGACCTTGGCTGAGCTCGAAGGTCACATTTACGGAACCAGGCATTTTCATGGTTTGTACCTAGAGTAGTAGAGCTATGACTATGCAAAAAAGAGGTGAGGCGTGCAGACAGGACACAAGAGTAGAGACATGGACAACACGAACGCTGACTATAAACTGAAGGGAGCACTGAGGCAAAAAAAGAAAGAAGACACAAAACTCATCTGCACAAGCTCTGGAATGGTATCACCACGCGTCGGTCGGGTACATGTGCTCGTCTACTTGAGAGATAACTGTTAAGGCACTTAATATCTTCCTTACGTAAAGTAACCGAAGGCTGACTCACGCACGCACTTCCACCATTATAGATATGCCATGCCTCTATCATAAGACGCGTATCTTCATTCTTATGCCTGTACAATATCGCGCATTCATCTAACTCTGGCATGCAGTTGCAATCTTTGCAATGTAGGGAAAGATTAGGAGGCAATCCACCAGTTAACGACCTTTTATGCTGCATTAGCCTCTAATTAATACACCGCCCCATTTGCCCTACGTAGAACTGGCCACAGCTAAGGGGAATTTTATAAACCACACCCATACGACAGTCAGTAAAACTGCTGTTCTTATTGTGCTTCACAGGACAAATGTATGTTCTTTTTTTGCCTTTACCTGCTCCTTTTTCCTCTGCACGGCAGCGCATATCTTACCTAACTTATTGGGAGCAGTGAAAGCAACATTAACATCATATCTACTTGAAACTACCTAACTTATTGGGAGCAGTGAAAGCAACAGTAACATCATATCTACTTGGAACTTTTTTAAGCCTGTGCGACACTGAATGAATATACGGAATAGCCACTACTCTTTTTTTGCTATTACTGCTTTCTGTAATCACGTCTGTCCCCCTCAAAACCGACTTCTTTAGGCGTTCAGCCACAGTGGCCACTGCTACACTAGGATAACCTGCTTCTAATAGGTGCCGGACCTGCGCATTAAAACTGGCGCTCATTTTGTGCATGCAGGATCTGGTGAGAGCAGACTTAAAGCACGACATGGCAATTCCATTTTTTACTACTTGGGAATGCTTGGATTGAAAGAGTAACAATGGCTTCGAAGATCTTGGGGAGTACTGCCAACAAATGTGATTTTCTTCGAAGACCAAGGAAATGTCTAGAAACTGAATTACGCGTCGCTGAGGAAATTCCTTGGTAAACTTTAATCCTCGTCCGTAAAGCTTAAATTGCTCACTTACTGAGGTAGCAGC
Organism: Dermacentor andersoni; assembly: GCF_023375885.2. NCBI lineage: Eukaryota > Metazoa > Arthropoda > Arachnida > Ixodida > Ixodidae > Dermacentor > Dermacentor andersoni. The sequence continues at coordinate 40,410,806 of NC_092815.1, forward strand.
GAAATCGAATTCTTCCCTATTGCAGAAAATCAGGTAATCATCAATGTAACGAAATATCTTGATAACGCAATCACCTAAGGCTTTCTCTAAGCAGCTCTCAACATTACTCAGGTAAATATTGCTAAGAATAAGGGCAACCTTTGAGCCAATACAAATGCCTGATTTCTGCAGAAAAACGCCATCTCTCCACCCAATCAGCGACGACTTCGAGTACATTGAAAGAATTTCTAGAAAAGCTCCCGTTGAAACATCGCATCTGTCAGTAAAAGCCGACTCTTGCAGTTCTTCTTTAATGCATTCATTTACGGAATTTAGCAACCCGTCATGCGCCAAGGAATAATACAGGTTTTCGATATCCATACTAAAAGCTGTACAATCACCAGGATTTTCCTCTCTCAAATACTGAACTAATGCCTGAGAATTACGCAGGCAAAAGGGTTCTGAAAAAAACTAGTTAACTAGTTCTGTAGGTAACTAGCGACACAGACCTGCCACGTCCACTTCTCTGCTCTTGTGCCCTGTCTGCACGCCTCACCTCTTTTTTGCATAATGAATCCTTACCACCTAGCTCAACTGTCTGGCGTTCTGAGCTATCACTCTAAAACTTCACCCACCGCTGCCACTGCATTACTTGCGCCGACACAAATACAAGCCCCAGCAAACTGGCTAATATACCATGGTCTCTTGAGGCACCAAGTAATGGCAGTGAGTGCATCCAAGCTTTGTGTAATCAAGCAATAAATCATGACAAAGCAGTTATATATAGTCAGCTTATGGAAATTTCAAATGCACACAGACTTGCAAATAAAAAAGAGCATGACATTCAATGGTTCCATTATTTCAGCACACTTTGTGTTACAGTAGAACCCTGTTGACACATTTTTTAAAGGGACCAAGGAAAAGGAATGCAGGATCAAGGAAAACGCTACATCCAATAACGAATTTGGCAGCATTTTTGATGAGACATAAAGCTGCTCCCACACAAAACCTTATTTGGAGCTGAATAGGAGGTTAACAAACTATCAAAAACCTATTCAGTAAAGCTCGTTATCGCTGCCTGGTGATCATAGATCTAATGCTAAACATTTTATGGAGCCGTTGTGGCGAGCCACACTAAGTTTGTAATTTCCATTTCACACTTAAATGGAATCTTCAATAATAACGGCCTCTTTTCAAACACTCAAAGCCGTTTTTCAGTTTCCACGCAGCCTTGTAAATCAAAGTAACCACACAAGTTATTGAATGTTACGACAGCATTTACAAACATGGGTGTGGGGTAGTAACCACTTGAGCCTTCATCCACCTCCTCTAGGCTTGGCTTTGAACTTTACAAACCATGTTAAGATTGGCAACAGGCAATTATCTCGACATGGCGACGGCAATCCTTCTGTGCCACGTTGCAGTTTTTGATAAGTGACTGTTTTCAGCGGCTACACGCAATTGTCAACGTAGGCGCTGCCGACAGATGTGCTATGTCAGTGGTGCGCAGTGGCAGTTTTCGGACATAAAAGGGAAGCTAATACATGTGCCTCTGCGGAAACTAAATGGAACTAGTGCTTTAGAGTGCAAGAGAAATAACAAACAGGAATGTACCAATGAGGTTCTACTGTATACACCAACACTGACAAAACACAGTGGGAAGTCAAGAGCTTTCATACACAAAGCAAAACTTTGCCCACCACTGATAAAAACTCATGCCTTTGTGGCAATGTGCACTTGACAGCAGGATGCACAAACCACTGCACCATTGTGCAATATTCAGCGCTTGGTGTGTCGTACTTGGCAGAGATTCAAAGTGGCTCAGACGGCCCAATAGGCAATAGTGTAGCAGACGAGGAAGACGTGTGCATCACAAGGTTGTTCTTCAGAATATGGCAGTGTCAGCTATGTTGGCCTGCTGCTGTAGCTATGAACGAGTTCAACATCAAAATCCCTTGCTTTCTGATATTTGCATTTTCTTTTTTGGCTGTTCGTATACAGTGTAAAGACTCCAAAAGAACAGGAGTTCACCACATGTTCAACTGTACTTAATAATTCAGCATGTGTCCTGCAGCTTACAAATAATCTTGACTGTGGTTAGTACTGAATTTGTGATAAAACAAACGGCAGAGGTGTGTTCAACATGAATCATACCTGGCAAAATAGATGGGAAAGTACTTGAGTATATCAACTACATGTAGACAGCCTTTTTTCACGAGAGCTCATGCCTCTGCCACTTTGGAAGAAAACAATGCTACGTGAATTCATCACAACAGAACTGCGCAAGAGATATTTCTTTTGTGCTCGCTGTGTCTCGTGAGGTGCGATAATTCTTGCTAGATGAGACAGTAATGGGCGATGCAGGCAAATGCAAGAACTTAACGGAACGTGTCCTGCCAGTTCAACCACGTTGTTTTCCACCAGCTTGAGCACGTGCCTCATGCAAGGGGCATTATAGAAGTGGTCTTTACATCCATGAAAAGGATGATTATTCAAATCACAGGATGATGTGGTTCTTGGGATAGTAGAACACAGCTGTTGCACAAAACACAAACTGAGGAGAGATGCCTCAGTTTGGGAGAAATAATTTTAACAGAACATTTGTGAGCACAGCTTCAGTGACACCCCAAGAACTTAAATCATGCTACACTTAGTCATTCTAAGGCACCTATCCCCTAGCTAATATTGATCTGCCACTTCAGTAAGGTGCAAGTATATCGATTGTAAAGCCATTATGAGCATTAGTTTAAACATTCAAGCAATGATAAGAGCATGCCAAAATGGTGGGACAAGTATGGTAGGTAGCTGAAGGCACAGCTGAGGTTTTGCATTTTCAATAAAGCACATAATCTACAGTATGTTGGCAGTGACATATGTCACGTACATCTGTCAAGGCACTGTGATCATCTACTGAAGGGATAAGACACTGATGCACTAAATAGAAAATACTCTACAAGCTACATTTATTGCTTCATCAAAGCAGGGCACCGCTCTTTCTTCACAACCTTTCAGCATCTCAGCACCCTGAAAGACGATCGCTTTGCCTGTACAAAAAGGAAGGAATCGTCAGATTACAGTGAAGGTGAATTTTTAGAACAGAAAGAACCTCTCCGTCTTGTATTTTTCCTCGCTGTTTACTGGCACAGATTCTCCTGGAATGTAGGCAAAGTTTAGGTGCAATGCAGACAAGTGGTGACTATCAGGGTTGTATTTAATCTGAATATACAGTGGCATTTGCCTGGCATACCCTAGGCCTGGTTAATGTCTTCACAGTTTCCTCCATCTCCCATTGGATCATCTACTAATTGAAGGTCATCTAACATCTCTTGGAGTGTGATACGTGGTGCATCACCATCTTCATCATCGGTGTCAACAGCTATCTTCTCACGATCCACGTAAATGTTGACATTGTGACGATAGGCAACATCCTCCTCAAGATCCTCAAGAAAGTCTGTGTAATCTCTTGCCACACTGCTCGTGTCTGTCTCCATGTCAACTTGAAGGCGTTGGAGCTTCCAGCGGCGTCTCTGGCAACGAGACATGCGATCTCCATACACTTTCTTCACGAGCACCACCTCTGGAATTTTCTCAGATTTCAACTTTTCAAAGTGAGCATCATTGACGTTGGCATTGGCAAGGTCGAAGCCCAAGGCAGAGTCACCTGGTTTCAGCAGGTGTCCAAGGTGAGTCTTGGTGTGGATGTAGTTCTCGTGAGTTCCCAGTTCGCAAGCACGAATGACCCATGCATCGGCTAGGACGTGCCTATAGGATAGCTTCCCTTGGCCAGCAAAAACTGTCCTATCTACATCTTTCACAAAATTTATATCCATGACGACGTACTCCGTCAGCTGCTTGGGCGTGCACAGTGCATTAAACGGCTGCCGCCAGAACTGCTGCGAAGATAGTTCTGAAACCTGAAGTGTCGCCGGGTCCAGCAAGTGTATGGCACTCGTCACCCTGAGACAGACGCAGATTTGATTCATGCTGCCGAGGGACCTTGCAACAGCAGGCGGAAGGCAGACAATATCGTCTTTGCAGACTGGGGCGATTTCCACTGAGAACGTATGCTTATAGTTGAAGACGTTGCTGTGGATGTCGTGCGAAATTAGTTGTTGCGACATGATATACTTGCAGGGCACCATGGCTTGAAAGAAGTCAACCAGCTTGCGAGCTTCGTCCTTTTTTGTAAAATAGAAGTCGAGGCCGTCATGGCATGCTTTTATGTTGAGACAGTCCTTGTGCGCTTGATGCTTCAGTATGAGCTGTTCCAAGTAAAAGAAAGTCTTCTTGTGCTGCACTTTCTGCCTAACCTGCACAAGCGCCCGCCAAAAATCCTTGGCTTCTCGGCGGTGACACTTGTCGCACATCTGGTGGTTGACCATGAACTCGACCACAAAGACCTGTTGTAGCACGGTGCCGCCTACCACCTCTTTCTGAACGGTCAACTTGACTTTGATGCGCCTGGAGTGTGGCTCCGTCCAGACGAAGTTGGCATCTATCAGCCTGACACTGCTTAGGCCCCTAATCTTCTTTAGGCACAGGCCAAGAAGCTCTCGCGACTCGAGCGTAGCATAGACCCACTGAGCTGGAGGCTGTAAATAGCGTTCACAACCACGGCAAAAGTAAATGGTACCCTGCTTCGGTATATCTTCGGTGATGTCAACAAGAGTGCGCAGACAACCGACACACATGTTCGATGGATTCGGCTCTATCGGCACACCGCATTGGCAGCAGAGGATCCTGCACTCGCCTCCGGTGCCGCTCGCCTCGGTGGCGTATTCCATGGCGAAAATACTGGGACGAATACACTGGGACCTTTATTCTATGGTATTACCTTGCAGGCCTTGCAGTATCTACAGCTGTATCACACGTTGTATTATACACGTGCTGCTACATGCCACAAGGCGCGACGGCCATGATGCTGAAAAAGCGTAACCGTGCAACCTGGTGCAACCGTCCTCTGCGACCCCTGCTGTCGCGTACTCTAAACTGCATCTACGTTTTAAGGTAACAAAATAAATAAGAACGTTCAGCGGTACAACATAATTACTCGTTGACGTTTTTGTTAAGGTTTGTAGGATTGTGTTTTGAGCATAGAGTTACTGTTTTGAGCACTAAGGCAATTTCTGACTTGCACGTTTATGTTTTTAAGCCAAGTCAAGTACTGAGTCGAGCAAGTCTTCTCGAAAACATGTGAGCATTCATGCGGGAGTGTGCGTTGGTTTCGGTGGGGCCTGTGTGTGATTTATCTGTATAAGTTCGATGCTTTCATCTTATCTTTCAAGGTGGCATTTCACTGTTTCTTCTTTCCACAGTGCTGCGTAGGCTGACGGCATTTGTAAATGATAATACAGTGTTTGGCATCTAGCAGCACGTTAGCCTGCTCTCTCTTATCACAGCCGAACTCGCGTGTGGGGCTTTAGACAAATATTACATTTCTAGGTGATGCCGCAGCCACCCAGCAAGCAAGCGGTCCTTAGCTTGTACCGAAGTTTGGTACGTTACGGGCACCGTTTAGAGTTGTCTGATAAAAATTATTACTTCAAGAGGCTCCGAGAAGAGTTTGAAGCGCGAAAAACGCTCACGGAACCAGAGGAACGTCAGTTTTACTTTAACGTGAGTAGAAAGTACATTCTTTTGTTTTGAGCAAACTTGACGAGATTGGTTCTAAAGACGGGTGTGAACGCGAGGACAACAGCTGTACCCTTATTTTTACGTTTTATAGCATCCCGTTTGCCGCGGTCATTATGTTGTACACATTGCAAATGCCATGAATGTTTATACATATATAGCGAGATTTGTGGTATTACAATGACAGAAATGGGAATTCTCTAAATCCTAGACAGCCCTCTCTACTTTTGGTTCGCGCTAATTTACTCTTGCGTGACGACATGAGTACGGCTGTTACTCTCACGTATTATTTCCGAAACAACTGCGTTTGAACTGTAGTGAACTAGAACAGTACTAGTATAGTTTGAACATTGAAGTAGACATGTTTTCTAAGCGCCAACTACTGCCTTGAGATAGTTGTGCCAAGGGGCACAGTCGAAACGCTGTCTGATGGTTCTACTAAGAATCGATTGCTACACTTGAGCAGCGTTTAGTGACATCGTCATCCTCTTTGTAGAAAGGAAAATCATTCCTCGAAAGGAAGCGGCTGATATGAGGAGATGTTAGCCGGACTTGTGGGGACAGCGGGCAGGCTGACACTGGTCATTCTTCGCGCACACTGCCCGCGCACAACTGCGTCAGCCACGATCGAGTGCACTAGATGTGCCCACAGAATCGACCGCTCCAAAGTGCCGGTCTTGAAGGAAGAAGACGTCGTCGAGCAGTTCGTCCACGGCAGTGGTCCAGGGGGGCAGGCAGTCAACAAACTGTCTAACTGCGTGATGCTCTGCCACACTCCTACAGGTAGGACTCTCTCCTCTGCGGAGCCTTTGGATGTTCAACTTGTACATATATGCTTCGTCGTTTGCAAGATTGCAACGTCATCGCTTCTTATCACTCATCCAACTTTATATGTGACGATGAAGGATCACATGATATGAAGACCCTGTTTTCCTCTTAGCTGTGCAGCTTTTTAAACGCACTGGTATTTCTCTCACTTGTCTTTTTTGAGTTGATGGAGATATCAAAGTGCTTAGTATGCTTGGTATTAGTACTGAGTCTTCCTGCTGAAGTAATGCAAGCTGTGTGGTGAACTCATTATTGGTGCTTTATGAAATTTGCATAGAATATGCAGCAAACCCTCATTATGTTGATGGTCTGCGGGATTAACTGAAGCTGCCGTGTAAATGGTAATTCAGGAAACGGATATATTGTGCCGATCCTCCGGCTTTGCGTCTTGAAATGCACAAGAAGGCTGGGGAGCAAGAAAACATTGATTTAAGGCAAGCTCTCAGCACCTAAATGTGAATAATTCCTTAGGCCATGGTGTACTGGACAGTACATTCAGACAAGTTATTATTATTATTATTATTATTATTATTATTATTATTATTATTATTATTATTAAAGCGAAGCTTTCTTTGCAAACCCTCCCAGTTTTGCGTGAACGCAAATCTCCCAGACTCCCAAACCCTCCCAGACTTGCGTGAATACTGCTACTGTTTTGCCGAATAGCTCACATTAAAAAAAAAGTTAAAATGCGTGCGCGATGGCGAGACCGAATGCCAGCAGAACAGCCCGAACCTGTAGGCCTATCGTGCCATCGCTGACATAGCTCTTTCAGAAGACCGCCGTGTGTGTCACATTGCGTAGCACGTGTACACGAGAGCACATGCGCGCGCCAGTTTGCGCCAAAGACGTTAGAATAAGATAGCCTTATTTATAGCATATGCTTAATCACTTCACGTAGCTTCGAGGACGTGCGTTGGATCTGCTTAATTTTTAGAGCGCAGCTCTTTAGGCACCCGTTCCTGCGTTGAGCGTCGGCGTGCCTCGGCCTACCTCGGCATTACCAAGCAAACGAGCTCAGCAAAGAATGAAAGAGCGAACGCGGAGGGCAGCGAGGGACGAAAGACTGTGATAGCGAAGAGAGCGCGGTATGGAAAAACGGGAGAAGCCACCTTGATGCACAACCAGATGACGCTCACGTCCGCGCATCCACGGCGGTGCCGGTCGTCCAGGGGAAAGGAAAAAACCAGAAAGCTCAACTTCGCTCATAGCGTTCGCCGCAAGCGTTTTTTCGGTAAAGGTTACGCTTACATAAGCTGTAGTTGCAGGGAAGCAGCAACATTGCGGCCGGTCTATATATTGACCCTTTTCGCAGCGATCCCATAGGCGCTGCCATGTTTTGAAGTAGACATTGCCTCAACTGTCTCCGTTGCCTGCGCGTTTACAATGGGTGTGTATGACGCCGGTGCGGCTTGGCAAACTTCTGTTTCAGGGGATATCGTAGACGATGACTGGGTGGACGACACGAAGTTTGGCCACAGCTACAGAAAACATGCAAAAGCGCTTTGGAAGCTGATTAAGCTATGTCCAAACGGCGCGAGCAGCGTATACGGTGGTTGTCTTAAAAGCGAGGCTAAATATCTATTCCAAGCTGTCCAAACTTTCCGTTCATGAATTGAATCAGGATTAGTGTTTTGCACTTCATTCTTTATTTCGCAAATATTTTGAAGCAGCGGCCTGTCACATTTCTGACTCAGTAAATTTCCTTGGTGCGGTCACAATTTGATTATTTCTGCCTAATCGCTCGCGGGTGTGCTCAGTTCCGATAGATTGGTTCTTGCTGCGCACAAGGCTTGAAACGTAGCCGTTTTGTACATTGTAAAACTTTGCGGTAAAGATGTATTATCGCTAGTAACTAGCTTACTCTTGTGGTCACGAAACGTTCGGCTTCGACCATTCGTGCGCCATCAGTGTGGTCCGTCATATATGGTGCGTATATATTCAAGTGTGCGTCATTCACTTATTGACACGTTGGCAATAGAGTGAGCGTAAGATTCCGTACGAGTTGGGGTATTTTTAGCAACGAAGGAACCCAGCCTTTAAGACGCAAACACCAGGAGAGAAGCAGACAGACACACGCTCCCGGCGTGTGTGTGTCTGCTTCTCTCCTGGTGGTTGCGTCTTAAAGGCTGGGTTCCATCGTTTCTAAAAGTATGTACCAACAGGCCCAGCAACAGACTCTTCTAGTTGGGCTAGATGTATGTAGATACTGTGCGCGAAACGTACTATGACAGGAAGCGGTGCTACAGTCCCGTTGTCAGTCATTGTTTAACGAGTGGTATACTCACTGTTGCCGACGTTCCGGTGCGGCTGAAGCACTTTCTTTGAAGGTTAGCGATACAACGCTGGCGGATGAGCAAATTTCTGTATCCTCGAAGAAAGTGCCGGTAATACGTACACACGGTCACAGCAATGGTCCGCGAACTTGGCTCCACAGATTAATTCCATTCCTTAATATGCCAGTCACTATTTTGGCAGCCAACTACTACACACGTCTTCAATTCACATGATTCAATCCAGGATGATTGGAGCACAGTGCATTAGCGAAAACTCAGTTGCATTTCCGACAGCTTAACGCACAGAAGCAAGGTGGAAGCGGTAATGGTTTCGTATTTGTGCGCTGTCGCTTAGGCGACGTGCGGCGCGCCGCCGGAAGTGCTATCTCGTTTCTCTAGAACAAACCGCTCCGCGGAAAGGGTCAGTAGCGCGGCGCGTCGCGGCTTTGCCAGACGGTGCGGGAATCGGTTCGATGCCTCATTGTATCGTGAAATGAAAACACGTATAGAGCTACGCTTAAATTTTGCGTTAGGGAGTATCTTAATCGTCGGTGAATTTTTACAGCGAAGCTGTATATGGCTAGCTGGTTCGTCCGTCCGTCTGTCGGTCCCCTGCACGCCGAAAACTCTTTCCGGCGCAACCCCTTGCGCATGCGCAAGAACAGAGAGAGAGAGAGAGAGAGAGAGAGGCGCGAGATTAGCCAACACCACTTGCATAGCATAAGGCCTGTTTACTCCGACCCATGGCGTCACGCTCCTTGGCCTGAAATTTCCATCGACAAGGTTGGCGTGATGAAAACAGTGACGTCAAAGGCTGCTGGGCACGAGGTCGTGGGATCGATCCCGGCCACGGCGGCGGCATTTCGATGGGGGCGAAATGCGAAAACACCCTTGTACTTAGATCTACTTAGATTTAGGGGCACGTTAAAGAACCCCAGGTGGTCCAAATTTCCGGAGTCCCCCACTACGGCATGCCTCATAATCAGAACGTCGTTTTGGCACGTAAAACCCTATAATATAATTTAAATCTTTTTTTTTAAATCACTGTTGCCTACTCGGGAGCAACCCCATTAGATTCTATGGCAGTCGGGCCAAGTAACATGACGTCGTGAATCGGAGTGAAAAAGGCTTGTGCTATCTACGTGGTGTTGGATTAGCAGCGCCAGTATTGACGTTGCTCTCCGTCGCAGCCGAGCGCACGCGCAGCAGTTTCTCTCCGGCTCCGAAATGGGTATACCACAGGTCATAGGTACTCCTGAGAAGCAGGCAGCTTTTGATGAGCAACGCCGCGAGCACACCCGGGAACGAACGCGTCTACGCCGTGCCGATGCTGCAGCCCGGGCACAAGAACAGGCTCGTGCAGCCGAGCGCAAGCAGCACCTGCGTACCGAGGATCCGGCAGCCTACCAAGCCGTCGTTTAATGAACCGTCGGGATTAACCCAGTGATAAACACCGGGACCGCGCGTTTCAGCTTCGCTGGTTAACCATCTGTACGGAGTGCTTGGGCGGTAATTTCTTCTATCTCTCTCTCTTTTACCCGTCGACGTAACTCAGTTTTCCAGCTTTCCTAGTGGTTAGTTGGTCGAGAATGCCACTGTAACAGTTCATATAATTCCTCGCTGCTTCGCTTGAAACTCGCCTCGACGGATGAATGGCTGTGGCGTTCTCCTGCAGGGAGCGCGAGACTGCGGGATCGAATAACGGTACTGGTCGCTGCATTCTGATGTGTAAGGCTTTTGCTTATCCGTATACTTCTTACCGTGTACCGAACACCTGGTTACTGGAGCCGTGAACAGCAGTTGCGAAGCTGCATGGTCGCATCATTTTGTCATTTTTTCCAGCTACAATGCGTTTGAAGCGTTTTTGTGCAGCGTGAGTATTCTTGTCGAAAGATAATAATAAAAAGACTGCACGTTAACGATTATATCGCTACGAAGAGTGTACACGAGCAGTTAAGTAAAGTACGGTATGCCACTGCCGTATAAGCTTTGTGTGCTCTCTGGTTAAACTCTACGTCACAAAGCGTCGCTACCAGCATTGTTGCTGCCGTACACTTCTCCGGTAACCCATATTCCGCGAACGGTAACACATCTACGAACAAGCTAAAACTCTGCTGTCTACAAAATCCCGGAGACGGTGGCACGAGCATCGCGGTGGTGGCGTCATCTTTTGATGCTGCATGAGTTCTGCCATCACCCGCCGTGGTTGCTTAGTGATTTTGGTGTTGCGCGTGCTAAGCACGAGGTCGCGGGATTGAATCCCGGCAACGGCGGCCGCATTTAGATGTGGGCGAAATGCAAAAACACCCATGTACTTAGATTTAGGTGAACGTTAAAGAACCACAGGTAGTCATAATTAATCCGGAGTCTCCCTCTACGGCGTGCTTCATAATCAGATCCTGGTTTTGGCACGTAAAATCCCATAATTATTTTTTCTTTTTGAGTTCTACCATAGCTTACTGTACTGACATAAAGACAGCATGGTCATTAGGGTACTTTTTTTTCCTGCGGGAACAGTGTGGGATGCTGGCTTCTGGCGTAAAGACGTCGGCAGCTACATTATAGTTAAGGTATAATGACTCCTTTATTTTCCCACAGGAATACTTACGTGACACAATATGTTCCGAGTCCGTTGTGAGTAAACAGAGCTTCACAAGATGCCGCTACCTGCTGGCAGGCTAAAACACAGTATTTAATGTTTCGTTGAAGGGCACCTAGTTAACAACCCTGCCTTTCCTACCTTCTCTCTTTCCATCTCGAAAGGACACATCATTACATGAAAGTTCTCTTGAATGGAAAAGGGACGTCGGAAAGAGCTGTAACTGGTTGTGTTATGCGTAATCTAGAATGTCGTTGGTGGACGTCAGCATCCCGTATTTCTTTCCCCTACAATGCTGACCGTTGTTTTGTTCCGACAGGCATTGTGGTCCGGTGCCATGAAAGCCGTCTGCTTCACGAGAACCGGAAGATGGCGAGGAAGGTGCTTTTGGAAAAACTAGACGATCACCTCAACGGAGACATGAGCGTCTCGGCGCAGAAGCTGCGAATAAAGATGGACAAACGGCGAAAACTTGACCGGAAGAACGAAAAATTGCGTGAAATGAAAAGGCAATTTCTGGAGAGGCAAAAACATAGTGAGGACTCTGACACTGAGCAGCTGTAGCTTCTATTAGTCTAGTTAGCTGTGTGTTTTTCGTGACTAGGAGCCACTGCTAGCAGTGAATGCCTACTTCTGTAATAAAATTATTCTTATTTATCTCATGTCTTCAGCCTTTCCTGTGTTGCCGGTGGCCTGCCTGCACGTGTGTTTTCGTTTGTCTTTCAGGGGGGAGAGGTGCTGGGGGTAGTTGCACTCCTATGATCCATTGGCAACCTTGAAATTCAATAATAACCTCCACCCACAAAACCGTGTAGTGCACAAGCAAACATTCCATGACATTATTGTATGCATCCCATTTAGTTGCATAGCATTTCATTAACCGCATTGCATATATACAGATACCAACGTGTGCATTGGAACGGATTTTTCTTTTTCTCTTTGGTGTGTATAACAGCCTCTGTACCCCCTGTTTCTCGTCGTTCACTGGAGTTCTGCTGTAGATTAAACCTGCGGTACGGTCCTAGGCTGAACGTCACCACCAGTTTCTTATTGGTTCATACAGAATAAGCTTGTTCCCTATTCGGCGACGTTCCGCGGTTTCTACGTAGCAGTTGGGGTATTCCTGCTTAGCGCAAGGGCGCACAACCCCGGTCAAGCTCAGACAGAGAATGGGGCCGGGGTGCAAAAACACTTCCGCGGAGGCCTCACACACACACGCCTCAATCCTTCATTTTGTCTACTCCCTTCGCCGCAGTCTTTCTCGGGTGGAAGAAGTCTGTTTTCGGAGAATACAGGCTGGGGCTGCACTTACAACTTCCGTCACCTGGGCATGTGGTCCAACTCCTGAAGGCGCAATGAACTGTACAAAATAAGCTGCTCCTGTTTCTACAGCGGACATTCATCATCTGTTCTGGCTCTGCCCTGGAATGAGGCATACTCGAGAACATTTGCCAAAAGCTGCGAAACTCCTTATATATCAGGCAGACAGTTTTAGGCTTGGCTTGCGGGCGATAAGTTCGCGAAGCCACTACTGCAATTTCTGCATGAATATATAGTGCATCCGCGCTTATACAGTGTGTCCGTGAAGTCATGGTGCGCTTTTGACCGGTCACAGGAAGTCAACGATACAAGACAGAAATGTGAAATCTTCACCAAATAAAAGGAAAGCTCTCAAAGTTTTCGTAGTATGATGGGAAAGGGCGTGTGCACACAGGTGATGACGCAGCACCACGAACTGCGCAACAGCGGATCAGCCCACGCCAGTCGAGACGTGGACGGTACAGAGGAACGTTCATTGTGTTCTGTGGGCTTGCTAAATTCGAATCCGTGACCAAAGTGAAACGTGAATATCGTCGCGTGCACAACGAATTTAAAACAGAGAATTACAGACGTTATTCACTCTGTTACACCAGACTTTCTTAACCGTGTGTGGGAAAAACTTGAATATAATTTAGATGTGTGCATAGGGCAACAAAGAGAGGCCACATCGAACTTAACTGAACAAATATGAAACTTCGGAGAGCTTTCCTTTTATTTGGTGAAAATTTACGTTTCCATATTGTTTGATTGATTTCCTGCGGCCGGTCAAAAGTGCACCATGACTTTACGAACACACTGTATTTATTTATGTACACATATATGCCGTAGGGCAAGCTGCCCGAAAAAAACAAGCACCCCCCGAGCACTCACTACAACCACCTCGTAGATCGCATCCAGTCCAGCCTTCAAGACAACAGAAAACGAGGAATTATGAGCAGTAATTTATATTATATTTCGGCCTTTTGTTAAACTTGAAATGCACAGCATAAGCAATGGAATAAATAAATAAATACGTTTTACAACTTGGCTGCCGCTAGTACAACATCGCGCTTTATCATTTCTGTTTGTATTCACCAAATTTTGAATACAACATGTACATGTAATGTACATGGCAAAGGCTGAACGCATCGCTACGTAATTTGTGTGATGTGTTTGATTGCTGCAGATGATGACGGCCTTAGTAACTGCAGTGGAACACACCTTTGATGTTGGCTGTCCTGAGTGAAATGGCGCAACCCACTTTACGGGATCGGCCATGAATAGGGCGCTATACGAGGGTTCAAGAAAATAAGGGTCTTAGAGGATCAGCTAAGAACAATTAGTTTTGCTTGTTTGCTTGCCCTCTGTCACTGGCTCACCATGCTCCTGTGTCTTCTTCGTCATCGCAGAGCCCTGTGTTGTGAACAAAAATTCTTTAATTTTGCAAGTCCAGACAAAAGTTTAAATAAATGTGACATTCTGCTGTGAGCAGTAATTTAAGTTACAGTACTTAGTTCAAACGATAGCTAGGCCTCGCATAGAGAGGGAGAGAGAGCACATGATAAATGAAAGTTAGGGAGGCCTCGCGCAAAATATGAATTACAACGTGTGACCTTCGCTCCCAGCTTTTTTGAAATGCCACGAGATATTCAATAGGAGCAAATGAGCGCTATACGCGAATCGGAAATTTCGTTTTGGAAATTTCTATAGGGAGATTTTTGGGTTGGCTTGACACCATGTATGAGAAAAAGCTTGCTTGCTGACGCAGAGTTTCTCAAACGAAGGTGAAGTTTGGACATCGTGCTTTCGTATTCTAGGCTCCGTTTCATGCTTGGAACCGTATAGTTTGCCCTCCATCGACGCCAAACAATTTCTAGTTCTCAAGCCTCGCGGCCGCGTGCCGATTCCGGCGCGGCCCACAGCTCGGGGGGGGACTGGAATAATCCATATTAAACCCAGTTAAGCACGAATGTCAGATTCCTTGAAACAGCGCATGTACAGGGTGTTTCAGCGAGAGAGAGAGAACTTTATTTGGTCCATTAAGGGTTTAGCGTTCGGTCTTCGTCCTCATCGCTGCAGACGCTTGACCTTCTTAGCAGGGTTGGGCCCCTAGTCCAGGGCTCCACTGAGCCGCGCTGCTTCGCTTGCGTGCTGCACCATTGCCCTTTGGGCGGCGAGCTCGCAGCTGGTGAGCCGGCTCTCCCACTGCTCCGCACTCGGGGTTTTGTATTGGTGGAATGTGTAGTTACGTTTACACTCCCAGGTTATATGGTAAAGCGTGGGGGTTGCCCCGCACCACGAGCATGTGTTCCTAAATTGTGTAGGATACATCTTGCTTAGTATATGTAAGTTTCAAAATTTTTGAAAGGTTGCCTGTGGCAGATAGCTCAATTCTAGATTATGAGGAGGCGGTCTGCTTGAAGCGGCGGACACTACACGAAAAAAAAAAAATGAAATGCAAAATCGATTAATCAAGAATAATTCACGAATTAACTTTTTAGCTAATTATGTTATGACCCATGTTGTCATCTCGAAAATTCGTTCCAAGTGGATCCGCCTTGCGAACTCCACGACTAGAATTTGTAAATTGCAATATGGGCCCATAATGTAATGAGTTAAATACTTAATTAGTGAATTTTTATTCATTAGTCAATTATGGATCTTAATTTTTTTGTGTTCGAGTATGTCCGCCGCTTCGAGTAGACCAGCTCATGCACTAGAATCGTGATATATGCCACAGGCAACATTTAAAGATTTTTGCAAGTGTTCGCTGGAACACCCTGTATATATATCGTCTCTAACTCATGGGTATCATGGGCATTAGTCGTGCTAATTCTAGCCATTACTCTTCAGGTAGAAAACGTGAAGCGAGAGACGTTTATATCCATTATACGAGCAGCTGTGCCTTTTGTGAGGTAATGTTATGGTGGCAACCGTAACGATCAATTATTCACGCGCGCTGTGGCAAGTGCTAGCTAAAGCAGTATGAGCGTTCCTATGTCTGCCGGTCACAACTCGTCCGCAATAAACGAGGAGCCGGTGTTGCCAGAGAAATGCCAGCCCCCTCATCATTGCCGCTGTCCCATTGAAGAGGTAAGAGGCCTTATATGTGCGCGTGATGTGTTCACGTTTTGTCGTGGAAAACTCAAGCAAACCAGTTGTTCGGGGCTGTGTCAAAAGCTCACGTGTTGTCACTGTGGGCATCAAGTATGTCGCAGTCATGAAGTTGATATCTGAAGAGCTTGCCTATATGGAGACTTTTTCTTTCTTTCTTTCTTTTTTTTTGGAAAGACAGAAAAATACGTTCTGTCACATCTAGCTGGATTGCTTGAAGAAGCCGGCTTGCACAAAAAATCACGGTGCTACGTTAGCTAATCAACAGTTACCCTAATGAAACTTGCAATTTCTCACATTAGAATACATGTCGATCGCTATTGCAGAATTCAAGCCCAACAGCAAAAAAAAAGAAAAAAAGCTTTATTCACTTAGTAAAAATCCCGCGCTTATAGGACCGTGCAACTTCGAGAAATACGCCCCCAAAATGCGGCGAACTGCATTGATGTTCCAGTTAACACTTGTCAGCGCTGCGTAAAATGAAGCGCTACCAAATTCTTCCGTTCGTGGCACGCTGCATGTCGCTGGTCTCAAAGCCGCGAAGTGTACATAGAGTGACGGAGTCGAAGACTTGTATAAAAGTACAAGTCTAAGTACGTTGTTGCGCTGTGTTACAAGTCTAAGTACGTTGTTCGTGAATTAGGATATCTGTGCGCACGAGCGCATTATGCGTGGAAAGAGTCGCTCAGCAAGAGAAAGAGCGCGTTGGCATGTGTTCACATAATGTCCTTGCCCGTGTAGCATTTCCCCTCTTGTGCTATAAGCGTCGCAATTGTCACGTCTCATGTCGATGATTGCCTCGGCATGTAATGGCGTGACATGCATTGTCATGGTAGAAATGTTTGCGCTAAATTGGGCAACACGCATTTAGAATAACATTAGATTGCTTTATTGAACTATATGACAATTATACTAATAAGTGTCCCTTTACGTCCACAACCGCATTCAATTTCTGAACTCACGGCGCTGGACAAACATAACGCAACACCGTTATATGTGGTAGTACTTTTGACACGCTGGAACGAGATTTCCTGTTGTGGATACTTCAACTAACCAAATTAATTACTATACTATTAAGTTTTACTCAAATCCCTCTTTATACCTTTTCAGCTAGAAATAATGGTGGAGTTAGGAACTTCAATGTGTCTCAGGCAAAAAAGCCGAGTGTTGTTGGAGTTCTTTTAGTACTGGGTACTGAAAGAACTGTCAAATATTCTGACCGGCGAACATTCTGGAATTCCACAGGATGTTGGATCATAGAAATTCCCGAAGTACAAGATATGTGCCTTTCGGTGGACATTGAGCGTTCTTTTTCTGCGCACAAACCAATACTCGGTGAAAAAGGCGCAACATGAGAACCTTGAGATGGTGCTTGTTCGTCACTGCTTTCACGACTTTTCTCATAGTGCCTAATCAATTTCAGATAAATGTTGTAACCTACGCAACTTGCATCATTCCGTTCTATCGAGAAGATAAAGGGAATTACACAAAACAGGCGTTTGGTCCGCTGTGTTCCTTATAGACAATCATAATTTATCCTCAGATGCACAGTGGACGTCGTCAATTGAGCCTATGTACACGCCTCAAGGACAGTATTTGACGCCTATATATTACAGCTTTGCTGCCTTTTATAGGCGCCTAAAACGGGATTTCTTAGTGCCTAAACATCCGATCTCCAGTCATGACCAAGTCATGG
This sequence comes from Dermacentor andersoni, assembly GCF_023375885.2. NCBI lineage: Eukaryota > Metazoa > Arthropoda > Arachnida > Ixodida > Ixodidae > Dermacentor > Dermacentor andersoni. The sequence continues at coordinate 40,428,228 of NC_092815.1, forward strand.
CCAATCCTGCCGTATAGTCATGGCATTGAGACTTCCCCATTACCAATTTCGTAGCAGAGTGTGGGTGTAGGCCAGTTGGTAATTCATGATTTTGGGAAGTGCAAGGAACAGACGAGACTCGAAGAAAGGGACAACACGAAGCGGTTGTCCTTTTCGTGTCGCTTCGTGTTGTCCTTTCCTTCGTGTGTTCCTTGCGGTCACTTCCCAAAACCGATTTCCTCGTACGCTAGCGCGCCGTTCGCACAAGATCGCCTCCCCTATACCGCCTTAGTAAAACGCTGCCGACGCCTTCACCCAGCCTAATTGACGTGCCGTTCGCTGCAGGTCGAGTGAGCTCGTATAGACACAGCGAGCGGCCATGAGCGAGCCGATCATGCGCTCCGAGATCGTGCTGACCGGCTTCGGCGGCTACGACAAGCTGGCGGTGCACGAGGCCACGGTCGCCGTGCCTTCGCTGCTCGACGACGAGCTGCTGGTGCGCGTGCGGGCGTGCGGCGCCAACTTCGCCGACAACTACGTGCGGCAGGGCCTGTACGTGCACGGACACAAGCGGCCGCCATTTGTCATGGGCATGGAGGCCGCTGGCGACGTCATCCGAGTCGGCAGCGCCGTCACCCGCTTCAAGGTATACATTGACAACGCAATTAAAACTCTTCAGGTGCCAGTGGCGTTGTCAATCCGGTGTCCTCCTAATGTACACGGGCACGCTAACCTCAGTTCAGCTGAAGAGAGAGAGAGAGAAATAATGCGGATCGCGTGCCTTTCCCGCGGACATCCCGCCTCGGTCCCCCGATCAAGGCCGTCACCTGAGCTATTCCGCCGGAGAACAGAAACGCAGTGCCTTTACTTCTGCGCTGCGACAAGGAACGCCGTATTCGTCATATAACATGCATGCTTATAGCTTCAAATAAGAATGGTAACCTTATACGACGCATGCTTCAGTGAGAAGGGTCGTAATTTTTATGGCAGGGAATGACGGCAACGCATTACTAGTAGAGTGTGTAGATATGCAGAAACTAAAACGTTATGTACGTATAACAGTTGAGGGCCAGTCTTGCTTGGGAATCTGAGGTGAAAACCACATTTCTTGCGTGTAAAAAAGGTGGTCGCATGACCAGACAGCGAAAGGCACAGCCAGGACACGACGTCCACGAGGACTATGTAGTCCTCGTAGATGGTACGAAAGGAGGCTGTTGGAAAATAGAAGTAAACTTCTCCTTTCCTACAATCTTTTTCTTGTTGTTGTGCTTTCAATACATGACACGTACCCACAATTGGGGATGGGCCAATTAAGAATCGGGCGGTGAAAAAACTGTTATCAATTTATTTGATAAATTGAGGTGAAATGAAATAAGTATCTTGCAAATGGGATTTAAAGTGTCTGCTGTTACAAATATGAATAATCAACTATCTAAGTATTACATAAAGAAGAATTATGTGAGGATATTAAGCATTAAGAAGAATTCTAGCATGCAATTCTTTTTGTTTCACGCAGAAAGATGCAGAGGCCTTCACAAACGTTGCTGTGGCTGTAACCCAGTACGGTAGCTCTAAAGGAAAGAATTACAGGAAGATTCAAATTCAAGCCAAGCTTTTGGAAGAGTTCTCCCAAAAATTTTTTTTCCGTTGAGTAATGCAAAGGCGGCAAGTCAAAAAGAAGTGTTGCAGAGATTCACTCTCGTTGCGTAAAGGACACAAAGATGATGCAGCCAGGCCAGACCTGTGGAGGTAAATGTTCAGTGGAGAGGACTCGGCACCGTAGTCTCTTAATCGTTACTTCAATTTTTCTAGTGGAGCACCATTTGTTGTTCGATGGAAAATTGAGATGTGGGAAATCAGATGTTGATAACGATGATTGCGCGAAGTTTTTTGCACTAGTATATTTTCTGAATCGCGCCACAGTGATGAAAGCTGACGTATAGGTAACATGGGGATTGTCGAACCATCGTGGGATGCTATACTGCGAGTGCGCCTGCATATTCGTTTAAGGCTAGACCTTTGTGGCCTCAATTCAATTTCTTTTCTGCTCGCGGGATATAGTTCGGGTGCCCGCATTGCTGAGAGGCAAGTATATGATGTTCACGGCCACCTTGCTAATGGGTCTCTGTCGTTGTTTATTTGTTATTTCTTTCTGGTTTCGTAAATAATAAATGACTCACCCATTCAGAAAGAATGCTCGTACACTTTCCCTGAAAATGGTAACGCACTTGATGAATCGCAAGGTGCTAGGGCTTCTGTATAGTGGCAGTATATATATATATATATATATATATATATATATGCTTACACGAAAATGAAAAAAAGAACGGCTGTCGTACAACCGTTTGACTGCCGAGTATGATTGTCTCCAGCGTATAGAGCTTCCTTTCATATTGGCACAACAACAGAAAAAACCCTTGATTCTATTTTTCGAACTATCGCACAAGCTACCTGAAGGTGACAGCCTGTGCACCCGTATGTAAAGTTCGACGATTTTTCTTGGCTTCCTTGTACATGTTGGATTGTTGGTGCTCCTCCATGGTCTTGTGTCGCCTTTCATTTTCGCTCCCGATCCTCAACTCGTTTCGCTTCACTGTATTTCTCTCCCGCCATCCTCTGGTGAAGTCCTCAAATTGTGCTCCAATTGGAGCTTCCCCTTTCATAGGCCGTCCTCGCCGCATTTCCGCTGAAGCCTGCCGATTTCCACGGACCTTCTGTGCGCGCATGCGTGAGCCCAATGGCAGAACTAGGAACTGCACCACATGGAGGGAGGATGCACCGCCAGCTGTGCTTGCCCTCTTCCTCTACCAACCTCGACCTGCCTTTCTCCTTCTCTAGCAAGTGATACCGATCTATGGAACACGGGGGAAATTAAACGCCAGCTTCGCGCGCCAGCGCGTTCTGCTCTCTCCTCTTCCTCCTTCTATCCTCCTCTGCGTGTCTCAGTTGTTCCTTCCGTCTTGGTGCGCCGCCAACTGCGACCATGGACGTTATCACGGAACTAGCTCTCGTCTAACCTTCCATATGCAGAGTGCAGCCTGTAAAACGAAACAGCGGAAACATCAGAAAGCAAGCGTCAACATATTTATGCTGGACTTGAATACTTGGTTACTTTCGACAAAGGACGTAAAAGTTGTTGAGCGCACTAGCGAAGCATTATACAGGGTGTCCCGCATAACTTGAGCCAAGAATTTAAAAATGACCTTGTTCACCGAACGCACGCTTGAGAGCAGCACGATACCAATGCGCAAGCGCTCTGTCGCGTGGCCTCGATCGGTGGTTTCTGAAGATGCTCTACAAATCTGCGCGTTTCATACTTGGGGTCCTCAGCCAATAATTAAAAAAAGTTGGGTGATTAAACTTAATTAATTAGTGAGTTATGGGGAAAACAAAAAAAAAATGTCTGGGTTACTATAGACTATTGCGAATAATATGGGTTCGGTTCAATTCGCTTCCGACGTGCCTTTCATTTTAAATTCTTGGCTCAAATTATGTGGGACACCCTGTATAGAGCTATCGATTTCACTTGCTATATGCTGCGCCTAACGTTAACTTAGTCCTGCTACGCTAACGTGCCCCGCTTCGCCTAAATTCAGCTTACCGCAAATCACAGAAACGAACGTTCTCCAATGTGTAGAAAAGACTGGATCTAATAGGTTAGTGTCGTCAGCACTTCGAAGAGTGCTTCTCGAGAAATGTTGGCCTTGAGCAATGCCTAGTGTGACCGGCGCAGGAGGGTGACCGCGTGATGTGCTGGTGCTTCACTTACGGCCTGTGGACGAGCCTGGCCGCAGTGCCCGAGCAGAACTGCTTTGCCATCCCGAACGGCATGAGCTACAGTGAAGCCGCTGCCTTCCCCATCAACTACGTCACGGCCTACCTCTCCATCTGTGACTTCGGGGGCCTCCGCAAGGGTTACAAGGTGCTCGTCCAGGCGGCCGGAGGTGGGTGCACCGTCGTTCGTACGCCTTATGCGATTGTAGTTAAATTGCGTAATGGTCGCGCGCGAGTTGTGGCAATGGACGCGCGCACGCCGAAAACGGGAGAGCAAGTTGTAGGAAGTGCTCCTATAGCGTCACGTACGCCATATTGCAGTCCGATTCACAGCTTCCAGAGTGCTGTTGGAGATAAGGTAATCTAGATAACGGGCAGCTTTTTGCCGTGCGATCTCTATTATAATATGGTGACCTCGATGACGTCACTGCATATACCCTATACCATTGTGTAGCTCTGTGTAGCTCAAGGCTTACCGTTCACAAGCCTCTGATGCCGAGCGTGTTTCTCCACAAGGTGGCGTGGGCTGGGCAGCTACCCAGCTGTGTCACACAGTGGAAGACGTGACAGTGTACGGGACATCATCGGCGTCCAAGTTTTCCCTTACACAGCAGAACGGTGTCACCCACCCTATAGACTACCATACCGAGGACTTCATCGCTGCAGTGAGAAAGATGGAGCCTAATGGTACGTATGCTCTTCCGCGCCTTTTGTGTATATTCGCATAGCATGACAATGCGGTACAGAACGCAACGCCGCGGATGCCCAACGTGCTTCAACGGAAAGCAGCTACCAGGGAGATAAGTACGGGCTAAACAACATTGTTCCTGGAGCTCTGCTATGTGATGGTAGTTGCACGAGTCGCTTAATAAGGGTTTGACTGTTAGTTGTTGTGTCCGGTTATTTGTGCGGGGATAGAACGCAGAACCCTCCTCTTCCCCCCCCCCCTTTTTTTTTTCTCGCTTGTAACAGAATTCAGCGACTAAGCAGGCTTTCTCACGTGTTGGCGAGGTCGGACGCTGCCAGGGAACTTCGCCTACATGCACGCAAAAAGTCGCAAGATCTCTGGAGTTCAAGTGCCTACAATTGCCGATTATATAAACTGGACCCCACGCTACGGCTACAACTGCCATCTAGCCTTTCCCGCGGTGGAGCAACCTTGCTGTACCGCTTGTGGCTGGGAGTAGCGTTCACGAACTCATACTCTTATCGTTTGAGAATGGCCGAGAGCCCGATGTGCGATTCCTGTGGGTGCGAGGAGACCTTCGAGCACTTATTGTGTACCTGCCCCCGCTACGATTTACAACGCCTCTCCCTGCGGGAAACTTTACACCGACTGGACTAAGACCGTTCAACGAGTCAAAGATACTCGGACCGTGGTCACACCCGTCACTGGCACGAAAAGCGAATCGTGCATTAGTGCAATACTTGAAGTGCACCGGCTTACGAGACCGTTTATAGTGTCCCTGTGCATAGTGTCCCGCCCACACGCACTCAGTGCTCACTTTCTACCCTTTTCCTCTTTCTATTCCCCTTTCCCCCACCCCCAGTGTAGGGTAGCAAACCGGATGCTCTTCTGGCTGACCTTCCTGCCTTTCCTATCCTTGCTTTTTTCTCTCTCTCTCTCTCACGTGTTTAGGTTTAGGCCGATCTCACGCTCACGAAACTGCAGTGCTTACAACACGGCCGCGGGTCCTGTGTAAACAGCACATATGGAGAGAGGAAGCTAATGAGACAAGGTTGGTGGCGCTATGGCGTGAGGACGCTCATCTATAGAGCTACGTCCGCCATTTTGTGTGGGTCAAACTATATGTTCTGAGAAGCGGAATTTTGGATACCACCTTGAGGGCTGTATGCATGCAAGGCAGGTTAAACACGCAAAAATGCGGTACACTTCGCGTTGCCAGTTTAAAGGGACGCTGAAAAGCAACAATAAACCAATTTAGGTGGGTATAAGTATACTTTCAAGATGCTGTTTGCATTTATTTGCGAGAAATGTTTGTTTACCAGCGAAGCAAATGGACGCCAGAGCTCACCCCTTTGAATTTCGCGTCCAAGTCCTATAGCGCTGATGTGTCAGTGCGGGGTCACAGATTCCAAGGACTTTTGCGTGTTCACGCTGTGTTTCGGGCTGTTTCTGCACAGGATATGATTCCCAAGTCGCTGGGTTGAGCCATTGGTTCATTTAGGACACAGTGTAATCCTTCCTTGTCGACAATCCGTGACGTCATGAGGCGCTATAGTGCGGGAACTTGAACGGGGCGTCAGGCTGATCAGGCATCGCCACGCCAGCTTTCGCTCTTGTGTCCCTTCTTGCTTACAGAGCCTCCGCTCACGGTAAGCCAGATCTTTCCTTCTGTCTTTCCTTTTATTTTATTTTTTTAGGAGTGTCATTTACCAATGCGGTTTAACTTTACGTGTGTCCTCTTATATAGTTTTCCCTTTAAAATATGTTTCCCCGAGATTGACGTGCAGTGTTCCTTTGCAGGCGTGGATATCATCATGGACTGCCTGTCCGGCGGAGAGTTTACCCGCGCGAGGGCCCTGCTCAAGCCTATGGGACGCGCCATCCATATTGGTTAGCGTTCATTTTCTTGTAGCCGGTTACGTGGGAATGCGACACATACGTTCCGCAATGGGAAGGCATCGTACACGACTTCATAAAGATACACGCATATACTGTTTTATAAGCTATAGAGCGATACAGAAGGATTCGCTTCGTAAAGCTACCTGGTAACCGTAGCTTCATGGGTGAACTGGCGCCTTCACATTTTGCTTTCGACGGATGTGTCTTGCGGTGCTCCGCGCGCGACTCCAGGGTTGTTCAGCCCTTCTGTATTTGCTGAACTTTTTGCGAAGTGATAGTCTGTTAGTCTGTGATCGATTAGTCAGCACAAGCGTTTTGCAACGGGTGCTAATGAATGCGAGAAGTACATTCGCGTACTTCCAGGGTGAGCCCACATATTCGACCCTGTGTGTATTTTGTACCGTCCAGAGTGCACAGGTGGAAGAAATGTAAAAGGGAACACAATTATAAGGTGCAAGTGAACAATTAAGGTTCATCACCTTGCAGGATATAGGAGGATTGCAGTACCTGAGACAACCGGTTTTATCCGATAACGCGTTGCTGTAGGTGACGCTGTTGAGAGACGCAAGAGGTTGCGTAGAGGAATTTAAGAGACGCCATTCCTTCTTCCCTGCAGGGATCGCGGCTTGGCACATGAAGCTGTCAACCATCTCTCTCTCTCTCTCTCTCTCTCTCTCTCTCTCTCTCTCTCTCATATGTGTGTGTCGAATTCTCTGTTTCTTTTTCTGAATTTCTTCATTCTTTATGAGGGTCAGGGCCGTGATATTCTGGGCAAAATCACTGTGAGAAAGATTTTTCCCGACGAGCAGAGTATTAACTCTGCTCAGTGCCTTTGTCCCTCCAAATCAATGCCGCTACGCGCTGCATTGGCTTTGCGCTTCTCGCGGAAGAGGCAGCTCGCAGTTCCGATGCCACGCTTTTTTCACGTGGCCGGCGAGCCAAGCACTGAGCAGAGTTAGAGAGTTTTAAATTAGGAGCCCCAAACGTTTGGGGCCCCAAAGAAATAGCGTCGAAGCCGCTGCGCATGCGCGAGACCTAAACTGCGTTTGTGTTTTGCGTCGGGCACGCTGTTTCACTGGTCGTGGCTTCACTGTTCTAGCGGGAGCCCCAAAAGCTTTGCATCAACAAACATGGCGGCATCCATCGAAGCGACGGCTCTAACCTAGCACAGAACTGGGCCCAATTCGTGGTAACGCGTGAAGTTCGCAAGCTAGGCGAAGTGAGTGCGATTGCCACTTTCTCTCAACTAGTCTCTCATATGAAGACTGATCGATTAGGCGCCGCTGATTCCGAATTCGATTGTCGATTTCATGGCTCGTAGGCCTAACACGGCCTAACTTGGCTGGTGAAGGCAACGTTATTAATGTTCAAACATCTGATAATGTTGGGTGAAAGCACGTAAATTTGGTTACTCAAAACTAAGCGCAACTAATTGCTTGCTGCCAATAGAATAACCTCTAAATCGTAACTAAACGCGGAAACACGAATGTCAAAATTACTCTTCTTATCAAAATGGTATATCTTATTTTAGTATTTATAATAGATTTTCTTTGACGCCGTGGTGGCACTGCAAACGCAAACGCAAGCGGAAAGTCAGAAAGGCTGAAATAATCTCATGGGTGGCGGCAATGGAAAGGAAACCTGCCATGAGTAACTAATTAAAAGGAAAAACGAAATCAGGAAAGAACCAATTTATGATAACTCAAAGGGAAGGTCATTACTTTTCGAAGCGAGATCGAGGTGCCTTAGAACACGCACCTATAAAGCGAGATATAAGAAGGAAGAACAAGCATGTGCTTGCTGCGGTAAAGCTAGGGAAACTATTGCCCCATTTATATTATATATAATCTTTTTTCTCTTGATTGAATGACAGTCTACTGAACCGTTTTGAATTTTCCTCGCTTAAGTTTAGGCAACAAAACTATAGATTTTTAAATTCATTACCTGAACACATAAGCAATGTCTGCCCGACTCTTGGCCAATCTCCGTGAGTGGTATGCGCCAAACTCATCAAGGGCATCATCATCACCATCATCATCATCATCAACTATGGAGCATGTTTTATTAGAATGTTAAGACGTCTTCCCAGCGGTCGATTTAGGCACCACTGGCCTCCCTGAAGCCCTTGGGTTCAGCGAGAGCAGCGGAAATGTAATGTCCGAAATAGGGATTAGTAAGAGGCGGTTCGAGGATTGGTGGAAGAAAAGTGGGGAAACGACAAAAAGCGGAGACGTACAAAAGCAAAATTCGCAATAGGGGATCAGAAAATTTGGTTGTGGGAGTTCATAGTGTTTTTCTTTTTTTCTTGTTTAACCTAAGTAGGATATTAGGCAGTATAATAGCAAGAGCTTGGTAGCGCAACCCACCGCCTCGTTCCAAAGAGGACGCTCATAACATCCATCCTTCCTTCCTTCCTCCCTCCCTCCCTCCCTCCCTCCCTCCCTCCCTCCCTCCCTCCCTCCCTCAGACGCGAAGCCCTATTCTAAAGCTCTTCACTTCTGCGTGCACCAACGCTAACACCCGCGTAGCTCTTCGGGAACCCGAACTATTGGGGTCCCTATTCTAAAGCTCTCCATTTCTTCCAACTAACGCCTGGGTACATGTCGCAGCGCGCGGACTCGTGATCATGCGGTTGTTTTCATATATCGCGCATTTTCTTTATAACGCGGCAAAAATAATTAGGCGACACATAGCACACTGAAAACAACTGAATCGGGTGTTTTAAAACAATGATTACATAATCAACATCTGCACCATCAATCCAGTAATTAGAAAGATCATTTAATATTCTCATCTAATTATCGATAGTTAAATTATGAAAAAAAAATCCTCCTGGTGCGGTACGTCACTGCTGACAGAATACCATTGGTTGCGTCCTCGTATATCCCATGTTTTATTTTTAGGAGCTTAGCTAACGTTAACTGGGACACCCTGTATGTAAGTTGCGCTAAACAGTGTATCGCCGCAGCGATAATTTCGGGGGGGGGGGGGGGGGGGGTGTCAGAACCCCCTAAACCCCCCCCCCCCCCCTGCAGCACGTGGTTACGACCTTGATGAGGTTTCATTATTGATTCACCTTGTGGTAACCGGCTTTAAACCATCGCATGTTTTCCCAGGCTTTAACCCCGTAATAAACAGCAACGGTACAGCTACGGGTAGCTCTGTTCTGTTCGGCCCTCGATTCAGACTAGCCACGCTCACTGCGCGCGCACTTGCTGTTGCGCATGTGCCGATCGCAGGCGTAAGCAGCATGGTGTGGGGCCAGTACTTCCGGCCGTGGAAGACGTTCCAGACGTGGTGGCAGACCAAGCTGGTGAACGTGTACCACCTGTCCAAAGACAGCCACGCCGTGTGCGGCCTCAACCTCGCCACGGTCTCCGAGAAGGAGCCCCAGCGCGTGCTCGACGTCATGCAGCACCTCACCGAGCTTTACGAACAGGGAAAGATCAAGCCGCACATCGACTCCGAGTGGCCCTTTGCCGAGGTTCCTCACCTCCTTTTTTTGTCATCTCTCGCTGTCTAGTCGCGCTTGAAGTCCTACAAGGTCGCATCGATGTCTCTGGGTTATTCGATAACCTGCTTTCCTAGAATTTACCGAGACCATGTCCTGAACCAAACACTTCAGTTGCCTGTTGTTGCGTGTACTCGTGCTTGTTACTATGAGCGCGTCATTTCATGCATCACCCTGGTCATCTAGAGTGCATGATATGCGTATAGCCAGACAAACATATTCAACACCTGTTAAACGAGTGATGACACGATATTTCCGACTTTATTTTGTGTAACTAAATTAAGGTCTTAGGCTCTGAAATCCTAGAATCCATGGCAAGTCTCAGAGTGCCCTATATAATTTAGTATAACTTGCTATGATAGCTTTTCTGTGCATCAGTTTCGTTTCCCAGGAGGTGTACGTGTCGTGAAATCATGACGCAGAAGGTGGTCGCGTACGTATATGAGCAGAACATTGTGAGCACGCGGTAACGGGATCAAACGCGTGCCAAGGGGCCAGGCGAGCGCGCGTCTCATTCAGCCCGGCCGTGGCTGCGCATGGCGTGACTAAGCGCATACATGGCCCCGCGCACTATCTTGGAGGTGAGTGCAAAGACTGGCCGAGCCGAGATGGCTGTTGGTTACATGTGCGCTGTCTTCTCGCGCATCTGGTGTTGGAGACAGCGTAACCTCCAGTTTCGGAGACGCGTCGAGGCGAGAGGCGGCACGAAGCGTTCACTCGCTTCCGGCGATCTTCATCACGCCAGCGTTAAAACAGTGTTCGCGGTCACCGAGTGAGATCTGTTCACGTCTGCCTGTGCGCGCATGACACCATGCTTGTTAATTTAATAATTAAGTGAATGTTTACTGCGTTTTATCCAGCCGATAAAACTAGGTGCTTCATGTAGTTGTCTAATACAATGCTGTCAATGCTTTGCCTTTCCGACGAAACTGCGACTTTTTTAGGCAGCCGTAATACTAAACTAAATGTTGCCTTCTTTTATTTTAAACAGGTTGCCAAGGGTATGGAACAATTAGTGGAGAGAAGAAATGTGGGCAAAATAGTACTTTTGCCTCCCGAAGAAGTCAAGAAGTGATGTCAGAAGGACGAATAACGGCGACGAACAAGGAAGCGGGATTGCTGCCTGTTATTATATCTTTTTTTTTTTACTATTTTGAACCTCGTGTGAAGAATAAATTTCTATTACGTGCGGCTCTTCGTAATATGGCAGACAGCCTCGTTTGCGGAATTGCAAGAATTGTGTATTATGCAGAAGTAAAATGAGATCAGGTAAGACAGACTTGTCACCCGTCTCCCGGACTTAGCGGCTATGCTTTGGCGATTCGGTCTAAATGGTTGGACGGTCCGTTCCCGTCTTGTGTCCTGTCAAGCCTCACCTCTCTTCTGAAGACTGTTCTGGCTGTTATGGTTGGTTTGTAGCTTTATGCTGCTTTATGCATTTAATATGCTTTTCCGCTTTCTCTATCCCTCGAGCTTGTTCCGTTCAAATGTAATAATCATAGAAGTTCTGAATAACTGAGACCAGTGAACTTCAGTTATTACAAACAGGAATATTTGAATTTCCAAATGCTAGAACAGATGAAGTGATCGAGATGGCCTTGACAGTAGGTTCAGTTTGACCGAATTTGCATAATAACATGAACAGGAACTGAACATACCGCGAGGCTCAACTGTTACTAAACGGAGCAATTGAACCGTTTATGACGCTTGGATGGTGTAGTTTAAGCTGGTCTTTAAACTGGTTTATTTTTGTTTTGGCGCAATCACAACCCTCGTATTCGCCTGCAAAGGTGGCTTCGCTGTTAGGCGGCTGTGTCAGAAGGCGAACACAACTTGCGCAATAATATCGAAGAAGAAGAAGAAACCTTATTAAAGAATAGGCCGGCAGTTCTTGCTGTGGTGGCCTCAGGTGACGGCTCGAAGTCCTTGAACTCGAGCGGCATCTTCGGCTTGCCGGACGGCCCAGAGCTGGTCTGCCAGATCTGAACTTTTGATAGCCGCCTCCCGAAGTAAAATTTTTCGAATTGAAACAATTTTCGAGCAGACAGGCAAATTCAAATAAAAAAGGAGGGAACACAAGAAAGGCTGAGAAAATGTTTAGAAAGACGTAGACATGCATGCACACACACACCGCTGAAGACCTAATAAATAATAATCTCCCGATAGCCACCATATGTTTACCTTTTCCTCTTAATAAATGCGACTGACTTTATTCAAACCAGTTCAGTGGGTGTCTAATACGAGAGCATTTCTGAGTCTTCAATATGCTTGAATGAGGAAATCAAGAATGTGCTTATTTGCCCTTGGAGAACATGCATACTTCCACAACAAACCTTAAAGGCACCTTGAGGCAGTAGTATGCATAATGACATGTACCACCGGCTGTGTTTCCTGCACAATTTAGAGCAATGTTGCAGACGACAGTGAATATGTGCAAGGTTCGACAGAGGTTCTTGGCTTCTGTGCGTAGCACATTATTTGGTTATGCAGGGAGCCTAGGAGGTGGAAGCCCTAAGGATCTCCTTATAGAAGACATGATGAATGGAAGATGTGAAGAGGGGAGAGATGGGAAAGAGAAGGTGGGCTCACAACAGGTGTTGCACAACATGCACTTGCACCTAAATCTAAGTAGACAGGTGTTTTTGCATTTCGCCCCCATCGAAATGCGGACACCGTGTCTGGGATTCGATCCCACGACCTCGTACTTAGCAGCCCAACACCATAGCCACTAAGCAACCATGGTGGGTAATCACTCATGCATACTGGACACATTTGTGCACAATGGTGGAAGTGGGAAAGCGCACAAATAATACTCACATAGGCTGCTTATGTTTTTTACAAGCTTTATTGCTTCTACATTTGATCACACAGTGTGACAAAAAAAGCAGCTTACAGCTTTGGTCATACAGCACTGACACTCTACACATAGGAACATGCTTGACAAAATACTTTATCACCAGGAGTGTGTTTTCAGGATATACAGCACTATACTTTGTTCACAACCACATGATTATGCCATTATTTTTCACCACACCTTTGCTACAGTCCTGCTACCTGTCTCCATGTGGCTTGTGGGTTTGGTACAAATTGTACTTGTTGAGCACGGGAGTGATATGACATATGAAGGGCAGGACATGTCCTTGAAAGACAACACATTCCTAATATACAATTCACCACCACAAACAGACAGTAAAGTATGACTTCAGCAATTTCAGTAAATGCATGCTGTAAAAAAATGCTTGCAGCTCCACAGTCTCGGATACCTACAGCTGTGGTAACATGTAAAGTGTATATGTGACAACTCATGGTCACTAATTTATTCATTTGGAGGAAACCCATGCTACTTCTTTGCTAAAGCTTGTACTTTTCCACCATTTCATAGCTGTGTTCATGCCAGTACACGTGATGCCTTTGTCTAAGGCACAATATGCTTATAGAAATTAACACAAGCACCGAGTAGTTGTCCCAAACATGCAGCTACTTGATCTCAACTCCAAAATTTTGCACACAGAATTTCTTCCACACGGCATTTGAGAGCAGGCCCTTCCAAAGCATCTCAGATAACTACCTAGCCAGTGCAACATGTGACACAATGCCCCCTAGGAAGACCAATGTTTCAGCTGTAGACCATTCTTTGTAAAGATGAACCAAACTAAATGCCAATATAGTAGTGTTCTGTTGTTTACACGGGCCTTCACGGCTTCATTTCAAATGATGTGCAGGCATGGCAAGTTATCTAGGATGTGTTGGTCCTGCCCACAGTCTAGCTGCTCTGCCAGTGAACCAGTTATTGTCACTACCATAGTCTGGGTAATAAAAATGCCAGTCCTGCTTTGTGCCAGACATGCCAGACAGGTATGTTTATCAGTTATCCTAATGCCCAAGCATACCACATGTCCAGAATTTTTTAACCATGCGCTCCACTTCAAAGTGGCATACATGGATCACAGACTGACAAACATGGAATGTTTGTGCTCCTCAGCTATGGTAGTGTGAAAGCTGTGAACTAAGAAGCAGATCATCGCCATTTCTCTAATGTAACGGAAACTCTAACAGCTGTACTTTCACTTCTGTAGTGGAACATGTGCTTAGCTCATGAGGCTGGCAACAAGGTGTCACAGCAGGTGTCAAAGGCCTCTGTTCAGTGGTTCACATTTGTTTTTAATCATCCTCTTTGGAACGATGAACATTTCAGTTCTGAAATAACTCACAGGATAATTCATTAGCCCAGCTTTCATATGTGCTTTAGTTCCTTAGAAGGAACATGAAGACATGGTAAAAATGCTTTGTACTTTATTCCTAGTTTAGCTAATGCAATCAGTAAGCGGCACTCGGTTCAATTAGTTTGTGTACTTGGATGTCATAGTTAAATATACATTCACCAGTTCTGTGCAGACATCAGAAATTATCTGAATTTTCAAGTTAACCAGCTTTCAGTTTAGCTTTCGATGCATTCATATTGCAACAAGAAGAGCTCCACTTACTGATTGTACATATAAGAATTCTTCGAAGCTGCCATTTCTTCAAACCATGAGCAAAACATTCAATATACTTGTGCTGCTACAACATTTTTGTTGCAACAACACTAAATGCACTGAGACCAATGTATATGTCTTAGATTCAAGCAGAAATTCTTCATTAACATTTGTCCTTTAAGCATGCAAACAGAAATGTTTAAGAAACACAATACTCTTGCAAATTACATGTCATGAAACAGCAATAAAGAAAATAAGATGCTAAAGAAAAATAAGATTGAAATAATATGCTTTAAACAACATTTATAATGTTGCAAAAACAGCTCTTTAGGGAACAATGCCTGCAGATAACATAAAATCAAAATAGCCCATCCTAGACTTTGTCTGAACAGAAGTTTCACTATCACGTTACAATCACAAAAGTGAGACTTTACAAGCCTTTCACCGCAAAATACCCAGGAAATATAAATGTTTTGTCACTTCAAGCATCCATTAACATGATTCCAATTATGACCAAGGAGCCTTGTAAGATGCAATACATGTGTATAGGGTAAATCTACAGGGTATAAAAGTGTATAAATGTATAAACATACTGTAAACAGGATCCAAACTTGTCTCTCACATGTAGACATGCACGAAAGTATGTCTCGTTGACAGTAAAATTCAGGAATGCTTTGATTTAAGTAGCGTAGGTGGGCATCTCCACACCTATGATATGCGCTTCTCTAGAATGCCGAGTATATCAGCGCAACCTTTTATTGCATCTTCCCGGTACTGTTCGATTTCTTTCAAAACCTGCAACATAGGACAAAGAGAGCTTTAGTGTAACATGAAATGGCCCCACACAACGTGCAATGAAATAGTGGGACTACGCTGCACATGCATGGAACACAAAGCCAGCTGACATGTTGTGAAAACAGATAGCAGAACCTCCAAGGTGACAGCTGCCAGAATTGTACGAACCAAATTGTCGTATTTCATCGACTTACTGCCCTACATAATACAGCGGTGGACAGAGGCATCCAGAATACCATTGTTGCTATTCTGGTCACTAATTCCTCTATGTTGTCAAATTTGCAATCTCATCGGCTCTGATTAGCTAACAGAATGGCTACACCGTCTCTGATTGGATCAAAATGCCAACATGGAAGAATTTGATGACATAGCGAAATATGACAGTGTCGAGAATACCACCCCAGTAATGGCCTTTCCTTCACATCATCTTGCCTCATAAGTATCAGCAAAAGCTTTGTGCTGTTTTTTAAATGTTGTTTATATGAGTCTAACAGAAGCTAACTGATATTAGTTTAGTGATTTCCAGTACTTTGACTTTTTTTAAATCGCTTGGCTCTCAAAAGCCACAATTTTGGCAAGGTACATTGACAAGCAATACCCATTTTCTTGTTTGAGCAACCGACTACTTAATTCTGTTGTGAGATGGTGTTGCAATCCATGGCATAATAGTGTCCCTGTATATGTTGCAGGAGCATATTGTACAGGGACAGTATGGCACATTGCAACATGAAGTATTGTAGTGCAAATAAATACACTTTAGAAATGCGTTGAGCTGAACAGAAAGTCATTTTGCCACTCAATCTAGTACGCATTTCTTGAAAACGGTGCTAGGCACAGAACTTTTATGTAATGCATATATGTACATTGTATATTAGTTGGCTTTAAGCTTTCAATTTCAATTTGGCCTGTAATGTTGCTAAGTTCATTAACAAATCCTAGTTATTTAATCCATCTACTAGACATTATCATGAAAAGCCTGATGTGTGCCATTGGAAATGATGTGTTGCCAAAAAAACGATCTTAATCACTGCTGTACTGTGTTCCAATTATCACTTAAAGAGACACTAAAGAGAAGCACTAAATCAGTTTAGACTGCTAAAGCATTCTTTCAAAACACTAAATTTGTCAGTTTAGAGTTTGGTTGATAGGTTGATTCCTCAATGAGAAAATGAAGGTCAAAGCGCCATTTTTAACATTTTGCACTGAAACCCCAGCACCAGTGCATCAACGTGACATCAGAAATTTCAAAGCATATTCTCGTATTTAGGTCACTGTGGCTCAGTCAGACATCTTGAAAGTTGCTAAGTTTAGCCTTTAGGTCATTTATAATACAATGCAGCCCATCTTTACCGATAAAACATTATCCGTCAAAATCTATGATGTCACGGTGAGCATTTGTGGGAAATTCAAGGCAGTAGTACCATCTGCCTTTCGCTTTTGCATTGTTACTGGTTTATTGAGCCTCCCCTCATGGTACGAATGGCCTTTTTTTGATACTGCAGAAGGCTAAGTTACTTATACAGCTCAAGGGCCTCAAGGGCCTCAAGGGCCTGCCTTGAAGAAGACAAGTCCACTTGTCGAAACGTTGGCTCCTGCATTCACCTTGTTCACATTTTGCTCATCGTCTTATACAGCTCAAATAATTCTCCTCTTTAAGGTTTTCCCAGAAACACATAGTGCACAAGTACACAATTACTAAGGCCATGTGTGCAACCCAGTTTTAGGTAAAAAAAACTAAAGATTGTCTCTGAACATTTAAAGAAGGCTACAAGTAGCGCTCCTTTCCTGTACACAAAAAGCAAAGTATAATAAAGCACATAATGTAGAAAGGTGAGTAAATGAGGTACTTGAGACACCATTGTTCTTTCAGCATAAATTAGGACGAGGGACAAGACTGTTGCATAGCTGAAATGGCAAAACTGGCACCTACCAACTGTATGTGCGTCAGCAGGCCGTACATATTCCTATCAGTGAGGGAACTACAGATGTTGCGAGTTGTACTGCATATCGATGCATAATATTTGTGATGAGCTATAATCTGGTTCTTGCCTTTTGCCTCTTTGATTTTCTTGTAGATGAAGCATGATCTGCATCAGTTGTGATTCGTTCCCTTTTCTGTGTTTATAGTTTCAGAATAAATGTGACAAGCTGCAGCACTTCTGTACGCTGTTCTTGTCCTTTGTCCTAATCCACAACAAAAGAACATAAAAGGCACATATACAAACAAGGTACCTCATCTCTGTAAGCCTCGTCCTGTAGTCCTTGGCAGTTCAGGATGACATTCCAGTAGGCTCCAAACACACCAGTTTCAAGGCAGCGTGCACCAACCTGAAATTGAGCACGGCAAAGTTTACGATGTTTTTGGGGTCTCAATGCTTGTTGTTTGTGTTTTTCGTTTTTCCTGGATTCAGTGTGTGTGTGTGCTTGCACGCGTGTGCATGCACGCATGCATGAAAAGATTGACTGCAGCTTTTTTGGTGACTGCCCATCAATGGCTGAATTACTGCTGTTTTCACAGATATGCCTCACATCACTAAAATGAGTTGTGGCTGAGTTGTTTGCTTTTACAAGGGGTAATTGAGGCAGTTGAAGCTATTTAACAGTTAGCATTGCTCGGAAAATGCCATCAGGAAGCACATACAATCATAATATACAAAAATCATGCAATTTAACTGAACACACTTATAACTGTGGTGATGAGCACTGCACAAGTAATAATGAGCTTGTTTGACAATATGTCATAAAATATGCTCAAAATGCAAATAAAAGAGTTGAAACAGATGATAACACATGCTCACTTAGCCTTGAACACAGCAAATGTTCAGGTTATCTTATTGTTCATTCCAATAAAAACCAAATGACTTGTGTAATAAACAAGAATGCACATTCTGACGCACTATACACAGGCATATACTGCTTCAATGTAATGAAAGTTCATCATAGCATATTTCCTTGGCAAAGCTGCTGTGAGTTTTGCTTTCATGTACCATACTGCCATTACGTACTGACCGCTTTGGCAAAAATTAAATTTTTGATAACTAAATGTCACCTTGACCGAAAATCTGCAACTTAGTGTGATACCAAGTCACCAGTCCAGAGTGCTTCTTATACACATTGCCACTATTTACGTTCAGGAGTGAGAGCACGGTTTTTGTTGCAAGCAGGCACAAGAGGCAGGTGCTGTGGTCTTCTGGTGTTCCAAGCAGATGCACAAACATGATTGCAACAGTCTAGCATAGATTTTGATTAAATCCAGGGAGCTCTCATTGAAGAGGTCTATAAATGAAAGTAATAAAATGTTTAATTAGGATGTGCCTTCTTGAAATGTCAACTTTTGTTTGACGTCAGTTTACAGCTTGGTGAATAATCGATTTCTATCATTCTGCCTAACACTAACTCAAACATGTGTGCCTGTCATGGCTTGTCACCTGTCCGCTGTCGGTGCAAAGTCATCGACGGGGTATACAAGCCGGTTGGTCATTCCATACTCAAGCGAACACAGCAAAGGAGTCAAAGTCAACAGAAAGAGAGAAAAAAAATATGTATGGACTGACAACAATACACAAATTAAAGGAAACACAAAAACACAAGAACACCAACACACATGCACTTAATATAGATCAATGATGACGACAAAAGAAATACAATGAGCAATTAACAGTGGATGTAAAAATTAACACTACACAACAATACACTTAACGGTGGTCCACTAAACAGAGTTCAAAAGAAAATGAATGATGGCACACGCATGGCCGGGCAGCAGCAGAAAGTCCATAAAGCGTGGAGTCAATGGCAGAGCTTTCCCGAAGAACGCAGGCGAGCCAATCTCATTGCAGTTGATGTGATTGCTGTGCTGGGTTACCCGGGAGTTTAGATGTGACGATGTCCCTTGAGCAGGCTGAGCTAATATGAGGGGAACTACCGTGAGCTTTGTTGCAGACACTGGTTTGTCGTCTCTTACGTCAACTAGTCACTCGCAGTTCAGACGCGGCTAGGCGGCCCAGGCGATACTGGACGCCACTAGCCCCTCGACGCTTCTCAGCAGATCATAGGTTCAGCTTCTGGACTGCTTAGCTCGGTCTAAAACCTGCATTTAAATAACTTCTCCTTCCCCCAGTTCCCTGCATCAGGGAACAGCAGATATTGGTGACGATCCAAGCAAGTTCACCCAATTGTGTCACAGCTTCTCCCAAGGCATTGGCCGTGCCCCTTTTAATTAGGGACGAGGCAACGGATGACTCCCTCTTGCTGTTAGAGGTGGCGCACTTGCATTGCACCACACACGCACACCCTTGAGTCCGTGGCGGGCCTCTATTGTCCGTTCACAAACACGGAAGAAATGACGGCAACCGGCCATATGGCGCCAAACCCTCTGACACACATATACTGTCAGCCATTCATGGGCACGGGATTGTACAGAGACACCACATATTTCGGGCTTTTCACACCCCTGCCGTTTTAGCAAGCTTCTCAATGCATGTGTGAGGCAGAGAATATGCAGGGATTCCTATAAAAATCTGTCGGGGCGTCACAGTCGCGCCAACAACAAAAAAATAATCTCTAAACCGGCCTTTGACATTTTTTTGGCCTCTTGCCCGAGTGGCTGGCAATACCCGTTTTGCTCGCCAGTTCCTATTCCCACAACCTTTTGGCGCCCTTTGATCGGTGCTTCACCGACTCGAATAATGCCGAATCGTGACAGTGCCATTTCGCTGTACTACACACTTGCAGGTGCCTTACCACATTTTCTATACTGTCTCTTAGCAATGGAAAGCATGCACACCCAATGGGTGGTAATGCTCATGCTTATATTAAGTGAAATTTTACTAAATGTACAGTTACTGTGACAGCGTTCTAGTCTACTTTTCTGCCTTTTCTATGTGATCATAATTTTTCTCCTGCTTGCCGTAATCACAAGATGATCAGCCTATGAAGCTGCATGCAGAGGCCTGTAGCAATTGTATTTATATAGGCTGTGTGTGCTGAGATATTCCTTATGCAATGTACATCTTCACCATGTACAGCACACACATGTCTTGCCTAGAAGCCTACAAATTGTTTGAAGTCAGCAGCAGGCTTTTACAACTTTACTACACTACTCAGCTATGCCACAGAGCAGGAATGGCTGAAGAGGTATGAGCCCCAAAAGACCTTGTCATATTATTTAAGAGGCACAGCAATGCACCAGAGTTTTAGGCCTTCAATGCCAACTGCAACAAAATTTTGCTTTGGCTAAGTTGGTTACAAATGAGTAGTAGCAGATATTGTTGAAGCAATCTTGCCAAAGCCGCAGGGCTGTTAATCACCAAATATTTTTTTTTCGTTAACAGCCTTTAAGTGGGACATAGGCAGATGAAGCAGGCACCTGGTAGTAAGCAGACATGATTCAGTTCCCGTAAATGTGCATGTGTGCTGATTGCAGTGTCCCAACTAGGTGCCCAGGTGCATTTTGGTCTCCTTGTTGCACCTGGTTGTGATGAGCACCGGTACCTTAGGTTCTGGATTCTGTCTAAATTAACGGCAATCAACAAAGAGATCGAAGAGCACTCCAGATAGTTGAGTTCGCAGCAATGGGACGAGGTGTGTAACGAAGCGGACGGTAAAATGAGAAGGGGCAGCAAGTGGAGCCTCCTTAAGCACGTATTTGCCGACAGCAACAAACCGACCACGAGTAATGTCCAGCTAACTATCGAAAGGCTTGTTCATCTCAACACGAAAGAGGGCACAAGTCCGTGGGACTTTGCTGATGCCCTGGCAGATATCTACCTTCCGGTAGAGCGCAAATCTGTCCCGTGGGATGACCCGAGATGCAAGTACAAGGGGACACCTCAACTGTCGCTGGATTGTCCTTTCAAAGTCTCAGAGAATGCGCACGCTCTTCACAACCTAAACGGACGCTCGGCCCCTGGCCCAGATGGACTCACAAACAAACTACTCAGTAATCTAGATGACAAAGCCATACAAATCATTACGAGCAAAATTAATGAAGTATGGGCTGAAGGCTGGGTGTCGCACGTATGGCGAACTGCCAATGTAGTCCTCATTCCCAAACCCGGAAAACTGCTCCATACAGAGAATTTGAGACCCATCTCCCTTACGTCGTGTCTCGGGAAGGTCACGGGACATGCTATCCACAATAGAATTGGAGAGCACATTGAAGAGAACGGCCTATTCCGCCACAATCTCATAGGTTTCAGAAAATCACTATCCACGTAGGACACCGTACTACTCATCAGGAGCGCTGTCATAGACAACAAATCCAGGGATGTAAAAGGCATCCTGGTGCTCGACTCTACCAAGGCCTTCAACACGGTCAGGCATGAACACAATCTCAACAAAATAAATCTTGGAGTTAATTTCCATAACTTTGTAAGATTGTTTTTGGCTAATAGAATGGCCACCATAAATGTCAGACAAATCAGAAGCAGAAAGCACAGGCTAGGCAACATCGGCACGCTGCAAGGATCACTGCTTTCGCCACTACTTTTGAACATCTCAATGCACGATCTCTCCAAGAAGCTCTTGAAAGTCTCGGGTGTAGGGCACACGATTTATGTGGACGGCGTCACCATCTGGTCTGCGAACGGCCTACTAGGCACTCTGGAACAGAACCTACAGCAAGTGCTAGACACCACGGAAGCTTTCCTTACAAACACGGGATTGAAGCTCTCCCCTAGCAAATCAGCACTCCTCCTGTGCAAACAAGGCACCAGGAAGAGACAGCCCCTTAGCTCCCTCCCTGTTCATCTACACACCAGGGATGGAGGAAACATCCCCAGGTGTACCACAATCAAGGTCCTGGGCATGGTCATTGGGGCTTGCAGCAGTGACAACGCGGAGGTATACTAAAACGCATCAAAAAGAGCGCCCTGAATTTCACCAGGGTCATATCACGGGTCGCCACCAAAAGGGACGGACTGAAAGAGGACAACCTCATGAAAGCACTTCACGCCTTCCTGATCAGCCACGTAACCTGTGCGTAACCTTCCTCAAGTGGAAGAAGACGGAGCTGAACAAAATCAAAACACTAATCAGAACAGGATTAAAAGAGGTCCTAAGCCTCCCTAGCAACACTAGCATGGAACGACTCCTCCAACTGGGGCTACACAACATGGCAACCGAATTATTTGAGGCACAGCGAAACGCCCAAATTAGTCGGCTCTCACTCAAAAAGGTGGGCACCGAGATCTTACTAGAAGCAGGCATACAGCCCCTCTTTATGCCACCAGAGAAGTCGCAACTATGCACAAACACCAAGAGGGCAATAAAAGTTGATCCAATCCCAAGAAACATACACCCGACTCACAACGAAGGGAACAAAAAAGCAAGAGCCAAGGCAATCCTCAACAACATAATATGTAACGAAATGGAAGTCCTCTTTGTTGACATGGCCAGATATTAGAATGAAGGTGCTCACGCAGTCTCCGGGGTGGATGCCCATGGCTCATTCGTCAACGCATCCACGGTAGTTACCAACTCCACTCATGAAGCAGAAGAAATGGCCATCGCAGTGGCCCTTCGAAGCTACAAAGAAGCCTCCATCATTTACTCGGACTCAAGAACAGCCATTAGTACCTTCTTGGCAGCCCTCGTCTCTTGGAAAGCAGCTACGGTTGTCAACAAAATCTTCTTCCAAGAAACGGGAGATTACAACCTCATGTCCCTACACATCACATGGTTCCCGGCCCACATGGGCAACATTTCCGGATGTCCTGACTGTAATCTGAACGAGTGGGCACACCAACTGGCGCGAGAACTTGCATTCCGCATCTGCGGCCCGCCCCCTCGCTTTGACCCAGCCTGAAGGGACCTAGACAACAAAGACCCGCTTGTGTCATACCACGAAATCACTTCAAATCATAGGTTAGGGCGAAAAATTTTTCCTCCTCCTTTCCTGATCAGTCCTCCTGGGACTCAGCGCTCAGAAGCACAGAGCTCATCGCTCAGCTCAAGGCTGTCCAGAGGGCCCTGGCCGTCACTCAAGGACTCTGTCTATTGGCCCCGACCTAGGTGGAGCCGCCAGATTGATTTAATTCTTTCTCCTCAGGACCTAAATAAAGTTCACACTCACTCACTCATTGGTTCTGCATCATTGCTGGCACACGCTAACGGCAATGAACATTTTTTGTAAAATCAGAAACATAGGCTGTTTCAAGCTTTTTGTAATGCAGCCACTCATATTTCAAACACAAAATTTTTCACGCAGACTACTCCATATCTAGACTACAAGAAACGAGGCTTTTTATGCTATCCCAAGATTTTGTTGCAGTTGGCCTTTAATGCCGTTGGCTGGCTTTTGATTGCTTGTCCTTCCTGCTAAGAACGCTAGTCTATTTTCCTAGAACAGCTAGACGCAAAAGTTTTTGAAAACTGCCAACTTCAACAAAAGCTAGCACCTTAGGTATATTGTGCATATTGAAACTGGAATGGACGTTGAGTGCCTGATCATGTAGCTGGCCATGAGACAGACCGAAAGCACAGAACAGCCACTTGCAATTTGCAAGTCGCACATTGCCCACAGTGCTAGTGGGGAACCAACACTGGCCAGGAAGCACTACGGCAGTTTTAGTGTGCAACTAAAATATGCTGGAGCCATCCAGTAAGGACTCCACGAAAATGGTATGACACTTTGAACGATAACATATGTGCTTCAATAAAACTTGGTGCTGGGCTAGTTGGTGATGCATTCTTTAAAACTGATGGTAGCGCTAAAAGGACGGACACAAGATGAAAAGACGACACGACGACGAGGAAACGCTACTGACAACTGGTTTATTTTTCGAAAAAGTTCTATATTTAAAAGAATCACAACACATGCGCACAACCGAACTGCACCAGCCTTCTTTATCGCAATATCGAAAACATGCACGCGAAGTGAAATGATAAAACATTCGAGCACCAAGAGGTGAACACATGACCAATTGAAGACAGCCATACGTTACGGTTTTTCAAATCTCCCCAGAAGTGTGCGCTCAGCCGAGTACAAATTTATTGAAGCATCGCTGATGCACAGACCCTCCTTCTTTTGTATGTGGAAAGCTTCCAGCAACACTCTAGCTTTAGAGCTTGCACTTCTACCCAGAACCTTTGCTTCTTTAAACCGTGGCACGCACTCGCAAACCATCACATGCGAAACTAAATTCGCAAGTTTGTCTTGTTTTGTTAAGTTTTGAGAGTGTTCCCTTAAGCGGTCATTGAGGCAACGCCCTGTCTGCCCGATATAGCACTTGCCGCAGGACAGGGGAATAAAGTATACCACTCCTAGGGCACACCTGACGAAGGTGTCTTCATGCTGCTTTTTGCAACCGCGTTGACCTTCACCGCAGATGCGGGGGCACAGCCTCGCCAACTTGTTTGGCGCAGAAAACACAAGCGGCACGTTGTGCCTGTTGGCCACCTTTTTGAGGTTGTGTGAAACCTTATGAATTTAAGGCATCACCTCAGGTTTGGTCTTCACGCGTTCAGGTGCAGCCTTCATTCGTCGGGGGCCAAATTTCTTGAGGAGGGTTTCAGCGACAGCTACGAGGACCGAGCAAGGGAAGCCTGCGGCCAATAGCCTGCGAACCTGATAGTCAAAGCTAAAAAGCATTTCGTGCGGGCACGACTTTTGAAGCGCCGATTCCATGCCGAGCGATGCAATTGCTCTTTTCACAGTCTTTGAATGAGAAGATTCATAGGGCAAAAGTTCTTTCTTTGCACGTGGGAAATACGCCCAACAGGTGTGTCCCTTAGTTATCCTCAGCCTGAGGTCTAAAAAACGTATCTCGCCATTTTGCAGAAGTTCATGGGTAAAAGCCAGGCCTTTACCATGGTCATTAAAGGTAATTAAGACCTGTCGTACAGAATCTTCAAAAGAAAAGTCATTACGATCTTTTAAAAAGATCAAAAAGTCATCGACAAACCTAAAAACTTTTAAAACCGGGCCTGCAATAAAATCTCGATCCAAAAGGCGATCAACATGAGCTAAAAAGATGTCGCACAAGATAGGTGCAACACAGGACCCTATACAAATGCCATTGCGCTGCAGAAAAGGCTGCTTGTCAAAAAGGATAAAAGTGACACTCAGATAAAATTCTAAAAGCTTTAAAAAATCATCAAGAGACACAGCTGCTGTGGACTGAAAAGAGAGTTCGCCTGAATTTTCGACAGCCTCCTTCACTGCAACTAAGAGTTCAGGTTGAGGGACGGAATAAAATAAATCCTCAACATCCACAGAGAAAGCATAACCGACACGGCGGTTATTCTGGAGAAAGTTTGTAACTTCTTGGGATTTTTTGGTCAGGAAGGGATCGTTCACTTTAATCGACTTAAGCTTACTTAGTAGAAAGCGGCTGACACATTGCTGCCAGGTTCCGTTCTCACTAATAATGGTCCTAAAAGGGATGCCAGGTTTGTGAGTTTTTGCTGTGAAGAAAGTATTCAAGGAGTTACCTCTGCAATTGGAGATATCATTGCCTAATTTTGTCAGGTTCAACTCTTTACAGAAGTTCGTGAACCTGGTTTTTACACGCACGTCGCTCTTCTTCACTCGCGCAAAGTTCTTCTCTACTGCTTGCAAGGCTTTTTCCTTGTACATGCCCGCTTGCATGACGACGAAGCCTCCGTCTTTGTCCGCTTGTAAAAGAGAGAGCTTGTGTTCCTTGAAATATGCGACAATCCCGTCTAACGCACGTCTCGAGGTACGACTGGCCGTGTCGGGAACAAAGTTTGCGATGCTGTCTACTCCCTCAAGAAGGCACCTCTCACGGTCTTCTCCTTTGACCTTCTGGGCGATGTTTCTATTGGTAGCGAGCAGGTCGTGCACTGGCACAAATGAATCAACAGCGTATTTTGGCCCTTTTTGCAAAACTTGCTGAACATTCTCGGGGATCGTGACATCCCCTACAACCACAACTGCCTTCTTGGGAGCACGCTCATTCCTTGCAACATTACTGAGAAGGTGCTTAAGTAAGAAGGACCAATTTACCTCTGTGATTTGAGCAGCCTGGGACTTGAAGGTGCGATACATCCGTGCAGCGAGCCACTCTGGGTATTGGGTATTGCAGGCCAGGTGTAGCCAGTCTTGGAAGAGCCTTACTTGGCGCCAGATCTCTGCTCCGAGAATCTTGCACAGTCTTTTAACATGGGCCCAGGAAGGCTTGATCGGGCCGAAGAGCGCGACAACTTCATTCGGGATCCAGCCTTTCCGAAGGCAGAAGGCTAGGCGTCGTGCGCAGCAAGTGGCATTGACGATGTGACTCAGAAGAAGGTTGATGAACGAGGGTGACGTGACGTGAGACGCCGAAGGAGAAAACACACAAAAAGATGGGCCCACTGTACTAGAAATATACTTCAATAAAACTTGGTGCTGGGCTAGTTGGTGATGCATTCTTTAAAACTGATGGTAGCGCTAAAAGGACGGACACAAGATGAAAAGACGACACGACGACGAGGAAACGCTACTGACAACTGGTTTATTTTTCGAAAAAGTTCTATATTTAAAAGAATCACAACACATGCGCACAACCGAACTGCACCAGCCTTCTTTATCGCAATATCGAAAACATGCACGCGAAGTGAAATGATAAAACATTCGAGCACCAAGAGGTGGACACATGACCAAGGTTTCACACAACCTCAAAAAGGTGGCCGATAGGCACAACGTGCCGCTTGTGTTTTCTGAGCCAAACAAGTTGGCGAGGCTGTGCCCCCGCATCTGCGGTGAAGGTCAACGCGGTTGCAAAAAGCAGCATGAAGACACCTTCGTCAGGTGTGCCCTAGGAGTGGTATACTTTATTCCCCTGTCCTGCGGCAAGTGCTATATCGGGCAGACAGGGCGTTGCCTCAATGACCGCTTAAGGGAACACTCTCAAAACTTAACAAAACAAGACAAACTTGCGAATTTAGTTTCGCATGTGATGGTTTGCGAGTGCGTGCCACGGTTTAAAGAAGCAAAGGTTCTGGGTAGAAGTGCAAGCTCTAAAGCTAGAGTGTTGCTGGAAGCTTTCCACATACAAAAGAAGGAGGGTCTGTGCATCAGCGATGCTTCAATAAATTTGTACTCGGCTGAGCGCACACTTCTGGGGAGATTTGAAAAACCGTAACGTATGGCTGTCTTCAATTGGTCATGTGTTCACCTCTTGGTGCTCGAATGTTTTATCATTTCACTTCGCGTGCATGTTTTCGATATTGCGATAAAGAAGGCTGGTGCAGTTCGGTTGTGTGCATGTGTTGTGATTCTTTTAAATATAGAACTTTTTCGAAAAATAAACCAGTTGTCAGTAGCGTTTCCTCGTCGTCGTGTCGTCTTTTCATCTTGTGTCCGTCCTTTTAGCGCTACCATCAGTTTTAAACATATGTGCACCTGTATCAACGTCTACTTTAACCCAGTGTGCACAGAAGCTCTGTCCATGGCCATGCACTTTGTGAGGAGCGCATGAGCTCCTATGTTCTGGTACGTCAGTTTTCAGATAGTCCAGGAGCTGGACACATTAACGTGAGCATTGCTGATGTGAAATCGCACCGTGCGCTACTGAAAACTGTTTCCTCCACTCTCCAGGCTGCATATTATAGTGGTGCTGTTGATATGCGAATTTTCGGTGCTCATTGCCCATAGGGAAAGTAACTTACCTGCAAATCTGCTCTTGCCCCGATGTTGATGATGGAGGCCAGCTCCCTGGCGGTGTCCCACAGCTTGCTGACAGACCGAGCCACCCCCAGTGGGACAGCAATGGCCTTTTTTAAGCCAGCCTGCATTGCAGCCTCACGGCTGCACATGACACCAGTCATGGTGTGACCCAATTAGTCTCCACATCAGCCAAGAGACTAAGAAATTCGCCAACGGGATGCACTTTGTAGCAAAGAGAAATTGTTAGGTAATCAGAAAAGTGACAGAGATCTCCTTCTAATGTGTCAGGCTACTGGGAAAATGGAGGGGCTAAGAAAATGGTTAACATGGACTGCATGCAACTAAGAAACAATAAAATTAAAATAGGAGGACGAGAAATTGAACTTATGCAAGTACTCTGAACTGCTTTGACTATTGTGGGGTGAATGTGGCTGAAGTAAAGCAGATCACTTCATGATTGACTCCCCATATGTTACTTGAATTTAAGAGGTAAAGTGTCAAGGAACCAAAGGATGATGAGAAAAACGTGAACAAGGTGAAAGCAGGAGCCAACGTTTCGACAAGTGTACTTGTCTTCTTCAAGGCTTTGAAGGCCTTCAAGGCCTTGAAGGCTTTCAAGGCCTTGAAGAAGACAAGTCCACTTGTGGAAACATTGGCTTTGAAGGCCTTCAAGGCCTTGGAGACAAGTCCACTTGTCGAAACGTTGGCTCCTGCTTTTACCTTGTTCACGTTTTGCTCATCGTCTTGAATTTCCATCTTCCGCATTCCCCGTGTTTTCCAAGAAACCAAAGGAAAATATAAGGCAGTCATGTTTTAAGTGAAGGGGGAAATAGTAACTTTTTAAAAATTTTCTTGGATAAAAAAACCTTAAGAGTGGATGTGGGGTTGAAATCATGATTTTTGCCAGAAAAGCACATTTCCCAATTTTGTTTATTTTGGATTTCTAGATGTAGAAAAAAGCTCATCACCAAGTTTGGCCGCAATCTGCACCGTAGAAAAGAAGCAAATGAATTCTCTTCTCATTGAGGTGGGACGCGCTCGCCATCGAGGGCCATAGAGCGGGCAAGAAACCAAATGCAAAGTGAATGCCCGATTTAGAAAGTTTGCTTTTCGCACATTTTAATCATTAGAGACTTTCCATCGAGTGTACAGGAGATCGCGAAGTAAAAACTTAAAATGAAAGGTACGATTCTGGCTGCGGCACCCTTGACTATGAGCACGGACAAGGGTACTGGACTGCTCTAAAGCTGAAATAAAAAAAACGAAGATTACTTAAAGCAATTGCTGCAGAGCTAGTTCAAATTGAAGAGGTGGGTCCAACATATAGAGCAGGTTGAATAATTATTTTTGGCCTTAAAATAAAATACTATGTTCTTAAATATTTGAGCTTATTTTTCTCAGTTCACAATTTTTGGCCGAACACAACGTTTAGGAAAGCTATCACTTCCAAACTGCTCCGCCGAAACCTGCTTTCAAAGTAGTTTCTGGGCTGAAATTTTCTCAGGAACAAGATAACGTACTTTCTATATTTCTAAATTTTTGTTAACAAAAAGATATTATTGCATATATGACATATAGTGACAACAACAAAAATTGAACTTAGCCTCAAAGTGATGACATTGTCACAGAAATTTAATGAGAAGCGCACACCTGGCCTTATCCTGTACTATATAACCCGCCCTAGAAGATACCTGACAAAAACAATCAGTGTGTCTTCATCATTTCTGAAATGATAGTTTTCCTAAAGTGACAAGCCTAATTGGTCTGTATAACAGCTATAACTTCTTTTATATTTCATCTGTATTAATGTAATTTAGTATATTTAATTAAGACAAGAAGATACATAAACCTATAAATTTTTATAAACATCCATGCAATGGTTCCAAAGTTAAATTGCAGCCTCACATCCCCTTGTAAAGAAACAAGAAAAAACATGACTTCCTCAGTTGTGACTGAGCCTGAAGCATTGGAATGTATTCCACTTAACTTTGTACAAACAGAAAGAGTTCACTACGAGTTTCTGTACGCCACTACTGTGACAGATGGCATCACTGTCATTCTTAGTGTGCTAAATGGTAGCTATGATTGAGAAGGCCTGCTTTATTTGTGTGATGAGTCTGCTACTGCATTCCTTCTGTTGCAAATTTGCACGTGTATGGCAAAAATGAAATCAGGCACGAATAATCTGACACAATGCAGGCACACAAATTTTGGGGTATTCGTGGGCAGGTTCAAATCCTGATTTTTTTTTCAAGGAGGGGGGAATTTTGAATGGCGATAAATGATGACGACTGCATGGATGCTTACAATCTATAATAATAATAACAATAAAAACAACAACAACCACAACAACAACAACAACAACATCAACAACAACAACAACAATAATACTAATAATAATAATAATAATAATAACAATAATAATAATAAACTTATTTGCATCCCAGTAAGCATGAATGACACATTTTTCTAAATGAGAAGCACTGGTATTCAAGCATGCTGCCTTGTATCTTTGGTGGCCCCGACGCAACTCATTTCCTAAGGAATAGAGACAGCAATAATGCAGCTCTATGTCAGTTTTGGTGGGATGTAACAGGAACAAAGATACTTTAAAGTATGCAGGTCGACTGTGTGCGCTCCGATAGTGAAGGGTCAGTAATTAATATAGCCAACATTGATTTAAAAATTCGACAGCATGCTACACTCCTGTAACACATGAGCGCAAAAGCCTGCGGCTGCACACTTGGTAATGCACCGTCTCAAACTGTCGTGTTGCTGCTTTCTTAGTTCAGCCTCTTTGGCTCGTTTTCGATGCTTAGCTGCGGCTTCGCGTGCTCATATAGTGGGGTCCGACTCGTGCTAATGGTGTTTCTTTTTGGCTTTATGTTGCATCCTCTCAGAAGGGGGCTTGAAATGTATGCTGTTCTGCGCGTAGTATGGGTGATTTCAATGAATGTATGCACTGTTCGCTTCACTTCGCTGGGCGCTTGCAGCCTCAGCCATACAAGGGTATGAGCCATGGCATTTTTTGCTTGCTTACGGGGATATGAGACATTGAGAAGGTCACATGTTCTTTTTTTTTTTGTACTACTCAACTAGACGCTGTGTTTCTGTAAGTTGTACGCATGATTCCAATGAATGCATACACTGTACACTTCCTTTTGACGAGTGCTTGGTAGCCTCTGCATCACGAGAGGAATGAGCCATTGCATTTTGTTGCTTGCTTAGTGGGGTATGAGCCATTGCTGATGATGATAGTTATTGTACCAATGGACCGGACTATGTTTTTTTCAAGGTCATCGGGGTTGTGAGCCACTTAAGGCTTTCGCTTTAAAATAAATAAAGTACATGAGGAACAAACGGTGGCGCTAAGTGCACATGTTAGGTGTACCATGCACGCGGTCACATGCGTTCTACTGGCACCGAACAGGCAGTGACCAGCGAGGGACACCTCATATAGAGCAGCGAGGCACGTTGTGTCTGCCCCACCTCAGCCCCTTCCCCTGTCATCTTTATATGACGGGTGCTTGTGGGGAGAGCAGAGTCTGACATTCGTGCCAGCTTTCTTTACGGCGAGTTCTTTACGTGCTGCACGGTTCTCTTCAATAATCATTAAACCTACCTTGTCTCTCCAGAGCAAAAGAACAGTAAAAGCTGGGAACAAGGATTTTATGAGTTTATCAAGTGCCATATGCTGGTGCTGCACACAAATTTTAAAGGACGGGAGGGGTCAGGATCCCCTCTGGATCTGTGCATGTTTGTAGGTGTGAAAAAGTAATCTAGCCACTAAGTGTTCGCTGGTTAAATGTCCTACTATGGAACATGAAAGATGCAATGTGGTCCACGGTCATTCGAGCATGCAGCGCTAGCTCACTGGTATGCTCCCATGTGCTACTTATGGCACAAAAGGCTGCCCAAACTGATAATTTCAATATTCAACTAGCTCAGAATTAGAATGTAAGGGCCCCCCATTAGGTGCACGAAAAGGCAAGCAGCCAGAGCGAGTGATTGCTTTTAACATCCAAAAGCTTCATCTTTGCTATGAGAAACACTGCAGAGCAAGGCTGCATATTAATTCTGATTCCAAAGCTTCTCGTTCCAGAAGTGTGCTCAAGTCTAAGTACACCAGCATTCTTGCATATAATTTCTATCAAAATGCAGCCATGGTTGCAGCCATGTTTATAGCGATGGAATGTAGCCATCGATTTTTGTCAGACTGTAGCCAAGTAAAGACAAGAAACCAAAGCCAATAGTCTCTAATGTGACACAAGAAGGAAGTAAACAGGGAGGTCTATTTACAGTTTATTTACAAGACAAGGGCTAAGTAGCCATGTCCCTAATGTCATCTTCAGTGCCAAGCTTATGCTCTTCCTCCTTAATGTTGTGCACAGCGTTTTAACAATATGTTCCATGCTCTAAAACTCAAGGCACTTGTATTAGCACAGAAACGTTAGAATTTCTATTTTCCTTCCTTGATCTTTAAACAAGAGTTTACTTATTTGCCTTACAGGACCTCCATTCATCCAAATATGGTATTTGCTGGTGACACCACTTAAGGTGACCCGCTTGGCCTACAGCAGTGAATATGCATCCGTGATTTGAATTGATGTGTAAACTTAATGCAGTGGTACTCACACTTCTTCCTCTTCGGGGGTGTTCTTGGGCAACTTGTGAGCAGCCTGCACAGTAGCACGATGAAGCGTCAGGCGGCAGAAACTAGCTACAACGATAACATACAACTACTAACCGTATAATGTCGGTATTTTCTTTTTTTGTATATTTCTGTCATTGTTTGCCTTCTGCCAGGTGCTGCCACTCAAGCCCTTTGAGGTTGTGGAAGGTCTGATTTATTACTGTATTCAAATTGACATGAATATCTGTCTGTCTGTTGACACAGTCAAACCAAATGCAGTAAGCCTTTATGTCACCAGTCAAACTTACCTGCATCAATAATGAGAAGATCGTAATGTGGTTTCAAATCAGTCATAGGCTCTTGCCAGAATTTTTAAACTCATTCAAATGTCTTTAGGTGCAATGTGATCAAGAATTGTACACACTGTATCCTTTTAAGTTATGGCACAATAACTTTTGAACCCGTGTTTAGCTGATTTCTATACTACTGTGGAATCTCGTTGATACGATTTTCACGGGGGCCAGAAAATAAGACGTGTCATCCGAATAATGTACTATCCAAAGCAGTCTCCACGAAGTCTGAAAATAGGCATATGCAGTGGTAAACTCAATGACAAAGGGACTTTTATTGACCAATGATTAAATAGCACGTCACTTTGCACTGAACTTCCTTCTTTTAAATGCCCACAAAAAAGGTTTTTTGGAAGTTTAAAAAAATGAAGCCGCCGTTTCCTCCCTCAATGCCTCCACATGTACTGCCAGTACATGTGGAGGCATTGCCACATCAGCATTTAGCCCTGGTGGCACACTGCGCGCATTTTTTCTTCAGTGTGACTGGGGCTTAACACATTCTTCTTTGGTTGTTGGAATGTTATTTAAGCTAGCACACTGGAATATAAAGCTACAACTTTTAGTGAAAACGCAATCACAAGAATCGTATGAAAATGCATCGCTCCTACGGAATGTTGGCAGGGAAAAGGGGAAAGAAAAACTTGTCCCGAAAAACACATTCTGCAGAATCGTATCAATGATATTCCACAGTATCTGCTTCTACGCAGTTCTTTTGTTTCTATCGCAGATGGCATTGTACTTTGTGCACACTCCTGCAATAGCTGTAAAGAAGCTTAGCTAAAGTTTGCAATTATGAAGTCTGATGTTACAAATACTTAATCAATTATTTGTATTAATAAATGTGACGCTGAATATGCTGCTCCAGTCTGGTCACTACAAGTAAAGGCACTCTAGGCTTTGTCGGTCATTGGGAGGGAGACAGTCTTTCTGTCAATCAAAGTTGGTAATGCACTTGTAAGAAGCATGCGCCATCCTCACCTATCGTATGTGGCCTCTGGCCCATCAGCCGCCACAGCGCATTCCTTATGACATTAGAAACAAGCAATATAAGTGCACTATATTTCATGCACTATATTTCAATCAGTGTGGCAGTTTGTTCAGCAACAAAATGTAACATGCATTCGAAATGTACTAACAATGACAATTGGGCTTTGCCAATGACAAAACATATAAAGCCTGTTTCACATGGTGTAATTTCGCACTTGCGAATTCCCAGGCACAGCAAATATGCCATCAGTCTATTTGTGCATGTCATTTTTCGAAGATCAGAGGGCTGAACCTCTCTGCGAAATAACACTTGCGGCATAGGTGGGGAACTAGCAATAACAGCGTGGATCGTCGACACGTCATGGTGGCTCACATGCTTATATTTTGTTTTGGTTGAGTAACAAGTTCAAACACAAACACATGTTTCATGATAACAGTTTCTAGTTTGTTTTACTTTGTTTTTACTGAAGCAGACTGACAGCAAAAATAATTCATTCTTCTGCTAGGTGCTCACAAATGCGGAAATCACAGCTGCCATGATCAAGGCTTGCAGAACAACATTGTGTGAAGTTCGAATTTGTGGAAATTACAGCTACAAAAAACACAGTGCGAGGTCACTGCATGTGAGACAGGCTCAACTCTGTCAGTTTCCAGCACAATGACTACCAATGCTGCAGTAATAATGTGAACCATGCAACACTGCTTGCCATTGCTCATCACGAGTACAATAACCCATGCATGGCAAGCATCCATAACGATAACTAGGCGTCATAAGCACTGAAGTGAATTCATGGTGGTGCAGCCAAATGGAGTATGCAAGGATTAAATGAGATCACCATGTAGTCGTTGAATGCTCCTGTGTCAGCATCTACCATGGGCAGCAGTTCATCCATGGTGTGATGCATTATGGGAATGAGTCTACGCATCTGCTCGTCGTAGCGCTCCCACTGCCGCTTGCCATAAGTCATCTTGCCCACCATGGCTCCCAGAGCAGCACCCTGCCATACATAACAACACACATGGTCAGCGTGGTGCATAAAGTGAGATCTGTTGTAGACATCATGTGAGTTCACAGTTCCCGTGCCACCGCAGCACACAAAACTAAAACTAAGCCCCAGTTGTGCAGCAGGGCTCTTACTGTCTTTCCAGCACGCAGAGTTAAATCAAATCTGATCATACTGTGGGGTTTAACATCCCAAAGAAACATGTGGGCTATGAGGGATGCCGTGATGGGGGACTCCACATTAATTTCAATCGGCTGGGTTTCTTTAACATGTTCCCAGATCTAAGTATATGAGAGTTGTTGTATTCTACCCATGTTGAAATGTGGCTACCATGGCTGCGAATTGAGCTCGTGACCTCTTGCTCAGCAGCAGAACTCCACAGCCACTAAGCCACCAGGCCAAGTCACGGCTAGCCTTCATGGCCTTCTGGCCTTCATGCTCCACAGCTTCGAAACACCAGGTGTGCCACAGAAGCTCCAAAATGCAACATTGCTTGGCAGCCCACCTGGTCAGGTGTGTATACAGCTGTGTGACAGTTTGTTCAAACGATGCAATTATCTTGTGGTCAAAAGAGACCTTATGACATGTTTGTTCAAACAAAAATAAAAAGGACAGTTGCAAGGTTAAACCTGTAGAGACAAATGCCTGCACTAGGAAGGAATGAGCAGCCATAAGGATAATCCAACACAGCATCAAACTGGAATGTGCAGCCTTTCAGAACCTTGCAAAGTCCTGCCACTGATTTCTCTGCTGTATGTGTTAAAGGGACACTAAAGGCAAATACTAAGTTGACATGAACTGTTTAAATATCATTCTAGAAACCTCACAACGCTTGTTTCATGCCAAGGAAAGGCTTAGTTTACGCCGAAATTGCATATGAAGGGCCTGAACACCTTTTTCGAAGTTCAAGTCTCCCGCCACCCAATCAGCGGAGTGGTGAAGTTGTATATGCCATCGCCACCCTTTGCTGCCCATCGGTGAGTAAAACAGAGCGCGACAGATGGCGGTACCAAGCCAAGACAGAGCGGTGGATTCGCAGCTGCTTCTAGGACAGGTGGCGTAGATTGTTCGGGCATCCCACCACATCACATAGAAGTTGAATTCTCTGCTACTTGCAGTTTGTGCGAGTTTCACGAGCCAGCAAAACCAGCACAGCACTATGTGATAATGAATTACTGAAACGCGAAAGTTTGGGTGGCACGGAGTCGAGCGAAAACGAAACCTTTCGACTGCCCACGTCGCTGTCAAGAATAATTTCAATGAGTTCTTTTTTCTAAAAATAAAATAGAACTGGACAAGTTGCATTTTATTTTGTCTTATAATACAATGCAAGGATGTTTTTTGCAACGAGTGGTTCAGTACTAGTGAAAGTATTTAACTGAGGAGTGCTTTCATCATCGGGCAAGGATTTGAATGTCACGGGGGAGTCTCTAATCATGTCCTGCATTTACCTCAATTTCTTTATTATGAAGACTCTGTTCGTGATAATATTGACGCCTTAGAGACTCTCGAACACTAATCTATCACTATAGCGTGACTTAATATTTGCCTTTAATGTCCCTTTAAGGAGTCCCATTATCCCCCACAGAGTGGCACCCTCTCGATTTAATATGCGGATCCTAAAGGCTATGCTTTTGCTGGCTGAATTAGGTGGAAGCAATTTAAGGAGTCGGAAACACTTCACAGACCTCGGGTTTTGGACATCGCCTATTCCCCATGCCACTGCTCCTCAACTTGCAACCTTAGAAAATCCAACATTCTGTTTCTACATCACTCACATGTTTTGAAGAATAATGTAGCCATTTAAATGCAAGAGCACAAATATAAAAGCAGCAGACTCAAGTGAAGAATAATGTTCATTAGTTAGCAGAGGAATGAACTGTCCATCTACATTCACAGAGCTGCAACCCTGTAAATACAGAAGCCCGTACAACAGCAGGGTCTGTGCACGTACCCACACCTACACATTACAATACACACGAGCCTGCCTGTTGTTCTTTGTCAACTACTTCACCAAAGCTCTCGTTAAATGTGACTAGTAGCAACTCAATATCAATTAACTAGATTTAAAGCATCAGTGCAATGCATGCCCCATAATGCCAATGGTGCATCTGTAGCTAATGGGTTGATCCTCATTTAATAATGGCCTACACCATGCATTTATTGCAGGTTACCTGAAGACTATTTCCTCAGTTTAGATATTAGTGGCATACTGTTTACGGTATACAAGTTTATGGCATCTCAGTTCATATTCTTTAAAACTGACTGCTCCAAATGTACACCTGGGCTATGAGGGATGCTGTTGTGAAGGTTGACAACCGTATTGACTCATGCAAGGCCTACGGCCATGTAAGGCCCACACTTCCCATCTTGGAGCTAAAATATTTTGAAAATGAAAGTAGTTTCGCTAAAAGGTACTTGCACCAGTGCATGCATGACAGCAGAGAATCTTGATTAACATTTTTACAGTGGATCACTACAGCGTGTAGTGCTTACATATATTGTGCAGCAGCTGTCATGAGCAGCTAAGCATGCTGTGATGGAAGGTAGTCATAAATCTGATTTGTGTAATACAAAAACCCTATCAAAACTTCAGTAAAAGCTTCAGTAAAAAGACTTCCGAGTTCCTCTGTCGTGCTTCACACTGCACCACTTAAAGGGCCCCTCACCAGGTCTAGCCATTTAGAGCTGACAAGCGCACAGCATACATTGTGCGATAACGATTGTGCCTGCAAAGTATTACATTGCTACGTGGCGCAGAAAGACCTGAAACTTCAAACCGAACACTGTTTTCCCTTTTCCTCACAGCTGCCGAGCTCCAAGCCGGAAGATGACGTACACATGCTAGTGCACGTATGTGCACGTGTTTGCACTGTGACGTCGCTCATGGTGACACGTGACTTCGAGAATTATTCAAGACAACATCTGTTATTTGCGTAATATGTTGCTTGAATAGATGAAGTAAAGCTTAGAGAAATAATAAAACATGCAAACAGAATGCCTGCGTGTTTTTTGTTCTACTTCGCACCGAAGCAAGAGGGATGTGCTTCCGCCTGATCTGCTTGTTCCCACAGACGTGCAGTCACGTGCGCAGGTACCGAAACTATGCCATTTTCCACCATGTTCCAGCATGTGATCACGCTCTGCGATCCGCTTGTGTCTGCCTCAGTATTCGTGTAGCACTGACTTATATTTCTAGTCAGGTGTCCTTGTGCACAATGCACAAAATCGTGTGCTGCACGAAACGAGACAATCACAACAGCTCATGTGCGACACCGTCAGTGGAAGTGTGTTGCACTGCAAAAAAGCGAGGAGGAAAAAAAAATGAAGGTGGGGCCCGTGACGTATGCATCATGCGATCCTTGAGGTCCGGTATGAGATAATGCAGGGAAGGAATTTCACTTGCGGAAGCTAGACGGCGCGGGTGGAGAGAGTGTCTCGCTTGGCACTGGAGCTGGCCTCCTGAAATCATGGGTTCGTGGCACTGTAATGTTTCTATCTCGGCTATTAATGAACTGGATTGAAAATTTTTTTGCAGCACAACGCTGCCTAGAGGACACTTAACAACTTCCAGCATATAACCAAAATTTGTTATGGGGCCTGGTGAGGGGCCTTTTAACAGTCAGTAAAAGATGCAGGTCTTATGTGAGTAAATTCGATAATTCCAACCACCAGACCTTGAGTGCACTCTCTACTCTGTTACTAGTGGAATTCAGCCAGAGCAGTCAGAAAGCAAACACATAACTTCATGATCAGCAGCTGAAATGCTACATCTACAGCCACTGTGACAAGTAGGTCATAAAGCTAACTCGGCTGACAATTATGAGATATTTAAAGGCACAAAATATGGGGACTTGAGAGAAACACAGAAAGGACAACACAAAGTTGTAGCATTTTTCTTTACTTTTTCTCAAGTGCTACCCTTTGTACTGAAACAATCATCTCAAGGTGTTAAATAGCCTGCACAGATCAAGCTTTCTCTGGAAGGTTGAAGCTGGTAATACAGGCGAATAGGTCACAGAGTACATACGAGAGAGGCTACAGCAGCAGCAACAGAACCGCCACCCGGTGTGGGTGTCCTGGCTCCGACTACGTGGATGAACTGGCACAAGGTTTTCTGCGCCAATGGCCCCAGCCTGTCGTCAGGCAGCATGTATTCAATGATGCGCTCCGACGGATCGAATGGACCGAGTGAATTGAGGCCGAGCCGGTTGATGGCCTGCACAATGAACAGAATGTAGAGGTGGTGTTAAGAACCACATCCGTTTCACCACCAGAAGTATGCAATAATTGTAGCCGCACAGAAGAACAGTGTTAAAACTGTACTGCCAGCTCATCACTTGGACCAGCAGTAGTGTTACTCGAACCACATGCATTGGATCACCTCAAAGCCTAAACATTCTTCTCCCATCTCCCTTTGCTTCTCACTCTACACTGCATGATATATACACAATGCCTAGAATAAACAGTGCAAGCTTGCTCTCTCTTATTCCACTGCTCATTCTTCACTCTTGAATGCATATCCTCTCTGTATCTCTTCTTGCCAGTAGTCCCAGCTGCTTAGAAAAATAAACTATCAGTGGCATGCAGAAAATTGCTTTGCCTGATGTGTATGCTCAATAAAAGAAGATCCAATACTCATCATGAGGTTTTTAAGCTTATATTTCATTAGACACTGACACAAACCTAACTGCCATCTGATTAATAGAATGGTCCCTAGATCATTTGTAAATGATGAAAGGGGAAAATTGGCATCCACCCGACTGTAGCCCAAAGCTACAAAGGAAACCCGTACTTCTTTCTTAGGAGGAAATGTTTGCAGTTGTAAAGAAATTTATCCTGGTCTGAGAATCGAATTCAGGATCATGCCAGTTTTCCCTTTCCTGAATCTTCCTCCTCACTGTGGACTTCTACAAAACTGATTTGCAATATTCAAGGCCATCTTTATCAACAAATAATAGTTGCTCTTTTCTGTGGTCTGATTTTCTCCAGTATTTCTCCTTGTGGCTTACACTGTCCCACTCCTGAGGCATCGCCATAAAAAAAACACTGTTAACTGTCCTATCTCATTGCATTATTGCTGGTGTTGTGGCACTAAGCACTTACGTGTGGCCGAGGAAAGAAATGCAGAGAAGCATGAAGCACAGCATGATCAGTCTGCTTCACCCTCCACACACGCTTCCAACTACTTTGGAATAACAAGTTCTGCACACGACAACTGCTGTCAGTGCTCCAATATCTCACTGCAGCTACATTCCTGTTGTCGTAATAATGTAGATTATAATTGTGCTTATTTGTGCAATAGGCATCTCCAGTTGCTACAATGTAAGTTCATAAAGGCTTGGTCACAAATACACTTGGATGGTCTGTGTTTTATGGTGTATGTTTTATGCTCTGTGATGTCCCTACTTCTCAATGTACATACTGTTATAGCGTGTCATGTACCATCCTTCATTTTTAAATTTTTTTTATTTAGACAGAGGATTTGCACAGATTACGAAAAAGTTATGAGCTCATCCTAACACCTTTTGTCAAAATTAATCAGACATATCTAACCTCAAGAATGATTAAGTCAAAGTTAACAAAATTTCTGTGCTATAGAAGCAGTCTAGTAATTACATCAAAACAATCACAAGTGCTTGTGAAAACTAAGAGCACAAGCCATATATACTTTGCAGTGCATGTCAAGATAAATATGAGCACGTATGTATTGCTCTCATTCGATTATAGAGACAGCTGCTCACCAGGTGGACTTTCTGGTCCTCTTCGAGAACAAAAAGGTTCTCCTTCTTCATGTAGAATTCGGCTGCTGCCAATATGGCCTTTAGAGGAACGACGCCCACTATTTGCGAGCCTGTTACTGCTAGCTTTAATGACTTTGCAATTCTTGCGATCTGAAAAAGAGTGCAAAGAAATCATGACACGACAAGACAAGTCATACTGTAGGAGAACAGTGCTCACAGACATAGGCTTGCAGAAACCTGCCTCGCACAACCTAGTCTTCATAAGATTAATGTGACCTTCAAAAAAGAAAAACAGGTAATTTTGAACAGTTGATGCACAATATGTGTGCACAGGTTCAATATTTTCATCGTGAGTGAATGTCAGGACAATAGATGTCTCAAAAACAATACAAAGATGGGAGTTGAGGACAGCAAGATTTTTCATCCTAAAGTTCCATCTTATAGCAGGCACTGAACATAAAGACATCACGGTCATGTTTCACTTCAAGCTAGCTAGACCTAGCCCATCGTCTGTATGTTTTTTAGAAGACCAGGCAGCACTTAAAGGCTCATGCAATTAAGCACACCAAATTGAGAGTGCAAGGGCCTAATTCCTCCAGCCATGATTCTAAAAAGCACTGCTGTTTGGGAGATTTGCTGGTTTTAGAAGCTAGCCAGTATGAAGCGAACAGTATCTAGAGGAGGCATTGTTGTAGGGAAAGTATCACTGCCATGAGGGTTATGCTACACCAATAAATAACCCTGCACATGCCTAAGCCTGCAGAATTTATGATGACACTAGCACACTTGCAAATTAGAGTCCACAAATGAAAGCTTGTAGTGTGTCATGACACATTCAGCTCATGTTACAACCGCTGGAAGATGCAACAGTGGCTCTTACCTCTTCATACACAGCATGAACTGGTGTTATGTCATGGTCCAGGACATTCACTGACACTTGTGCAATGTTGTTCTCTTCGAGCCACCAGCCTACAGCTTGTGTGCTTTTGAGAAGACCAGGCTGCAAGAAGAAGTGGTATGTTTGGTCACATGAGTCTGGAAGCGATGAACAAATTTTGAAAAGAAAGAAAACTAAGTTTTTGAGAGCTGTGCTATCACTAGGAGGTCCTTACAACACTTTCGTGCAATGGTGCCAAGTTAACATGCTTGCCGAGATGCCAAATGTGTCCTTACCATTTCTCTGTTTCAAAACTGGCCCTAACCACGGTGCACTGACAGCATAGTTACAGTATTCCTATATCAACAGCTCATATGACAGCATTTCTTGCAGATCCCATGCACTGTGGGGTTTCAAGCGTGCTGTATCCACACCATCACGGTGGCCTAAAGATGCCATTGCTTGTGCCAATCAACTGTCAGAGCGCCCTCCCCTCCCGGTATGACATCACCGCTTGCACCAAAACCTCTCCCTCTCCTCATCGCTCACTCTCTTTTCTCTACAGCATCTGAACCCACTGAACAGCACAAATAAATATTCATGCTAAACTTAACGTCTTCAGTAATGCTGTCCGACCACCATCCACACCATCAAAATCCATCCAACTCCAAAAACAAACCTATGCTTTTAAAATTGTGTATAAATTACTAGCTACCAGTTTTCTTACCTGGCCCTTGCCCCTTCCTTCCTCTCGTATGTCGAGTGCAATGCGGTGTGCCTGCTCTTTGGTAGAGAGGATGTTGATGTTGTATGCAATGAGAAACTTGCGAGCCCCTGACATGGTGGCTCCCCACTGTGGCACAAACTCTGCCGGTCCATAGTCGGGTCTCCATTCAGGCTTTAGGATCTGTGTAAGCATAGAACTCAACAGTTGCTGCATGCCACACACAAATGGTGCCTCGTTCTCATTAAGAAAGAACTCTCAAACCACTCATGTTTTCAAAACAAAGCAGTGATGAGATGTGAGAGCAGATCTTTCCTGGAAAACACTAAGCAATCTCTTCTAGTAGAAGGACATCGTCAAGTTGGCAGGACTGTATTTAGCATTAAACAATCTACATTTGTGATACTGAGGTACACCAGGACATTCGTACACAAATATTTTTTTGTTTTATGCCTGCATGAGAATGTGGTAACTGGAAAAAGAACTGAACCCTTGTTCTATGGAACAACAGTCTATAGCCCCTAAGCCAAATGAATGGCTGGTTGTCACGCCATTTAAGTTTAAGAGCACTTATTTTAGGTTCTTTTGACATTCAAATATTTGCTCCTGATGGCTTCAATAACATGCTGCACACAGTAAAATAGTAAAATGACCTTGCCTACTTGTTTCAAAGAGTGCTGTGAGTGTGTGTGAACCAACAACAATTACAAGATGCACTAGATGTGCCAAGATAGCTGCATTTCAAATAATGTTGCTGCTAAATTCTACAGCTGACGCTCCTGCATGTTTTGTTATGAAACAGCTGCTAAGGGCTTTAGTGTCTCAGCTATGATGCTGAACATGCAAACTGTGACTGTTTACATATGTGACATGGGTGATCATGGCTGACATGCTCAGACCTTTAATCTGATAAAACACACCACACTTTTCTTAATTTCAGTTTTTGGCTTTGCTGAGTAAAGTCACTTACAATAGTAACAGCAATCTCTAATGCTTACCTTTTCAAAGGCCCTTCAAAATCCTCAAAACATGTTTCACTAACTTAACCTAGCCAAAGCCAAAGGCAAAAGATTAGATCACAAACGTCTGATGCACTGACAGAAAGTCACAAAAGACCACATTTTGTAATGACACATTTCATTTGTCATTTTTTTTTCACCTTTCTTCGTTGACTTGGGTGCCACTGCAGTGTAGTTATCAGTCGGATTGGTCTCATGGCGTAATGAATATTGATATGAATGATTTAAAACAAAATGAATCATCACAAACTGCCACTCGAGCTATGTAAATTGAACATTTCACAAAAAGAATGCGACATATCCAGAGAAAACTAGAGTTGGTATGCCAGCAGCCTCTTACTCGTATTAATTTGTGAAACTTCAATACCAACCATTTGCACTAAAAGGATCCCTCGCCAGGTATTGCATTGGAAGACATAATCACAGTCAAGGGAGCTTTCAACCATTAAAAATTGTTCAGCAATAGTGGCAGTTAAACCAAATTAAATGTCGTGAGGCAATGTTGTATCAAGGCTGATTGCCCTTCCTGCAGCAGATGCTCTCCTTCTCGTTTCTTCGGCCAGCATCTCCAAGTGATATCCCTTCTTTGCCTTCTTCCATGTGACATTTACTTCACTCCCCCCCCCCTCATTTTTTCTCTCTCCCTAGCCTACACTGTGGGTTCAACATCTTTAAGCTGCGCAGTGGACTATAAGGGACATTGTAGTAGAGCGCCCTGGGTTAATTTCGACCATGTGAAACACACAACCCAGCAGGGCAATGCCATAGCCACTAAGCCACTGCGGCGGGCACAACCTTTTTATTTTGTCGTGCTGAGAATTTCTGGTGGTTGTCTTGCGCACTCTGTGTTTCATGGTAATCCCCATGTAGTTTCTGTTACTACTGGCCATTCGTGTGCTGCAGGTTAGACCTGAGACATGTAAGCGAGTGTTGTGACATCGTCTCTGCTGGCAAGGAAACTAACTACTCTGGAAATAACGGTGTGCATATGCTTTTGTTTGCATTTTCAGCCATTGCTACAGTGTACCTTGGTGTACTATTCTGCAGACTATATCACTATATTTGACACACTATATGCTTGTTTGCTTGCAGAGCCCAAACATGCTGAGGAACCATTTACATTGGTGCCAGTCTGCCATTTCACGGACCTTCCTCAAAGCTCTTCTTTGTATTTTTGCCTGTAGCGTGTGGTTTCTTATCTAACTGTTTGCTCAGGTTGGGAACATCAACAACATTTTTATTTGGTATGCGACAGAGAAGTCTATTACCTTTTCGCAGAGTCCTTCATATTCGCCTGAACGAATTTGTGGCACACTACGCCTGTAGTCCTGCTGTGCTGCAAAGCCATAGAGGTAAACTGCAAGAAAAGAAGTGGCAGCTAATATAGTTACTTTGCTGGGCAAAGTGGTCACGCACAATAAATCAGTGTAAGTGATACATACCAGGCACATTCAGTTCTGCTGAAAGCTTCTCTCCAAACTTTCTGGCACAATAGACACATTCCTCCATCTCAACGCCTTGAACAGGAATAAATGGGCACACATCTAGTGCTCCCAGCCTGGCATGCTCTCCTGTATAAGCACAATAAAAATAAACTAACTTAACACTTGTAACACATGCTGGCCAAGTAACATAATATACTGTGCAGGCTATAGT
This sequence comes from Dermacentor andersoni, assembly GCF_023375885.2. NCBI lineage: Eukaryota > Metazoa > Arthropoda > Arachnida > Ixodida > Ixodidae > Dermacentor > Dermacentor andersoni. The sequence continues at coordinate 40,472,950 of NC_092815.1, forward strand.
GAAAAGGTACTCCAGCTGAAACACCCAATGCTAGAATCAAAGATCATTTAACATATTGACCCCACAAGACAAGCCGGAATAAAGTCTTGCCAAAAAGCAACTGTAATTGCATTGCTGCACTTAAACAATGGTACGTTAAACACAAAGATGTATATTTATATTTGAAAATAATGCTTCAGTGTTAACTACATTGCAACAAAGATACAGGGTACAAGTTGCTCATATAAGATTTAAAGACATGCAATATGTGGCTTTATAATGCAATGAGTGTTTTGAAGGATGAGCACAGTACTATGACAAACTGGCCATTTTACACGGGCTACAAGCCATAATGGCCAGCACTGCAATATTGTGTTAGCATTGGCAAGCAATTACTACAATGTTGCACAAGTGAAGCAGTAGTTACAATGAAGATTATTTACAAAGTACAGTTACAAAAGCTCTGACTAATATATTGGGTATGCGAGGTATTTGAGGCCACAGCTTTGAACCACCATAGACATAATATTCCTATTATATCAGTCTAGGCATTCAACTTTGTCTTCAGCCACCTGCTTGTGGCCTATCCAGGACATTTACTTTGTGATATCAGCCTCCAATTCGATACACAGGATAAAGCTGTACACTGTCATAGTCTTCCTCATACGCTGACTACAGTGGACTTTGAGATCGCGACCTTCTTAAATGTCACCAATTCCTTTATTTATTGGGTGAGAACACTTTATAGCCAACCGTCATATTTGCCAAAGAGAAATAAGCACTGCCAGTGGTCATATGCCATTTCTGGTGGTTGGTTTTCTCCAGCAGCTGAACACCATGATGAATGAGAACCCTGAAATGCTAATTATATAACCATTGTGGAGCAGCTTCAAGTGGTAGAGTGAACAGCCAAGGTTTCTGCGCATGATGTCGTTAGGCACTACTCTTAAGTAATACATTTTCTTGTTCCCACAGGACCTATGCATCCCAAAAGTGGCTTGCTGTAAGTTTATGCCCCCTCCCCCCCACAATGTGACATCCTCGTTCCCAATACAAATTTGCTACACTGCGTTGTATGGGGAGCGTCACTGAGACAGTCTAACAAAGACCCAAACAATGCTGAAAACCCACTAAAGACAGCTATTGTGCAACCACTGCCCAACATCAACATGAATTATCTGATCCGAGCATGCAGCCCTTATCAAAGCCAAATTCACTCAGTAATTGAGACTATTTATAGTTTAATTCAGCAGTCTTGCAAACCAACAGTGAAAGAAACAACAGAGAAAATTTGGAATGAATATTTCAGTTCTTGCCTGAAATATTGTTGCCATTCGTGAAGTCATCCTAATGTGTTCAAATACCTTGTGCACCCGGCAGCAGGCAACTCATGCAAGAGGAGAAGTTCACCGTCCTAGGTCTTTGTTGGGTCAATCTTTGTTTTAAAGTTAATCATAAATTCTGCATATATTCCCAAAACTAGTCTGGCACGTAAATCAGTGGGCATCTCAGCTACTTTACCTTTATGCTTTGTCATATCAATGCGTTTGTAGGCAACCCTAGCAGCATTGAGTGCTCCCTGGATGACTGCATCAGGTGAGCCCACAAATGTGTACACAGTTCGGTTGGTTGAAGAACCTGGATCGACACCCAGCAATGACACGCCTTGCGTCGACTTGATGGCTTTTGTTATCTCGTCAATAACCTGGAATTAAGTTGACAAAAGGGGTGATACAGTTAGCGATTTGTCGTCATTTGACTACGCTTAAGAACAGCACAACAGCACTCAATCTTCTTGTGCACCAGTGTGAAACATTAGGAATCCATTATCTCTCATTTCCAATTTAATTATCAAGTGAACCAGCAAAATTATTACCACTGCTATAGCTTTTCACTGCAACAGCAGTTAAAATCTTGAAACTGGGTTAGCCTTCTTCATCTGTACTTTTCGTTACACCGTTGTCATCTATAGTGTCATCATAATCATCAGGTCACCATCTCATTCTCAGTATCGACCTGACCATATTGCAAAAGAAAAACAATAAAGCCTGCTGCTGGCACTGGGAGTCAAACTCGTGCCTCTGTGGCAATGCGGAGTTGTGAACTGGATGTGTTTATGGCTGTGCTATCACGTATCTTTGGATCTTAGCAATTTCTGCAAAGTTCAGTGCGCTACGCAGACTATAACAATGGCAACGTCTGTGTGTACATTTCAGGAGCTCGAGCCACAGCAGGCAATAACGTAGCGGGTGAAGATAACATGCCCATCGCAAAGTTGTTCTTGTGAAAGTGACAATGCCCTGTTGTGAGAGCCTCCTGCCATTGTGGTAAATGAGTCCGGAGCTGTAGAAATCGCTGAACTCTACTGATCCCTTTTCACTATAATGTTTAGGAACGGCTCTACACCATAAGCAATAAAGAACAGTGACAATGTCACATGCTGTGCAATTGCATATAAAATATTGGTGCAAGTGTGCTCTGTTACTTTTGCACATGGATATGCACTTGGTAAAGCTAAAACACACATGCTGCACACAAGAAACAAGTCACCAGAAATTACACTCTTGGTCTAATCGATGCACTGTTGTAACTTTAAGACTACCAGCCTATTCCTTCAGGTATATGCTTATGGTTCAATATGGCTGGGTTTTTCTCCGTCAGCTCTGTCCCTTGCTATGTTGGGTTGCTGCTTTAAGTGTTCACCCGCACTTTGCCCTGTCACTTATCCACTCAATCCTTTGTTAGCTTCATGGTGTTCATGCAGTATACCTTTACGGATGGTATTTCACCCTTTCCTCTTAGGCTGACCTTCCTTTCTTTTGCCACCAGTATCAATTTTCAGTTATTGAATTCTTATGCTGCCTTGTTGCTTCTCATCATACAATGCGAATTCAACTATAGTCGACTCTATTGAACCTTGTCTTCTTACTGTCGCTATACAAACTCAAGTAAGGAGCTCAATTTTGGCTACTTCTAGATATTGGAGTTCCTTTGTTCCATGAATTGTATTGTGCTTCGTTACCAGTGCCTAATTGTAAACTTTGCCTAGCTTACAATGTTGCTGGTAGTTGCAAAAAAGGTTAATGAAGCAAATATCCTATCATCTCTTCCATCCCGCCTGGATTAGCTTGGCCACTTTGTTTTCAACATAGCCTTGACCATGGTGACCTTGTCTGTCTCTCTCTCTCTCTCTGTTGTCGAGCGAGGATACCGATATTCCGTTGCCATCTTAATTTATTTTCACGATGCTGCAGTTATTCGCACATAGAGCCTTTCAGAACGACAATCTACAGATTGCGCGCCTGCACAACAAATCCTAAGGGAAGCATCAAGCTGGCTCTTTGTTGACATACATTAAGCCAGCTAGCAGTCAAATTTACGTTTAAGCTAGAAATCTGGTCAACTTTTGACTGCAGTACTGCTCTTGAAGACTTTTATTCAGCACGTGCACACTCGTCAGCGGGTCTTCTGGCCGACCTCTCCTCCTATCACTTCGTTAAAATCTCCGTACTGCTCGAAATTTCTTGAGAGCACTGTAGAGATGTATCGGTTTGACATGAAACATGTTGATCGACCTATAAAATTTTGGAACTGAGCTAGATTAAGCATATCTACACATGTTTAGCAATTTTCAAAAGTAAATTGTCGGGCACGCGAACAAATAAAGTTAATCACGTAGGGAGAAATCTACTTGACTTTCAGATGAATTTCGAAAAGCCGCGGTTTCGACCCGGTAGGGTATACGCGAAAGCATGCATATAAACCCCACCTGCGCACAAATGTTTACCACGCGAGGTGCTGAGCATACCTGAAGCACTGTAGTCGCGCGAAACATACATCGTGTGTGTGTGCAAAATCACCGAGCCAACGCAACTTCACCGGCCAGCGATGCGCAAACCGAGTGAAACCGACCACACCTTTGGAAATTTAGGAGCACCCACCTCTTGGTCCTGGCCCTCAGAAAAGTTGGGCACGCATTCCACGATCTTTGTACGCATGTTGGAGCAGTGCTAATTGGAAACGATGCAGGCTCTTCGGTGGCTGGAAGGAGTGCTACACATAGAAGTGGTTGTTACGCTTATCGTCTGCTAGTGAACCTTGTCACAGGTAGCAGCGGCAGCGGCGCCGCCTGGGTTGTAACACACGCGAAGCGTCAAGTGACGGCAGCGCCATCCAGGCATTGGCGCCGTAAATCAATCGTGCCTTAGTTTGCTAGTTTTTTTTATTATTTTCTTTTTAATTTAAATTTAAACTGGGCTGGTGGAATGCGTTGAGCCTGTCAACCCACGCCACAACGAAGTTACTTAGCTGTGCAGATGACAGTGGTGCATACCAATTATTCTCCGAGCACGACATCGTGCACATATTTTTTCCAGATGTAGATCACTTTATTATTTTGCTTTTCTTTCTTTCTCTCTCTCTCTCAAGAGATAGGCTGCTTACGGTTGCTTTCTAGTAAAAGTGGCAAAAGTGACACTGAGCATCTTCCGAAAGCCATTAGCAAATTGTGGGAGGTGATAACAGGCCCGTCCCTGGCCGGTGCTCCGGCGCCAGAGTTCTTATCAGCCCTTGAATGCCCCCCTCAGGCAACCACCGCGCTGTTAGCACAGCAGTGCCGCTGGAAGGTGAAAACATCGTACGGACCTACTGAAAGCGCCGGTGACGTCCGCTCGAAGCAGCCGCGCGCGGGTGCGTCGCGAAGCTGCTCCGTTAAGCGTTTCGCCACCATCCAGACTCGAACGTGGGGCAGCGCCCATCGATATTTGTGAAAAATGCCACATCTGCCGACCCATTTGAAAGCGGCTTCCACGAGAAGCCTTTTGCGCGTGGCTGCTCCACAATGATCTCTACCATGTTCTGTATTCTCATGCTGCATGCACACAAGCGCGCTTTCTTTGAAACCCAGCTTATGTCCTTAATGTACGAGAAATCGCCGACTGCCCCTCGGCGAATGCTCTTTGCCCACTATACATAAAACATACTTTTATTCTGAGCAAGCCTAGGTGGGCGGCGGCCTTATTCCAGGTAGCCGCGGGTAATGGGTAACCTCCCAAGACAAACAGGCCGAAATTGCACGATTATGCCGGGAGAGCACAATGTACACCACATATACGCATGTCATTATCTAGCGCAGCCGACAGCCATTATCATATATGCAGGGCAACAACCAATATACAACAAAATATTTTGTTGTTCAGAATGTACAATCACTCCGGACCTTGATGACACATGCACGAGTGACATTTTTCGAATTAGTTGGAACTGCATGCAGAGTTTTGCAGTGCCAGTCCTGCACAGTTGCCTTGTCCATTGTGCTGGCCAAAGTTTGCTACTTAAGCAGTTTTATTTTAGCCGCTGTACTCGTGCAGCATTAGCATGGTGGTGCATGTTACCAGAAAGCTGCAGTTCTGCAAAAAGAAACTGCAATAGTGCTTAAAGTGTGTTCACATTAGGTACACCAGCTTTACAAGTGTGTATAGCTCATTGAAAAGAAACAACACATATCCCACAAAAGACAGTTTAATAGCATCATTCAGCAAACATCCTCAATCTGTCCACACAGTATATAAGAACATCTCCGCGACAAAGCATACATCACTAGACAACACACTACATAACTGTTTACAAGCACTAATGCTATGTGCCCAAATAATGGCATAATATGAACGTCTAGCGAGCATGCCCTACACACAACAAACAAGGGTACAGAACAAAACCAGTGCATAATTTATACAAAATGAGTTTGCCGTATACGTAACACCGAGTTCCCCATGATGACTATGGCATGTACCACCAAACACCACCAATCATACATCTAAATTTTCCAAGCAGTGCCAAGCACATAGACCTTCGACAACATGCGAGAAGTTTTCAAGTGGTGGTTTCAGTGCCATTTCCGATGGCAAATCTGTAAACTGCAACCAAACTCGGAATTCCATCAAATGCTGCGCTTCCTTTTCCCATTTACCTGATAAGAGCGCGTAGCCACGACTTTACTATCGACATGAAACCATGGACAAGAATAAAATTTGCTGCCTGGGCAGCTTTCAAAGCAGGAATAGAAGCCATTACAGTCAACTGCGATTCCAAGTTGTTCCTTAGCCAAAGCACAGTGGTGCTACCTCTTCCAACCTGATAATGTTTTATTACCGGGAAAGATAACAGCTGCTGGGTCATGACCTTGAGTCTCCAAACAACAATGCAATTGGAGATTCAGCGGCACAAAAATTTGAAACAAAACTAGCATGCAGAGTGCTACCAGAGGCAAATTCAAGACTGCATGAAAAGAAATTGTGAAGTGGTAAGTAACCACTATAGTAAAGGTACTATCCACTGGTCCACTGCTTTTTAAATGCCTATGTATGCACCTGATAAACATGGTTGCTTCAAAGATGCAGTCCCTATTCAATTGCATATAGCAAAGGAAGAGTGATCAAAACGGGGGCCGGTATAATGTAACAATTCCATTCCAACGCTATACCTTTTTTACACTTTGTCAAGTGGTCGGAGCACTGTTCCGTGCACATTATCAAGGATCAACTGGTCATGAACAGTGGATGATAAATAGAATCGAGTAAAAGGAATCCTACATTATATTGCCCCACTACTGCTTCTTTATTCAAAATGCGAACTTACACAAACTATTCCACATACATACAGCCTACCCTTCAGTGCAGGGTACATAATCAACATTGCACTCTTTACTAGATACCATTATAATTGTTCCCACCATGCATGCTCAGTTTATCAAACACCTGCTGTGCAAAATGCAAAGTAACACAGCAAACATCTATGCTCATGAGAGGTCATCAGAAAGCTTGATGTAACGCACACCATTGCATCAGTTGATGCAGTACTTCAGTCAAGACATCCGATGCACTATTACTCAACCTGCAACCTACGCATTCAGTTACAAAAAATGCTATGTGCATATGGTCCTCGCATAACACCAAGCAATCCTGGATTAAGAAAAAACTTGTCTGCCGTTAGTCCACCTGCCTAGATGGCGACATGTAATCAATTCCTTTCAGCTCCCAGGTCTAAATATGAGGCTACAGAGTAGTTTTCATGCACAGCTATGTGTCTCCAGCATCACATAAATGAAAACAGAATTTTTTTCAGTAGCAAAGATTTTCAGGATTGAAGAAGTGGCACACAATGAAGCATATATAGACTGAAAATAAGTGACACTGCTAACATATAGTTTAGCCATCTCTGTCAACTTGTCTCTTGCTTACAGTCAGATGCAACAAGGCCTGACAGAGTACCTATGTAGCTGGAAGCATCTTTAGAATGCTGGCATAGTAGCAAATACAGAAACAAGCAATGCCAATAGTCAAACAGGCTGACAGAAACAAACAGTTCGAAGGGGACACACTTGATCACCCAAAGTTTCCAGCACACTATAAGCAAGTGCAAATACTTCACACTGAAAGAAATAATCATCTGTAGCATGCATCCAATGCGCATGCTCAAGCACACGATTCCAAGACGTGTGCCTATAGCATGGTTTCAGAAGTACACAAGCTGGCACAACGAAGGTTCAGATAACTACACTGTGTGCACTCATAGCCAACACCGTCCTAGCCCACACGGTGTCCCAACATTCCTGCAGTACAAACAAGCACAATGTCTATCACTTTTTCAGAAGCAGAAAGCACAGATGCAACGAACTTTTTGCGACATGCAATAACAAACACACAAGGTCAATTATAGCTTAAGCAATGCAGACACATAAAGGCTCTGTTGCAAAGCTAAGGCTACCTTCGTGCATTTTCTATTGCATAAGTGGGAAGCTTTTTGGTTAGGATGCTGCGACACTGCATATAAACACGCACACACCACACTGCAGTTTATTTATCTGCAACCTACTTTATGCCAATTAGGAGTGCTGATAATCACATGCACACTTTAGCGTAACTGTGGGGAAAAGATGGCGTTTCCTAGAGAGAATGATTTGCATTGACGGAGGTTGTCCGAGCTCATTGGTTTGCAACCATCTCGACATACATCTTTTGGTCAAGGTGTATGCTATGGTCTTCGGCCAAGAGGTGCAACAAATGCAAGATCGTAAAGTAGACACATGGCTGTCCCGTTTCCTTTGTATAGTGTTGCACCTCTTCACTCTGGCTATACACAGTTGCAGGAAAGATCTGCATCCATGTTTGTTCTACAAAGAACTCCCGATAACCATTATTCGCTCTCCTGTGGTACAGTCTGCCTTCATCCTTTCACTGTTTGGACACAACTGCATTATCAATCAAACAGATATAGATTTCATAATTTTCCGAGCCAATTTCCACAGCCATATTAGCTTCTATTAAGGGGTGCCTGCCAACAAGACATTAAGAATAAAATGTGAATTTTCTTGAGTGTTAAACTGATCTGAAACACACAAAAAGAAGAGGTGCAGACCACAAACCAGACATTGACAACAAACACCTTGACCATATTAATATTTAGCCAGCATCCTTGCAGTTCCCTGCATCCACACACGTGCCCGAGATGAAACCAACGCTCCCTAAACCACACAAACTAAAAAAAATTGCACTTCTTGAACAAGCATTTCTAACCACTGAAATACTATGTTATATCAGGAGTCCACACTTAGAAAATCGATAATCAATTTCATTCTCACCCCCTTATTAGCTAAGAAATAAAAACATGTGTCAGTTTGCATTTGGTTGAAACCAATGGTGTACAAGCCTGCAGCCGCATAGTATTCATTAATTCCTCGCTTTAATGGTTACTTCACCCACTTGGTTGTCAGTAAAATTTAGCACAATTGTCAAGGATAAAAAAAATCAGTCTTGCCAGCTCTATCCATCCACAATATAGCATGCAACAAAAGAAGCCGAATCGTAAACAGCATTAGGAATGGACATTTCAAGGGCTTGAAGAAACAGAGGCTCATACAAAGTCTTAGATAGCCATGCCGTGCAGCAAAACTGTTTCAAAAAAGGCCTGAATAGGCACAAACTGCACTCGCTAGTGAATGGCTAGTAACCTTTAAATATCTCTTTCGCTGACCAACACATTGTTGAGAATGAAACCTTGTTCACACTGACATTGTGCATTACAGTCTGTCTTGCATAACAACATGTTCAACATCTGTACCTGCCAACTTTGTCCAGTGCCAACGAGAAAGGGGGAAAAAAATGCTGTCCGACACAAATGGAGTCTTCAAAAAGGGGGCGAACTCTGCTGGCCAAGCAGCCTATACAATACCTCACCAACATCACGCGCACCAATGCCGAGAATGCTACCAGTTCCATCGACCAATTAGGACAGAGAACTAGAAGGGCTGGTCTTGTCTGCCATTAATCCCCTTGTGCCCAAAACTGTCTTAATGGACTGGTCGCAGACGAACCAGCAGCCCAGGACGGCTCAGCCTTCCTTCTTTCCCCGAGTCACCGAGCTGGTTGCCCTTCGCAATTGGCTCAAATCGTCACCCATTGCCTTCGTTTTCTGAACTGCGGCGTGTTTACAAGGTCAGAGTATAGTATCCTCGAAAATGAATGACTAGGGGCGTGTGCATGCAATTTTTGAGGCCGAATTGAATAGAAATCGAATAATGCCACAAGAAAATCGAACTGAATATTGAATGGTTTTCTAATAACGAACAGCCGTTATCACAATATGAAACGACGTTCACATCCTAGTAGTCAAAGTTATCAAGTTTGAGTCATTACGTAGTACATTGTGAAGCGTTGTTTATTGTAAGCACAAATAGACCATTAGAAGCAAACAGTAGTTTGTACACATGCACAGGACTTCAGAGAATGAGAATGATCGTTGCACAGCCTGTAAAGTATGGCTACGTAAGCGATGTAACCTGCTTCATTACGCAAGTTCCGATGTTTTATGTCTGTACTATGCCCTGCTGGGGTGAAAATTTACCGTAGTCATGCTTCAATGTTATGTTTAATTGGGTGCAGCTGATGTTTTGAAATATTTGAAGAGTATTAAAAAATATTCGCATTTTTGAATACTAACTGTATTCGATTTGCAGACCGCATCAAATAGGACACTATTCAATTTGTTATTCAAAATGTTTGAACATTCGCACGCCCCCTATAAACGACGAGTATGTAACAATACAAACAAGACAGGTTCACAAGAAGATAAAGACAAGGTAATCAACCATGGTTGAACAAGGGATATAGCTGGAGCCAACGTTCTGACAAGTGTCTTGCTCAGAGCCAGGTTACAAAACAGCGGTTTCAATATCAAATGCATGTCTTGAAGAGGGTTACAGGATGCAATCTCCATGAAAAATTTTAGCACCAAGAAGCTTTGCAAAGGTTTCTGGGTCACTGTGGTTCAAAACTGCATTAAAGTGATGCACTTGACAAGTAAGTTCGCATGGGAAAAGGCCATCAAATTAGTTTTACTGAGCAAGAAATAAGAGAAGAAATGAAATAAGAGAAAAATTTCAATATTTTCCTATAACATTAGTGAGCAACATGAAATGACTAGGATGACGATGCTTCAGCTGTATGCTGCCATGTAACGAACTTCCTTGGCATGAGCTCTGCATCACAATGACATGGTTTCGCAACATTTCGAAATCCTCTGCTACAGCGCAGTTAAAAGCACTTTGCCCCGAAGCCACTGAGAAACAACAACAACAGAAGGTTAGAGAAGGCAGGCTGGTTTCTACAATGTTGCACAAATTCAAGAGTGCAGCAGCATACTTTTGTAGTCACTGGTATTTTGCCAGGATTGCTGCAGTGCTAAAAAGTGAACTGTACATATGCCAAGTAAAAATACCACAACAAAAAAAAATCTAGTCACTAAAAAAAAAAAAAGCACGCGTACATAGAAACATTCAGGGGTCACACTGTTATTTACAGCACTGGACTAAAGTGCCTTTTCTGAGCACAAAATTTGTTGCAACAGGCTGTCGGAAGGCTGATGGCAATACAACATGCATTGCTTTTCAGGTGTGCAGGCATACAGAGCTCGTAAACTACCCAATGAAGTGTGCAATCAGTTGTCGCAACTTGTCGAGTATGTAGAAAAAAAAATAACATTAGGAATGTGCTGTGTGTACGCAAATACAAAGCAAGTCATCTGCAAGCACTCTACAGCTCAGATGTGCACACCCTGCTATGTTTGGTGGACCACGCCTTGCGTTTTTTTTTAAAGCAGAATGCTTAAACACGAAGTTGGGAAGAGAGGTGGAGGGAGAAAGAAAATGAGGTCAACTTTAGCTCAATTTTTTTTAAAAGCATGCGTCCTTACATACTTAAAATACTGCAGCAACAATGCCAGAGCTTGCACAGACCCGAGACAAAAAGGGTTTTTGGGGAAGCATAGGTATACCATACTATGACCTTCTGGGAGAAAAACAGCTTGTCATCAGATTGCTTAGCACTGAAAATAAAACGGAGCACACAGACATTAGTGCTGCCTTTCTCAATTTATCCGCAGGGGCCTTAGATAATGCCGCTCAACTGGTTGGTACAATATATACGACTAACCCTCACCGAATGCCTTTTGGCAGCACTATGCAAAGCTGCAGGATTTTCTTTCATTTTCGTTATCTGTCCCCATCCAATTGCACTGTAAATCATAATCATGACTCCGAACCAACTAGTCTGCCAACATCCTTTGACCAACCCCAATTACACCAGACCAGACAACCCAGCTCACAACTTCCACTTTTGAATGTGCCAGCTTGTTTCTCTGGTCATTTTTGCCATGACCTCCAGGACTATGGGGAAGCCAACTTAAAGAACATTGCATAAGGGCCCTTTTGAAGAAGTAACGTACAATAGTTTGCATGCGTCTATGTGCACAGGGGCGAGGGTGTGGGAAATTGTGCTGGACATGTGCTACGATGCGGAACCATCCCAATGCCACAGAAGGAGGTCACAAATGCAACAGCACAAATGTCAAGGCCCAGATTTCAGTATCTGCAAGACCATGTACGTTATTTTCGGGAAGCAGGCAGCAGCTTGGCACCAAGAATGAACAAAAAAAAAATTGCAAAAGTATTTGTGCATGTCATCAGCTTCTTGCGAGCTCTCAGTCAGGGTTTGCTTAGCCCCCTGGCGTATGCTTTACATTCCAACATCTTACGTTTTCCTTGATACCTCAGAAACAGCCTTCCTTTGGATCACGTTTATGGTTGATCTATATACATCCAAACAGCATAGCACACGCACCAATTCACAAGGTGAAAAAATATTTTTCTGCAATTAGGGAAAACTTCAGCATCCGATCTCAAGTTATGCATGGTACTACTGTACTAAAAGTGCAGCAAACTGCTCACACCAACTCAAGTCTAGCATAACCCACTACCTGCCTCTTCACACACTTTCCTTGCTATACATATATAAGGATAGCAAAAGTGGCAGGAAAACATCAATGAAGAAGAAGAAGCGAGTATCTAGGCTTCACATAAGAGGGAGGAAAACAGGAAAAGTAGCAAACAGCGTTAAACTGTTGTATGTTGGTGTGTGTGCGTGTCATCATCAAAACTCGTTGAACCCGTATCTATGTACAGGTTAGCGAGATATACACTCGGGGTCTCTAGAAATGGCTGGACAAGGTGGAGAGGGATCTATGCCCTAAAGCTATGTCTGGTCTTCATGAACGTTGTCATAGTAACAAGCTTTCAAAGTCTTCACCTGTCAAGGAGCGGTGCGGCGCTAGTCGAACATTGCCTTCTCCATTGCATTACGAGAACGAGAACCTTCAACACTTGCCTGCATTCTACGTTCAACACCACACTTCATGTACATCAACCGAGAGCACATGCACCCAGCGACATAGGCTCGGTTGGTATATGAACCTCTTCAACTACTGCAAAGTCTTGCAGCAAAATCTCAACCTGTCCAGACTTTTACATCAAAACCCGCAACAAGATGTGACAATAAGTCATGCTTGCACTGCCGTCAAATTTAGTATTGCACCACTAAAAAACAAATTGCGAGTTACCCATTCTTTACAACTTTCACCGTCAACTTTTCTAAAAACTTGCTTTAAGAACACCATATTTTTTTTTTTTTTTTTTAGGAAAGTACAGGAAAATGGTGTCTGCATGATGGTGGTGTGGTGTGAAGCGGTCCCAGTGCAAGATTCACAAATGGCGAAGAAGGGACGATGATGACTGCTGTACAATCACTGCTTGCGTCGGCAGGAGCGCTTGTGTTCTTTGTGCCAATGAACTTGTTGGCATTCTACGCTGCAGTACAATGTGTTCCAACAGCAGTGGTAGATTGCTTCTGCTTCACAGTTGTAGCACTGCAAAGGCAAACTCTGTGTTAGTAATGCTAAATTTGAGCAGTGAAAACACGTTTGAAATAATTATCTTTTTAATCGCTGAATGTTACGGTTAATATAAAATCACAGATGTGCCATGGATGTGCTCCGATTACATAAAAAGAGTACTGGAACAATGCATTGTTACAATGCCACAGAATCTTAAAGAGACCAGTGACAAAAGAAACGGAGAAAAGCATCTGGGCTCAGGGCGTGAGCTGGTTTCCATTATGGCCTCTGGCTGTACTGCTCCTGTAGATATGTTGCATACAGTCCCTTTTGTCTGTGTTTATCCATAAGTAACAACATTACTTATGGTAACAATGTTATTTTTTGCTCCCAAATGAAATGGCCCCTATCAACCACTTTCAGACATGCTATACCAGTGGCTAAAACATGCTTTCACAGTAGAAAACCTTTGCAAGCACCTGTGTCAAATCTACATTGTCTGTACAAGGCAGGAAACTTAGAATATCTGCCTAAAGATTACCTGCACTTTTCTGCAGCCTTTAATTACTTGATTTCCACCTTATCTTGATTGGCACCATATCATCACAGAAACAGGCAATGGTTGTAGACTGAATAAATTAGATTTCTTTACTCGCCAACATGACCAATAAATGCCAGCCCATGAGCAGCAGATGCCGCCCTTCGGTGAGCAACACAGCATGAAAAACAAACACGCAATGCACAAAAAGAGGAACGGCGAAAACAAGACAAAGTCGCATAATGCGCTTTTGCAGTTGTGTTTAAATGTAAGTGCAAGCACCCGTGTTATAATGTAGCCATGTTTAAAGTAAACCTTGCAGAGTTGTGAAAGCCAAAAGGCATACAGAAACGGTCACCGGTGTGCTGTGACCAAGACTGATGCACATGAACAATGTATAACAAGTTAATAACAATTCTGGGTATCAAAAGCTTCCTCAGATTTATTTAACAGCATGCGCCAGTTGTCGGCAAGCTAGGTCAAACATAAACTAGAGGAAAGCGTTAAGGAGTACTTCTTGCTGCTCTCTGCAGCTCTACTTATCTCCACTGACACAAAGTGCTTTTGGAAAATTCTTGCTTGAGGAGATGCTCCCCCCATGTCCGAGATGCTTTGCAAGTTTGTTAGAAAGTGCTGCAAGGCACTCAATATTGTTGTGCATGCTGATGCCATCAACTATGCATCAAAATTGCCCTCATCCTCAAGCTAAGCCAGCTTTACAAAGCAACATCTACTGCAGCCTCCAGAATAATGTGCTGTGGTTGGCGTTGCTGCGAGATCTTCCTGTGCACAAGTAGAGAAGATTAGACGCCAAGCGCTGGGCAGTCATCGTAAATGAGCTATCCAATGCACGGGCATCTCAAGGCACCTGCACCATTCAAGAACTACCGCAGGACATCACGTTGGACTTTGTACTTTCAGCAACAGACACCAGAAGTGTTTACAAATTAAAACAGCATGACGAAGACGAACGAAAGACGCAAAAGTCTAACAGAAAAAGTACGAACATGTCTGCTGTCAAGGGATCTTAGCGGCTACGGCACTGCATTGCTGAGCTTGAGGTTGCACATTCAAATCCCAGCCGCGGTGGCTGCATTTCCCTAGGCATGAATTACAAGAATGTTTGTGTATCTAATTTTAGGCGCATGAAACTCCAGGTGGTCAAAATTAATCCGGAGTCCCCACTATGATGTGCCTCATAATAAGATGGTAGAGACACGAGACCCCCAAGAATCTAATTTTAAAAATGTTTAACAAATATTTTCGTGAGGCAGTAGGGACCTAATGTATCTTGTCTTGGAGTACGTAGAAGTGGTATCAAGGACCAGCAACCTAACCCCTAGAGTGATACGAGAGTCTGGAGCCTTCAAAAGACCGGCTTGCCACCAGCAAGTTGCACGTTCTTGCTTCAGACGAGGGAGGCCACTCCACTGTTATGATGGAAGACATGTTCCAATGCAAAGAAAAGGTGACAGTACAGAAGAAGAAAACTGTCCACATTCCTCTGCACTTGCACGTTAATTTTCATCTTGGTTTGTTTGTACTGTTTGTAATAATTATGAATTATCACAACCTTGCCTTGTCTGCCACCTGTACTGCAACTGCTGCAAACAATTCAAGAATTATTTGCAATTTCGCCATGCTAAATAAACTCCATAGTGTGCTGATGCCCTTGTCACATGGGCACCCACAAACTCCTTTGAACTCTGTTGTCTTTATCGAATATGTCTGCTACTTGCTTGCAGATAGCTACAGCTACAATGAAAACCGCGCTAACAAAATTGTCATAACTAGATCACTAATAAACTTTAGCAATGCTACATTTTTTTCTTGAGTTATTAACAGACCACATAATGGAAGTTCTTAATCTGCTGTTAAGGTAATCGGCACTACTTGCGCTAATTGGTAATCTACAAGAACGCTTTACCAGCATACGCCGCATGGGGAAATGTTCTGCCATTTCATTTGTTCGTGTGCTCCGGGTGATTGCACATCACAATGTGCGATACCAGCATCTCACTGTCCTTGTCGCTCGAACCAGCATCAGAGGAGCACAGTGGCAGTAACCCTTTGCAGCCACGATTTCACAGCATGCAACAACAACTTGTAGTCAGTTGCGCATCGGTTGAACAAGATGCACCCACACACCAAAACAAGAGCGCAGTGTGGCCGGCATTGCTTTCAATATCACTATGCTTAAGAGAACGCAAGTCTTTCGGTAACATATAGCACACTTTCTCGCTACGATTTTATTAGATCACATACTGAGTTAAGTCTCGTTACCGCAAGAAAAAGTAGTTTTTTATAGGTCTTGGAAAAAAATTATGACTACAAATAATATTCCAGCACACATTGCGGCATACCATATTGTGCATAATGAATGCTCTTTCCAAAAACATACGCGTTGCGAAACAAAAAAATTTATTAGGCAAAATAAATATCCTAGAAAGCGCCATTTTTGCTGCCAGTTGATAAAAACAAAAATTACAAAAAAACGTATCTACAAAAGCATTTTAATCACAGGAAATTCACAACAAATTTCATAGATAACTAACTCTGGAATAGTGTGTGAAAAAAAAAAAAAAGAAAAAACCTCGGTACACCGCCGTTCTTCAGATACAAAAAAGAAACTAACACCAGTTCATCGCTCATGCCATGCATTGAAGCAGTTCCTGGATTTTGTGAAGCATAGGTGCACTCCGTACTTTTCCAACAGAACGTCTGGTTTTCGTTCAACTTTACGGTCCTCCTAACACATTTTGCAGTTCCGCCTTTTCGGCATCTCCTGAGGATGGTTCGATGAGAAGTCCAAGGAACGTACTTCACCAGTTCATCTAGTCATGCGCCTCTTCCAGGACCGATCGCCCTCAGCACAGCTGGGCAACTACAAGATTATGTATCTATGCATATCTGTTTTCATTTTTGCAGACTGTCTTTATCACCTCTGCTGAGAAGAAGAGGAGAAAGAAATCTCACACCATTGTGAACCGTCTTGCGCTGATCCGTAGTGCTGGGCAGAGATGTGCTACAGGCGGCCTTTTTGGTGTGAACGGAAGTTTTTTTGCTGCCGATGGCAGCAAATCATAACCAAGCGAAGTATGCACCCTGAAGACAACCAGTAGAGCTCTCAGGTCATGCAAAAAGATCGGCAGATAAACGCGCACAAGGAAGGAGACTGCTCAAGGCCATAAAGGAAACTACCGTAAAAACCGGACTATAGGTCGGACCGGAATATAGGTCGATCCCCCAACTAACGAATCCTCAAAATGAAAAAAAAAAATATCCTTTTCAATGGCAAAAGTACCGAAAGACGTGACACCCTTACCTTGAAACAAATGCGACTCGGGGGGTTGCACAATGGTGACAGTATTTATTTAAATGCTGCTCGCATGTGCACCCGGCCAAGTTTTTAGCGGTTTCGCGCGATCATCGACACGCGTGCTTGTCAACACCTTATTAATGGCGCTGAGCAGCGAAACAAACGAGATACGCGCATGTGTACACATGCCCTTACTTTCGCTATTTCGCCGCTCCGTGCCGTGATGATAAGGTGCTGACAAACACGCGGGTCGATGGTCGCGCGATACTGTTAAAAGTTCGTCGGGTGTACAGTACACAGAAGGGCACGAAGTGCGCAAGCGCTACTCCGAATCAGAGCAACGCCTTTGATCAGAGTCGGATGACGAGTGCTTCTCGCTGCCCAGTCCATAGGCGCGTGCGATCTCTACCGCTTTCAAACGGATGCATTCGGCAGTCACAGGCAGCGATCTTACACGCAGCTCGCGGACGGACTCCGCAACCTTGCCTTCCAGTTCTGCAGTCCACTGCGATCCGGCACGAAATGACGTTTTCTTTTGGTTGCTGCAAGTTGTAATACGTTGCTTTTGCCTCCGCCACTACCGAATGCTCTTTTCGGATACTTCAAGTTCGCGCTGTGCCGCCAGGTTGCCGTGGGCTTCCGCGTACTCAATCGCCTTTTTCTTGAAGGCGACGGTGAATTGACGTCGGCTTCCGCTCCCGCTCATTTTGAAACAAAATGAAAGTGCAGCCTTTAACCAATATAACTTTGCGACAATGGAAACGCAAAATGCCGGTGTGCCACAGCGTCGCCACGCCGCCATGCTGCTGATGGCGATGGCGAAGGCGGCTGTTTACTTTATCCGCCCATTGTTGCAAGACTTCCGTAGTTTTTCCGCCAATGTCCGGTATATAAGTCGAGGGTCGACTTTTCGCGATGGGTTTTTGAAAAAAAGTTCGACCTATATTCCGGTTTTTACGGTAGCCTGTGCAGATGTCCCATGCCGACTCGAAACATTGCTGCCGTTAGAGCTTGAATCTGCTTTGCTGTCATTTTTGGAATCATAACTCAAGTCCCCATTACTAAATTGAAGTGTGGGTGCAGCATAGTTTCGAGCATGACGCTTTTCTCGCAATGCAGCTGCGCGGAACGACGACATGGGAGTGACTTTCAATAACTGCGCAGCGACACTGACAGCGCCCCTTGCCTGGATTTTACGAGAGAAGTGAAATCGAAACTCTTGGAAACTGGTTGAAGGTGCCAGGTCCACATGTTGGACATGCAGCGGACCTTCCGAAATACACTTTGGCAGTATAAAACGACTCGAATTCCAAACCAAAGCTCACTAGTGAACAGCCGGCATCATTTTCGGTTGATTATCACCACTCAGCACTGTCGGACAGCAAAGCCGGCGGTATAATTTAATTCTTGACTTGCTGGGAGTCAATTGACTACAAAATTCTGATGCTAATGCAGCATAATCATGAGTGGCATGCTTTCTTCTCGAGCGCGGCAGAAGGTTCCAGCCACACCTCTTTTCGCTACAACATACGCACATTGTTTTGCAAAAAGGTCCATCAAAAATTAAGAAACGGCTCCAACATCTCGAAATTGGCAATCTAAAGCATCAATCACCGGCGATCAATAGGCGTGGTAACGAAAGAGTTAAAAAAAACTATGTATAGATTCATTTTTCTTGCGCTAAGTACTTCCCAGCTCTTCTATATGTATAGATTGCTTTAAGAGCGACTACATATGTGAAATTTTTCATGTGGAGAGAAGTGCAACAGCGCCATCTGTGTCCCATGCGGCTCCCTTCAAAAGCTCATAGTGTGCCATGTGACCCGGTCACAATTCCCTTGTTGTAAATCTCTATTAGGTAGTTTCATGCTCAACAGAGTTTGCAGGTGCCCACCTGACAAGGGTATAAGGTCAAAAGGGGTGAAACGGCAGCGTGTAAAATTAAGGCCACTTGGTAAACGCTGTCGCACAGCTGGCCAGGACACTCACCCACTGCTTCTTCTTGGTTTCCGAGATTTCCTGCCGGTGCCGTTCCTGCAGCTTCACAATCTCCTGTTCGCGGGCCTCTTTGTCCCGAGTTTTGTGCTGCTCCAGTTCTGTCCGCATGCGTTCCAGCACTCCGCTCACTTCCTTCAGCTTCTCTGCTTCACACTGCTTCTGGACCTGCACGCCACCAAGTGCAAATTGATATTGACAAAGCTTGTTGCGCTAGGTTCATGGTATAAAGTGAAATTAAGAAAGTGCAAAAAAAAAAGAAGAAGTAAAAGAAGACATTGAGAAAACTGAACCCCACAAGCACTTACTGACGCCTCTGATGCCTCTCAGGAAAAGGTGAAATGCAGTAGGGAAGCGATTGCATTAGTTACACATCTGTCAATTTGACAAAGTCTTTCTGACAAAGGACTGGCAGAAATGTTTTAATTTTGAGCACCCCTAAAACGTTTGTGTCGCACATGTGCAGACTTTCAATTCTCATTTCACCGTTTCAGCCTTTCCCGAGAGGTGCCAGTTGTTCGTCAAGTGACAACTGGGAAGTATCTGCACATTTTGCAATGCTTTCAGACATGACAGAAACTTTCAAGTGACTTAGGAAAATGGCATAGGAGACCAGAACAATGATGTGAAGAAAGACATCATTGGTTTCTATTTTCTTTTTTTTTCATTTCCTTAGTTTGAATTACCAACTCACCCAACCTCGACATTTCAAAAATATCAAATCAAAAACAGAGCTTCAAACCGGACCAAGAGTAAAAAATGAAACCCTGCTTTGCCTGCAGAATGAAAACACATGCTCTGGCATTATTCACTGCTAGCGAATACCTCCACACATCTCTTCCAATCTTAAGTACTAGTGGTACCGACTGCTTGGTCAGCACTGTACAATGGATTGCAACTACGAATGAGTGAGGGTTAAGAATTTGTGCACAATGTCAATCACAGGGCAACATCAGCTAGCCTGTTTCCTCTCCAGCAAACCGCAGTCTCCGCTGTTTATCAGCTTGCAGTGCAATTCACTGCCAAGCAGATATGTGCAACCATGAGAAACAAGCGCAAGCAAAAACAAGGAAGAGGGCAATTTGTCAAGTGAAACGTGTTGTAGACTCTACACAGGATTTTCCATCTGTGAATGGAACTGTGCACAGTCTTTATAGACCTCTTCTTAGAGGCATGCGGCACGGCAAGCAGAGGATTCGAGATTTAAGTGCCTTCTACTTTTGTTGAATTCTCAATATCCAAAAGACCAATTGCTTTTACAGCATAAATTACACCTAGATCTTGAAGAAAAGTTCTGTTTTTTTCCAGTGTTAAAACAAATACTCTGAGAAAGTATTCATTTGTTTCATGAACACTAGCTTGACATCTCCTTAGCCGCCTGCCTAGTGGTGAACTCAACTCAGCTAAATCATCAGTTGCTTTTCCGGTTGATGAAAAGTGTGCCTCGCTGTGCAGGGATTCTTGGAATATGCAAACAAGAACTTTGAGGAAATGAAAACATCTGCAAGTAAGATGGAAAATGAAAATTGAGCTAAAGGAATACAGTGATGGGTCTGAAAAGGGACCGAGATGGCCTGCTCGTGAACCTCAAGGATAATGCAGCAAGACTCTTGCAACATGAACAATATACCAGGCGTTTCAACATAGAAATGAAAGGTGTACCTTTGAAGCCGAAAGAAAACACCCTGGAAACAACCAGAAAACTTGCAGATGCAATTGATGTACCCTTTGAGGATTGTGATGTTGAAGCTTGCCACTGGGTGAGGACTACAGGCAATGCTGATAGCCCTAATATTGTAGGACAGTACACATACAAGGCTAAGCGCAACTGTTTTTTAGAGAAAGCTAGAAAAAAAAAATACTGACAACCGAAGATATAGAATTGTAGTCCGGCACTACAATTTACATCAACAAACACTTGTCCACCTAGGACGCGCTTGTGTGGAGCGGTGAATGGCAAAAAGAAAGCACTTGGCTGGAAATATGCTTGGTATCGTAATGGCAAGATCTTCGCCCAAAAATCTGAGGGCAGCTCAATTGTTCCCATTGCCCATCTTGACGACTTGCAGAAAATGATGCAGGAATAACAAATGTGAGCATTTTCTTGCCGTTTTTTATTTCAAATATGGGTTATGTGCCTTCTAAAGTAAAGGATTTTGTATCAGCTAAAAAGCCAGCAATGAAGTTTTTTCATCAAAATGTTCGATCTCTCATAAATAAGACAGATGAACTGACCATGTTAATCCACAGCTTCAGAACATTGACTACTGTCATAATGTTGACAGAAACTTGGTTAACGCCCACATTGTATCTGTTACAGCTTTCTGGTCATCAATCTTTTTTCTCTAGTCGTCAGGATAAGCAAGGAGGAGGTGTTGCGATTTTGCTTAAAGATGATATTGTTGCTGAACCTGTTGATGGTTTTACAGATATAACTTCTGATTATGAGGCGTTAAAGGGCCCCTCACCAGGCCCCATAGCAAATTTTGGTTATATGCTGGAAGTTGTTACGTGTCCCTCTAGGGAGCGTTTTGCCGCAAGAAGTTTTCGAAATCGGCGCATAAATAGCCGAGATAGAAATATTTCAGAGCCACGAATCCATGATTTCAGGAGGCAAGCTCCACTGCATAGTGAGACACTCTCTCCCCTTGCCCAGTCTGGCCTCCGCAAACGGAATTCCTTCCCTGCATTCTCCCGTGCCGGACCTCAAGGATCGTGCGACGCATACGTCGCGGGCCCCGCCTTCACTTTCTTTTTTTCTCTCTTGCGGTGCTGCGCACTTCTGACGGCGTTGCGCACAAGCTGTTGTAATTGACTCGTTTCACGCAGCGCACGATTTAGCACGCTGTGTGCAAGTACACATGACTAGCGGTACACTTCAGTGCTAGACGTATACAGAGGCAGAAGTGGATTGCAGAGCGTGATCACGTGCTGGAACCCGGTAGAAAATGGCAGTTTCGGTACCTGCGCACGTGACTGCACGTCCGTGGGAACAAGCAGATGAAGCGTAAGTACATCTCTCTTGCTTCGGTGCAAAGTAAAACAAAAAGAACACAGGGATTCTGTTTGTGTGTTATTATTTCCCTAAAATTCAATTTGTCAATTCAAGCAACAGATCACACAAATAACAGATGCTGCCTTGGAATAATTCTCAAAGTAACGTGTCATCACGAGCGACGTCACACTGTGGCCATGAGTACATAGGCGCAGGGACACGAGTACGTCGCCGTCCAGCTTGGAGCGCGGTCGTCGCAAGAAGAATGAAAAATGGTGTTCGGTTTGAAATTTCAGGTCTTTCTGCGGCGCATAGCAATGCAATTCTTTGCAAACACGATCGTTTCCGCGCATTGCATGCTCTGTGCTTGTCAGCTCATATGGCCAGACCTGGTGAGGGGCCCTTTAACAGTACAAAACCATACAAAATTGTTCTCTGTTGTGTACAGGCCACCATCAGGTGATGCAACCCACTTTTTTGCATTCCTTGAAAAGCTTTTCAGTTATGCAACAGAAGAAAAAATTAATCTTGTTTTAGGAGGTGACGTCAATATAAACATGCTCTCATCTCCCCAGCTGCAAAAGGATTTCCAGACTTTAATTACAAATTGCAGATTTTCAAGTATAATATCTACAGTGACACGTGTGACTTGACAGTGCCTCCTTATTAGACGTGTTCATATTAAACAAATATTGAGTCATTAGAGGCCGACACTGTGTACAATGATATTAGTGGCACCATCTAGGTATTATTTTGCTAGTGAGTAAAATCCATCATGTGACTTGGAAAAGTAAGCAACCAGTTTATGTTCAGTCAATTACGTCATCAAATCTTGAGGCCTTTCACCGTGCCATTACTTGGCAAGCATGGAATAGCATTTACCAGGCACAAGAAAGTGATTCTGCATATTCCGCTTTCCTCAATATTTTCAAACCAATATATTATAGACACTTCCCAAGCAAAAAAATAACAAGGCCATCTAGAGCTTGGAAACCTTGGCTGATTCGTGAGCTTCTTGATATGATTAAACAAAAACATGCTTTATATGTCAAATTTCTGCAATCTAGAGATGAAGCCTTGCTTATAGAGTTAAAAAAATATAGAAACAGTCTAACAAATAAGCTTAGAGGTGCCAAAGATGCAGATATTTTAGGACTATTTAGTGACCCTGCTTATTAACATACTGATGTACTTTGGCGCAAATTGGATGCATTGTTACAGCCTAACTCCAGCTCAGCTATTCCAGATATTTTTGCATGGTGATTGGCAGCAACATTTCAGAGATGCAATACCATACATGTTTATGAAGTCCTTACCCTAGCGCCCAACCAGGGCGTCGATCGCAACCTCAGCAATTACACTCAGTTTCTTCCAGTAAACAGAAATGGTGCATTGCTTTCCCTTGCTCCAACTAGCTCCCCTAAAGCTTTTTTTTTTTTTTTTTTATCAGCGCTGCAAGCAATAACAAGTTACTAGATGCCGACGGTATCCAGATTCACCCTATAAAGTATGCACTGGATAATATAAGCCCTATTCTCAGTCATCACCCATATCTACCATACAATATTGTCTACAAGTACGTTTTCCAAGGAAATGCAAATTACCCCTGTTGTTCCCATCTATGAATGAATGTGTGGTTTTTATTGGTGCAAGGGCCAAGTATGGCGAAAGAGCGCCATGCAAGTGTTAGTGATTTTGCAGTGGAGTTATGAATTCTGTGAAGTTGATGTGACGTGGCTGTAAAGGGGCCTAAAATATAGTCACTGTAAAGTGCGTAAATGTATGTGTAATAAAATTATGGCGATGACAAATGACGTGTACTATGAGCATTAAGGTGCATTGTAAAATAATGATAATGATCTAAGCGCGGTGAGAAAACTGCCCTAAATAATTATCGGCCTATTTCAATAATTCCAGTATTTTCTAGAGGTATTGAGAAAATAATGCATATGTCATTACTATCATTATTTTAACCATTACAACTTGCTTGAAGATTCAACGTGGTTTTAGAAAGCACTGTTCTACAAAAACAGCCCTCCCAAGACCAACAGAAATTATTATAGATGCATTCTGCCATAAACATATGGCACTAGGCATATATATAGATTTCTCTAAGGCCTTTGATTTAATTAATCGTTCTATCCTTCTTAAATCAGAAAATTACAGTGTGTACGGTACCACCCACTCATTTCCTAAATCTTATTTTTCCAACAGGTCACAGTTCGTAGGTACTAGTAACGTGATATCTACAAGGAAGCCATTTATCACTGGTGTGCCGCGAGGAAGCATTTTGGGGCCACTTTTATTTTTGACTTACATAAATGACATCATACACTGCTCAGACAATGCTTTATTTGTTTCGTATGCTGATGACACAACCGTTTTTATTACAGGCAATTTGGAATCAGATATAGAAATAAAGGCTAAGAAGACGCTGTCTGATTTATAACGCTAGGCCACGATGAACTGTTTAAAAATCAACCCTAAGAAAACGAAAGTAATTTTGTACATGCCTTGAGGTAAAATGTTGACCACTAATATGAATTTGCTTCAGGGTTGCCAGCACTTAGAAATCGTAGATTCTGTTAATATCCTTGGAGTACATTTTTCAAAGCACGTTACCTGGAATGAGCATGTTGATTACCTCCAATCCAAATTGTCATCTGCCATTGGTGTCGCTGCACATATGTGACGCATTATCCTTACTACGGTGAGGTAATGCTATATAATGCTCTAGTGGTATCTATCATGCAGTATTGCATCCAGGTGTGGGGCACAACTGGTGCGACAAATTTGCACAAGCTAGATTTGCTGCAGAGAAGAGCCATACTGATGTACATTATACTTACTCCACAGAACCACATTTTTCTAATTATGAAATTCTTCCTGTGTTTTGTTTTTAAAATTATAGGTTGATGTAATAAAGGTTTCGTTAAATTAGGCATTCATGATGCAGTTCATATGGCAAGACTGCGAGTAAATACAAGTGTTCGTCAGACCAGACAAAGAGCTATGCTATGTGCCTACCCCTAGAACTTCCTGTGATGAACAATCTTTGTCTTACACACTACCTTCACTACTAAACATATTAAACCGACAAGATTTCGATCCTTTATGTAACCAGAACTGTCTTATCAAACGTTTTTTCCAGCTTAATTATTTGAAGGACTAGTACACGCCTTCCATCTTTTTCCTGTTCTTGTTCACCGCTGCTGTTCATGTTGATTACTTGTACTGCCATTTTGCTTGTTTGATCATTTGCCATTTTGTTACTTTCATTCTGTATTACTTGTCACTCTATAACGCTTGTTCACTTTGCAATTCTAATGTATGACTGGCCATCATCTTGCTGTTCTGCAAACTTGTAAGGGGTTGGGACCTCGTCAAGCTGTTTGAGCGTTTAGTCCTGCATTCCTACTTTTCAAAGGAAATAAATATGATTGATTGAAATAGGATATGACTGATATATTTCGGTGCTGTTCATGCAATCTGTAATGAAGTGAACTTACTGTACAAAGCCATCATTTGCTATTTACATACGATACACTGCTAATAGCAAGTGTCACACGCAACCTGGCTGAGGATTGGTCTTGTAAATTACTGAATAAAAAAAATAAAAAGCATGTAGACAAGATAAAACAGCAGGACAATGGGCAACCAGGTTGGAGGAGAGTAAAAATTGTGACATTCAATAGTACTTACTGGGATCACGTTCAATGTCAGGTCTCCTCCACAACCATTTCAGATAATTCCTAAAGCTCGGTGTGGAAAAAATTAAATTATGGGGTTTTCCGTGGCGAAACCACTTTCTGATTATGAGGCACACTGTAGTGGGGGACTCCGGAAATTTTGACCACCTGGGGTTCCTTTACATGCACCTAAATCTAAGCACTTGGGTGCTTTCGCATTTCGCCCCCATCGAAATGCGGACGCCATGACCAGGATTCGAACCTGCGCCCTCATGCTCAGCAGCCCAACACCATAGCCACTAAGAAACCACGGCCGGTGAAGCTCTGTATGGATTGTTCTCGCGATGAGTGGTAATAAAGCCTCAAAATTTCCGAAGCACTGCTTATTTTCCAAAGCATTGCTTAAAATACTCAAGTTTTGGTCACCCTATGCAGTAATTTAAAACAGCAAGATGCATGTGTACTGAGCTGCTTTGGCCCCATTTCACGCGAAACATTCAAACATTTGAGGGGTCAAAAGATTACGGACGCAGATGTAAAACTGCTCCACCCAAAAATTTGCCATTCACCAAGAGTAGCACGACACTGCTCTCGAATGGAGGGCAATCTTTCCTTTCGCAATACTTCCTCCATATTGCGGATTTCCGCAGAACTCATTTGCCATAACTTCTCTGTAAAACCAATGCCCTCAACATTTAAATACAAAAGTAGAGGCTGTGCTATAACAGCTCCTACACCCTATGCCCTACACCCGCACCCCCTAGCAAAATCGGAGACATGATGCCACAAAGTCATGTTTCATAGATGGGTTGTTGTCATACGAAACCATCTAGAAATCCAATTGAGCTTGAATAGCTAGAACAATACCTTTACTTGGTCTTAGGATGGTGCACAGTATGCAGATTGAGTGCACAGTATGCAGGTGGCATTTGGGGCTTTTTCACAAGCAGGAATCTAGTTCTGCATGTGCATGGGCAGAAATGCTACCAATGTGATGCTTCGAACACCATCACTCCAAAGTCTCGTGATGTGCTACCCACAATTCAAACACCAGAGAGGCAGTACGCAGACACATACCTCTTCCCGGATCTGCTGCACAAGGTGTTCCTTCTCCTCTCTGTACTTGGTCTCCAGCTTTTCCCGAAGCTCCCTGAAGGCTTGCCGATACTTGGTATCACAGTCGCACTTAGCTGGAGCCTCTTCCAAGGTTGGCGTCTTATTCACTCCAGCAAGCATCTGTATGTGCCAGAAACAAAGCACAGAAACATTTCCTTACAGACTCGACAACCCGTCTCTTCCGTCCTGCCCAAACAAGCATGCCCCCATGCACATGCAGCAGCCATTTCGCTAGTGCTGACTAAAATGATGGTGTGTAGGCTGAAGACCCAAGCTTCCAGCAGTGAATATCCGTCCATGTGCTACCATCATGTAGGCTTCTATGCAATAATGCTTCAAAATAATTGAACAAGAACACAACCACATATAAAAAGAAAAATCCACACCACAGAATTTCCACTAGATATTTTTCTTGTTCGTTGCAAGTGACTCGTAACAGAATTGATGAAGCACTGACTGCAACTATGTAGGTACAGTGCTGTTGCATTATTTTCACTTGCTTTGCTCTACTTTTCTTGTTCATTGCAAGTGACTGGTAACAGAATTGATGAAGCACTGACTGTGACTATGTAAGTACAGTGCTGTTGCACCATTTTCACTTGCTTTGCTTCCTGTTCTCCAGAGAAGCTTTATTTGTAAACCTAGACGAAAGCACCATGCACAAGCATCTGCACAAACAGTTTACATATCAGCCAGGTTGCCTTGTAAGCACACAAACATGCCATAGCATATATACCACGTTTTAATGCGTATAACTTGCCCCTGCATCTAACCCATGCTTTAATTCACAAACCCACAGAACATGTGAGATAGCCCGAGCGAATAACTGCATATGGCAACATTCAAATACTTGTCAAAGCAACCCAGCACCGTTGCCGGCCCAAGGCAAAGCTTGAGAAGCAATGCCATTTTGTATGTCTAGTAATTGCTGATTTCATCACTGCTCCTCGACGCAGCTTCACATCAAAGAAAATTTTGGTTGAAGGTGTGACAACGTTGCAGCTGTGCGGTTTGCACTGGCGTTAAACTGGCACCTGAAGACCAAATTCTTGGCATCGCTTATAAGCATAAAAGTGTCGTACGTGATCGTAAAATCATGGACTGTAAATAAAATTCGTTCTTACAGTGTCTTCATCGTAATAACATAATCTGCTCTAGTTTCTCTTTGTTTTGTATCTTGGTGTGCGTGTGCATTCACATGCATCAGCAGCTCATCGTTTGCATTATACTGAGAGCCAGCTGCACTTTCCTCACAGGGTGTCTACCAAGTGGACATTTTCAATTTCCCCCGAGTTTTCCAGGTTGTCCCCGAGTGCCTCCGCAAAATTTCCCGAGTGACACAGAATTTTGTTTCATGTCAAGGCGGGCCGACACTATGTCCCCCTATGGTGCCACTCTCTAGTAAGCATGTTAAAAAATAGAAACGACTTAATCCAGTTTGAATAGCAAGTAGTAGTGTTTATTTTATTCAAAAAGAAAACAGAAGGAAGGGGTTAGCGAAAAAAATATATTTGAAAAAGAAAATCCATTGTCGAACATTCCCTAATACGAATAAAAAGGAGATGGAGTAATGGAATTTCGGACCTGTAGTCACGGCAAAAGGACCGAAAAATTGGACAGCAAAGAGTTCTTGCATCTGGACTTTCAGACGTTCTTACACATAGGCTCTATGGGGTACGTGGTGGTACAGCGAAGCCATCCGAATTAGCGGGCGTTCAAAAAGTCGGTCGTTGATTGTACACTGGCAACTCCTCAGGTCGACGACATGGCATCAAAGACGATTCGTTACGATTCCTCTCCATTACTCAAGTCGGCATTACCGTGACTTTTGTTCCCTTTCAATGAAATTACAGCTAATTTTCCCTGATAGAAGCACAAATTCCCTGAGCATTTTCAGACTATTAAAAATCCCTAAGCATTCCCGGTTTTCTCAGCTGGTAGACACCCTGCCTCAGTTTTACTGTGTGCATGCAATTGGAGAAGAAATAATAAGCACTAATACCTCGTCTCAATGAACCACTCTTCAAAGAAAGCAGTAAACAAACCTTTCGGTGTGTTTGTGTTGATGTGGAAACCCTACTACTGGGAGATTCTTGGCAGGAGGATGATACTACATTGTGGTCCTCTGAAGACGATTCATCCTGGAAAGAAAAGCTCATCCGCTGCTTAACAATGACATTGTAATGGTGGGACATAAAATTGCTCCACCAGAAGTTTTGTGCAGAAAAATTGGCAGATTAGTGCTAGGTACATTTCAATGTGTAAATTCACCTAAATCTCTACTTCGAACACCAGTCACAACTCTAGCGCCTGAAGCAAGGCGTGATGCATCATCTACCAAATGTGCATGCATAATTTAGATATGTTCAACTGCCAAAGTAAGCACAAGTGCTGTATGAAGCACATTTGAACAGTCATGCTGCACGTGCTGAAATGCCACGGCACTATTATGAAGTGTTGTCATAGCTTGCATAGCTGACTGAACATTTTTCATTTCATTCCCACTTCAATCAAGGCACTTTTGCAGGAACCGGTATTGGCAGACATTATTATTATTATTATTATTATTATTATTATTATTATTATTATTACTATTATTATTATTATTATTATTATTATTAGTTTGAAAACATACATAATTGAAAGACAAAAAAGTAAGGAGCAGGCTGGCAAATGGTGACCAAAAGGGGGCACAATGCCTGCCTACTCTTCAGGCAGAAGGGGACAGAAATAGAGAAACAAAAGATGGGAAGAAGGGAAGGAATGAAGTAAGAAAGACGAACATGACCAGATCACAAAGACTAAAGTAAAACAACGACTAAGGATAGAGAATGATAGATGCAGTATGATAGATGCAGTATGATAGATGCAGCAAAAAACGTCGCCTTTTAGTATACACAGCACAAGGCTTGGAGAATGCCAGACTTGGCCATGCCACTGTGACAGCAACAGCTTCCCGATGCAGTTCGATGAGAAACAAAGCATACAGAAATGGTAAGCACTGATGGAAGATATTGGTAGTTCCGTGCATTTCGTTGCAAGGCATTCAACTGTATGCACAAGTACAGTAGAACCCAGTTATAACAAATTGCAATATGCGTTGCAATTAGTTCAATACACGTATACCTAATAGCTTGATATAGCTGGACCCGCATATAGCAAATTACAAACTTTTGTTACACGTTCACTTTACAAGGAATATTTTGGTGCCATTCAGGGCATGTTGGTAGTAGCCATGTAACCACGTGTGGCCGCACTTGGGTATGTCAGTGAGGGAAGAGACTGGCACAGTCTTCGCTCCCAAGGAATAAAGTGCTATGTATATGCGTGGGGCTAGCTGCGCTGAGACCGGTTGAGGATCACATGGAATGGATAGGCTTGGGGTGCGCTCATGTGATTGGCGTGCAAGCGAGCCCTCTCTGCTCAATGTGCTCACGGTCAACTGCCCTCCTGCTCCATGAGAGCTGTGTTTTTAAGTGTGATAGCGATAAGGGCCCCG
This sequence comes from Dermacentor andersoni, assembly GCF_023375885.2. Classification (NCBI taxonomy): domain Eukaryota; kingdom Metazoa; phylum Arthropoda; class Arachnida; order Ixodida; family Ixodidae; genus Dermacentor; species Dermacentor andersoni. The sequence goes on from NC_092815.1 coordinate 40,503,301, forward strand.
TGTTGCAGAAAATCTGGTGTTGGTGTCCTGCGTCATCTGTCTCTTTGCAAAAAATCATTCCAAACCATGCATATGTTATACAGCACTAAAGTTTCTCATACCCTGCCTTACATTCCTTTTAAAGTTATTCCTCAGAATTCGGAAATAACAGCCCACAAACAAGTGTCACGAAACAAAACAGCAAACATGCATGCCTTTTATGTTAAACCTTCTCAGGGTGAAATAACTGAAGTGCGAAACAACAAGAGAAGATCGGCCCACGCAAGAGGCCGCGTTTCTACCAGAAAGCTCACCTTCGGGCACAGATTGCGCCGCCAGCGTTTTCTGGTAAACATTATGGATATATAAGCTGCATTTGGCCGAAAGCATGAGAAGCAATTGGGGATCTTTGAATGCTATCGCCTTCTACTCTTAAAGGCGAAGCTTAAGCATCCTCCTTTTTTTCTTTTTCTTTTTTTTTCTTCGGCTGGCACGTTTTGTTGGTAGTCGTAAGCACACGGAGTTCCAGATGTACAGTTTGTTATAAAGAATATATTTTTTTATGTATTTTCGTAACAGATACTATATATGTTGTTTTTTTTCAATATAAAATGTAATTTGCTCTATCATTGCTCTTGGTTCATTATAACCAGGTTCGACTGTACTATCAGCACAGCACCATACTAAAGGAATGCATTGGCACTACTGTCAAATGCAATTTTAAGGTCTGCTTTGAACATAATTCCTGGAATCTGTATGGTCATTGCTCCCGCACTTCTTCAATCCCCAAACCTGTTTGCATCATCCAATCACTGATAACAAGAAACTTCCTTCAATGGAGGGACCATGACGGCCCCACTTAAGGCCAGACAGTTGCAGCTGATGAGAGCAGGCCTGTAATCTTCCCCTTTTCAAATGCGACATAAAACGATGTGAAACCTCTTTTTGCAAAGTCTTGTCCATAGACACTTTGTCCCCCACAGACACTTCGTCCCCTGAGTGGGGGACTAGGCACTTTAGAAAAGACCTATTTTTAAACAATTTGAATGAATTTTTTTACACAGTGAATGTATTTTTACCAGCCAATTTCAAAAAAGGCAATTTTTTTCTACGATAAATACTTTTTATGATATCCAAAACAAGATCTTTGTTTAGGGCCTAATTAGCAAATTAACAGCAACTCGCACGGCAACATACAGTGCACGGAATTGATTCTGAATGTTCATAGTATGTCACAAGCTATAAATCGCTGTTTTAGGTCATTTCGAAGCCAAGTGACAGGTTGTCAAACTAAGTCATAACAAACGCCAACTTGATATTTTTCTATTATGAAGGTGGGCCTTTTTTATGACTAAGTTTGACAACCTATGACCGCATAACAGGCTGATAAATGTACCTGCAAGTTTTTCGCAAATGTTATACGAGTGTCACATGGAACACTTTTGATCATGATCCGGATCTAATTTCTCTGTCGCGAATGGCGCCTTCTTTTGCAACCTGTGAGAGAGAGCCCATCGCGGTTGAGAATGCCGATCCGGATTGGGCTCGATCATGATCGAAAGTGGCCTTGTGACCCCAGTATTAGGCAATCCACAAAGCATTGGCTTGTTAAGCCAGCTTTTCAGGCAACAAGCCAGCTACCTTTTTAAGCCCCACTGAACACGCAGCCAACAAGAAGTAACAGCTAACCTTCAGTCGAAGCCTCTTCATGGGTGAGGATGAAGACGGCGCTTCCTCCTCAGAAGATTCCTCCTGTTCCTCAGAACCAGACTTGTCTTCTTCCTCCTCCTCATCATCATCCTCATCTTTCTCTTCCTCTTCATCGCCGGAAATAGAGCGAGTGGGTGCAGGTGGAGAAGGCTGCACAACACGCGGAGGTCGGCCCCTCTTTCGTGGTACACTAGTTGACGTTGTGCCCTCGCCCGCATGGCCACTGCTGCCTCTCCGCTGCTGCTCGAGGAGCTGCTGATGCCTGCGCAGCTCGTCCAATGCTTTGTTGAGGGCAGTTGTGCGCTTGGCTGCGATCACCTTCAGGCTTGTCGTGATTGGCTTGATGTTCGCCTTGTCCACAAGGGCCCTGGAACAAGCACAGCCAGTCAAAACCCTGTGATTGACAGCTGCAATGTTATACGACAGACCGCAAAAAAATGGGACAAAAGATTAAGAGGTCGGGATTAAGGGAAACAATGAGGAATTGAAAAAGTCATATCACTATTCGTTTAACAAGTCAAGGCCTCTTTCTGTCACCACATTGGAGCTGCAAAATGTTTTTGCCCGGGCTTGCTGCTATGATGATATATAGCAAACGGCATAATAATGGGACCGAAAATTACGAGAACAGATGACGCAGGCACTTTTGACTGGGCCCATGTCGTCTGTTGCTTCCTTAAACCGGTTTCAGTTGCACAGAAGGTGGATGCGTCATGACGTCAGGATTAGTAAGCTGGCTCACTTGATTCCAGCAACCAGTGTGGCTGCCACACGTGAGGACAGCTAGAAGAAATATGCCCAGCACTTTTGTTTGCTATTTTTTTTATGAGGAATGTTCTAGCAAATTCAGCTGTGTCATGCCACGGTAATGTTCATGAAACTAGGTCTGGCATTTTGAGACCTCCCCCCCTCCCCTCCAAGTTTAGTATCAAAACCTTAAAATTGTTTGTCAATCTTCTCCCTTGCCAAGTGTCATCCTTTTATGTGTGAGAAGGCGTGAGAAGCAAGTGGTAGTTTCTACTATGGGTGTGCAAATACTCAAACATTTTATTTTGACTCGAATAGTGAATGTTTAAATAATTTGATTCGTGAATCAATTATCTGCTACTCGATTTTTCAAATATCGGTATCTTCGGTGAGACCCGACTACGGTCAGTGCCTTGATGCACGCAGTGTTCCCACAGCATGCAATCTATCTGTACAAGGTTTGTGCAGGTAAACCAGAGTGATTTAATCAATTATTTACGGCTGTTGATGCAGCATGTGGGTCCACAAGCCACCAGCTGGAAACATGCCATGATCACATGTGTCAAGTTCGTCTGTGAGCCAAATTCGTCTGTGTGCTAGCATGTGGGCAGAATCTGAACTCTGTGAGCCTGCATGTGTGAACACAACATGTGTATCCGATATGATCAGCGTGCCTTCCAGTGGCTGTTGCCCTGATTTCCACGCATTTTTGCGCCTTCCATATGCACAACTTGTATTGTTCCCCATGTCTGCGTCATGTCCCATAGACATGATCTCGCAATCGATCCTTAATAAGCCTCCCGTACAAACATATGTACAAACAAAACCCAACAAACTGCCTTGCCAACGAAAGCAAGTGTACGGGATCATCGCAGTTTACGGCCACCATCTTTGTGAAACACTGTACGATGACCCCTCGTTGCGAACGCCATTTGCAGGTGAACATCAGACCCTGTTTTTAGCTTCGAGCAACCCATCCCAAGACTAGCCTTTTATTTACATGGCCGGCTCGAAAATGTCAGGCAACTAGTACGCTGGCACCCCACGGCAGACACAACATTTACATGGACAGCAGATGGATGCCGACAGAAGAGAGGGGGTGGACCCAAGACAGGCAGCAACAAACACCGAACTCTAAAGTGAAAAGGAGTCCGGGTTTTACCACCGGCCTCGACGAAGGTCGACCTGTGCATTGTCGAATAAGCGATGTGATGCCAAGTCACATGATGCGCAGTCCCATCTTTTGTCTGTCGCGCAGATTGGCTTTAACGAGGTGACTAATCCACAGAAACCACCTGCCATAAAGATGGCAGGTGGTTTCCCTTCCATTTTCTGGAAGAAAACTGGAAAGCAAATCTTTATAAGAAATAGAGGTCTGCCATTAAACAGAAAACAGCATTGGTATTCATGAAAACTTAACTTCTCTATTTCTTTGGCTTCAGAGGGAAAGAAACACTTGATTCAACAGACGTTTTATCAATAAATAATATTTTCCAGACCTTCGATATGAACTGAGTAGTTATCAGCGTTGCCATACCAATTTATTGTTCCCTTTCATAAGAGTAGAGTATACTATACATCTCAATTACTAGGTGCCTAAGTTACCAAGAGCTAGCAACATTCTTGCTGCATAATGTGACTAGTCTCCTGAGCATGCACAGCAATGTTTTTTTCCCAGAAAATTTGTAAGCATAAATAAGTTAAGCTATCCGATATTCGATTTTCGGCTCTTTTTCTTGATTCGACATTAAATTCGAAATTACTATACTAGTAGACTATGTTTAATTGGATTTTTCGGTTAACTCAATCCCAACTAAAGGTGCTGGCTGGTGCCCACGGATTTTTATGGGTCCAAACTTCCATTATTTTGATCCTAAAATTGGCCGTTGCTTGATAATTCAAACTTGACTAGTCAGCATGCACGCACCTGATCCATATGGTGAGCCCAATAGTGGCCCCTTTACTGGCAGTCTGTTGGCTCAGAACTCGGGGGACACTGAATGCACTGAGCACACATTATCTCCAGTCAAAAATGCCCATTTTCAGTGTGTCATAGGACAATTCTCAAGCAATAACGGTGGCTCACAATGTCTGATCACTGTATAGCCCGATGTCAATGCAAGCCCACGCCCCCTCCTTTTTTTGCAAGAAAATTGGGCGGAAGACAGTGTTCTCAACAGTCGTATGCTTTGCCGTGTGTATTGTGGCAAAGCTGACTCAAATCCGTGCAGTGAAGCTGACTTTATGACACCGGCCACCAATGTGCAACACATATCCTGCCCATTTTCCTGAAAAAAAAAAATGTATGAGAGTTTATTTCTGCTTTGTTTAGGAGCTTTGACGGTACCTCTACATTAGTTTTTGGCTTTGGACACATTTTAAGTGGGCGTGGACTTGATTTGGGGCATGTTAGAATCGGGCAAATACTGACAAATGAATCAGCAGTGTGATTTTATATTTTTTCTGCATCTTGTTTCATTCGACCCACGTGATAATTCAATCCATTTCATTGGTCCCGTCAAGAATAGAATTAACAGAAGTCGACTGTGTGTGGTATTGGCACACCCTTAGTTTGTACGACTTCGAAAATATGTGTCGGCAGCCCTTTGCTGTTTAAAATTGCTTACACATATGTCAAGATCACGCTATGAAAACGTTGATCATGGCTTTGGAATTCAAAAAATGTCAGCACTCGAATTTAAGAGCGATTTTACTGAAACTTCTCTCTAGGCAACTAAATTTTAAAGAAGGCAGAAAAAAAGCAAATGGGCTTTCCCAAGTCTTTTGAAAATGTCTCTACAGTGATCTTTCACATAAAAACAAATGGACAACACATCAGCCTGTGCTTTACCACATCGGTAATGGCAGATTCCGCTAGCCACCAGTTTAAAATGTTGAGGCGTTCCTAATCCCACGTTGAGGCACATTATCTGGTGGATTATTATGATAGATAAGCAATAACCTACTAGTGGGTGAGTGCAACCTGCATCATTCTAACTTTCCCCTGGCTATCACCTTAAACACAGTATTCTCAGGACTACAACTCAAAAGCTGTATGTTTGAATATAGAATATCTACATACAGGGTGTCTACCAAGTTGACATTTCCAAATTCCCCGAGTTTTCCAGGTTCTCCCTGAGTGCCTTTGCAAATTTCCTTGAGCGACAGAGAACTATGTTTTATGTCAAGACGGGAAACCATGTCGCCTGATGCTGTCACTCTCTAGTAAGCATGTGAAAAAAATTTTTTAAATACGACTTAATTCATTTTGAGCACTAAGGAGTAGCGTTTATTTTATTCAAAAAGAGAATAGAAGGGAGAAGTTAGTAAAATGCAAAGCAAATAAAATGTCTTCGAAAAAAATTGCAAATCGAGTCAGACATTCTCAAATACGAATAAAAAGGAGATGCATACAGGAGCAAGTATTTTCGAATATGAGCTATTTCTATGATAGCAAACTCAGTGGTATGAGGCCCGAACTTTGTCATAATTGAGATTCTCTCTCAACAGCTTGTAAGCCGACCTCAACTGTCCTGACATACTATCAGCCTGCGTACAACGCCTCACTGGTGCACTTCACTGCTTTAAAAAGTTTATTTTGGTTTGTACGAGGGACACTTGCATCTCGGCGTAAGCCCAAACTGTTTTTTGAGCTCAAGCTCCTTCAAAGCGGCAGCAGCACGCTTCCTTTACCGATCATTCCCAAATGCGTAGGTCCTTTCTGTTCTCGTCCTCCTTCCGCCGCACGTTCGCCCCACTGAAAAATTTAAGCGTTTTTTTGGTCAGTTTACAGTCAACGTCCCTATTTTTGAACTCCCTAGGGGCCCGCGAAAACGTATGTAAAATCGGGCATTTCGAAAAAAATGAATGCATGCCTTTTACTGCCGGTAATGGCTCAAATCGCCTCAGGCACATTCGAAAAGGCCTGCCAGTACATTCATTACGCATACTGGTGCTCGTACTGCGACAGGAGATACTGGGTGCACATTTGTATAATTAGAGAATACATACTGTGTCCCGTGGCAATTGCCCCTTCCCATGCTTGTTATGCTTCACCACAATATTTTTGCGTATGCCTCACCAAGTAACATTTCTGTACAGAGGCGAAGCTGACTTTTGGGAACGGCATTATGCAATGCACAGTGCTTTCCGAGCTTCGAAGCCAATCACAAGGACCACAAAGGAGGAGTCAATGCCATTGCTGACAGCGGCGGATTCTTTCAATGAAAAACACGGCAGCCAACGGCAAGAAGCATAATAGCGAATGTCGAAGCAGTTAAGCCTAGCGTTGCCACAGTGGTGGCTACGGCTTCCAGAGGATCTGCGTACGAGAGCACCGGTTCAAGCTGGCGAGGTAATCAAAAGGGCAGCGGTAGTGGCTTTGATTAATGCCGTTTTGGACCTGCGGTCACGGCAAAAGGTCCGGAGAATCAGATGGCGAAGGGTTCTTGCGTGCGAAAGTTCAGACATTCTGATACAGTGACTCTATAGTGGTGCCACGAAACCGTACGAATTATTGGGCATCCGGAAAGTCTGTCGTTGACTGTACACTGGCAACTCCTCAAGCTGAAGAAAGGCTGTCAAAGAGGATTCGTCTCGATTGCTGTCTGTTACTCGAGCCAGCATTACCGCAACTTTCGTTCCCTTTCAATAAATTTACAGCCAATTTCCCCCGATAGAAGCACAAATTCCCCGAGTTCTCCCCGAGTTCTTCCAGACTATTCAAAATCCGTGAAAATTCCCAGTTTTCCCAGTTGGCAGACACCCTGTATATAGTCTCAATCTAACCTGGCAAGCTCAGCACAATGAGCGCTATCAAGATCTTTCCAAGTTCTTGCCGACATTTTGTTGCCTTCACACGGGTGACTGGTTGTACACATAGGGACTGGCAATACTAACTGCTGTCTTGTGTTATGAAGAATATGTACTTTATATTGTACATTTGACCTTAAGGACAATGTATCCAGTAGAGCAAAGCTAATAAGTTTTCTATGTCAGCTGAGAGTGGCCTCTGCGGCTGACATCTCGAATGCACACCGGTGTATAGCCAGTACGAACCTCTGATGGTAGCCGCCAAAAAAGCGAACGTCGTAGCACTGGTCGTCGACACGAATGACCTTGGCTGGCCAGTAGGGAAAACCTTTCTGCTTGGCAAATACCAGATCGTGTGGCGGGTCGCATGGCTGACAAAACCAGTACTTGTCACGCTTCTCGTTGGACATGCGGTAACAGGCGCTGCACTGCCGCATTTCATTCAAGTCGTAGCTGCAGTCACGCAACATCTGTCGGGCCATGTCGGCCATGCAACTGTGTACTGCATAATAAAGAGAGGGAGAGGGAAACAATGACTTGGATGAAAACATGGCAGTGCCACCTACCTAATGCATTACTATATTCAATGCCTTGCTCTTGAGAAAAAAAGGTGCACACATTTCTTATGGTAATGAAAAGACAATTACATTTCAGCATAAAACATTATGCAGTTCAAACTTGTTTACTGGAATAAAGTTAAAACCTTGGTGCAACGAACTTCAACGTAAAGAAATCCTCGAAGTAATGGATCATTTTAGTTTTAATAACTTGATGTCCATGAATGCCTTAAGTATTTAGGCTCAATATAAAGAAGTGTGTTCCAAAAAGTCGCAGTTCCACCCGAGAGCCGAAGCATCAATTGGGATAGCAAGTTAGTAGACCGTTACATCAAGTAAGGATAGCAGTTTTATCACCATATACACTTGTAAATATTCGCTTACTAACTAAATTAACAAGCACGGTGTCACGTGCGCACAGGTAAACATGAACACAACTCCCTCGATGACCGTGGAAACTCACTGCCAGAACACCGGAGTGAGGAAGCACAGCTGCAGCAGTGAGCAAATTGACCTTCGTGCTGCCTCTTGCTTCAACGCAAACTAAGTGTCGAAAGCATAGCGCATACCAAGCTACCAGCACTCGGCGCACTTTGTCGACATCGCATACTGTTTTCCAGATAAGGCGCCCACACAGGCATGCTGTATGCGGCAGACATGGTAGTTCCAAAACTCCTGCATCGAATACGTCGTCGAGAAACAGTGGTCTTTCTCATTGCTGCGTGTAGCACAAGCACCTGCGCACAAAAGCAGCAGCTCACTATTGCACTTCTCCACAGACCGCTTTCTCTTGCATATGCCTGGATGCTTGAGCCATGCCACACTGCACGGCTACGTGAGGCGGTGCAAAAGATTAGTGCATCCACTTCTACTGCGTGGAATGCCTCCGCGCAGGCAGGTACAGCTGGGCATGGCCTCCGAGAATTGCATCAGCATCAGCGCAATCTCAGAGGCCATAAGCCGGCTGAGCCAAGCCTGCACAGCGAAGTTCACATGCCTCCTCGATCACACAGAGGAGTGCTGTGTTGTGTGCCATGTGCTGCTCTACCGGGACGAGACAAGTGGAAAGCGGACGCGAGAAAGCATCACAATGGAACAGAAGGCAACTGTCTAAAGGCTGTCATGTCAGGTGCTAAGTTGCATGTTGCACACGCCAAAGATTCTTTTGTGGTATTATTCAAATTTTGTTGTATGCGTGGCTGTGTAGCAGTTCTACAAGCTGCAAGGCTGTCTTCATATTTCCATATTTACAATTGTGCACCCCATTGGTGCATACATTGCAGTAAATGACAAATGGATATAACAAAGTAACAGATATACCGAAGTTATGTGAGCTCCCCCTTTCACTTCACTTTAACAAGATTTCAGTGTACCGACAACATGCATGTACAGTGCTGAAGGAATGAGACGTGCGAATTTAGGGCCAACTAATGCGCATACTTTCGTTTCCACTGACTGCAGTTCGTGTCACACCAACGTAATTTTGGCATGTACACTTAAATCGGAGTACGCTTCACCTTTGGTGACCAGATTCCTAGCGACACGAAATGGTACTCGAGTACTTTGTATGTATGCTAAGTTCTACTAAATGCTCCATGTCATGTTTCATTCTGTGAGCATTGTACCTAACAGAGCCGTTGCTCTGTAAGAATGGAAACCAACGTGGAAGAGGATAACAGAAAAGGAATAAAAAGAAGAAAAAAAAAACAGAACCGCATACATACTGCCGTAATAGATGACAACGTTGTGCACAATGGTCTGGGCATCAGCATGGAACTCCTCCAGGCTCGTATATTCGCTGTTTCGCGTTTTCTCTTCCATAGTGATGAGGTCCATTTTCTGGTAGATAAGATAGCCCTGCTTCCAAGCATCCCCTTCAGCCAACAGCAGCCGATGTAGGTCTTTCGTCTAAGCAGTGAGACAAGCAAGCCATGCAACTCCGTGAGCACCGCACATGTTGCCAGTCAGGTGTGAGAAACAGCACGAGTATGTGGAATGCAGAGTGAAAAATGAACCAGTGTACACCGTAAATGTACACTCTGCCACGCCTTAGTTGAGTGTTGTATTGGGTGCCCCGATATTCGGATGGTGCATCATATGATGATGACTAGCTAGTGCAGAAACTGGTGCAGACATAATGATAGCTGCAATGCTCCACATTCTAGTTTTGCTTGAGAGGTGTAGCTAACCTGCGGAGATCTCAGTGACATTCCCAAAACCAAAACTTCCTTTACAATCACGCTTCTAAGACGGGAGTAATTAGAGATCTCTAGAAGGTGCCTCTGCCCGATAAGGATGATAGGACATTTTATGTCCCAACATACATGGGACACAAATGTCGTCTGTCGAAGCACATAGAAACAGGCATAAGCACTCGCAAACTCCTTGCTCCAAACTTGACGGTTTCTCAGATTCACTTAATTAAATGTATAATAATATATCAGGTGCGCTCATAAAGTTTGTATTATTGGCACTGTAAATTTAGAACAGATGTACATGTTAGGCATCAAAATGAGTGCACATCTCTAGTTTTAGCGGAATATAAAAATTGTGTTCTATATATGGCACCACAGAATCCCACCAGCTAGAGCATCAAAACAAGAAAGGCATCCACTGGGCAAGTTAGTTGAAGCACAAACAGTGATCCGTTTTCTGAATTTCAAGGGACACAATTCCAAAGAGATTCCTGCTGAGCGAGTGGCAGTGTACGGCAACTGTCACCATGCCCCGTTGCCGAGTTACCCTCGTATATTCATGCAATGGGCCACTAGGATTGCAAACTGGCTGCATGTTTAAATGCCATCAATTCAACGCGGAGCACGTCTTATTTCTTCTTTCTCTCTCGCTGTCTCTAAATCTTTTGCTATTTTTGCTGCCACTTCGCTTACCCTATTTTAGCAAAGGTGGCACAATGTTTTTTGCAACATGGTGTGGGGTACAGAACATGTGAAGCAGGGTTTTCAAGCTCTGGTTCAAGCAAGCAGTGCAGTGGTGGTGGTGTTCAAAGGCCACACATTTAAAGCACGAAAGAGCTACATATGTGGCCAGTCAGCATTGCTGCAAGTAGCGTTTCTGCCTTTTTGCTTCCAGTAAGAGGCATTTCAGTGCAAGAACAACACACAAAAGAGTGCACACACGCGAAGACTGCTGCAAACAACAAACAACAGGCACACATTCTTTTTTTTATTTAATTAGAAAACGAACAGCGCGAGATGAAAAAGAGACAGAAGGAAGTGGAGAACACAGGCAGTACACAACTTCTGTCTCTTCGTCTTTTCAAGCTGTTTATTCCCAAATCATGCTGGTAGTTCCACCTACAAATTTTCAGAAGATGTCCAAAGGTTGGATTATGCCAGGAATTGTGAGTCTATGAATGTTACCATGGCCTAATGGAAGTGGTACAACCATAACTGTGGAAGTATTTTTTTCTAATGGCATAGCAAATTCTGTGACCAAAGCTGGAAAGGTTTAAAGTGAAAAACGGCCTCTTTCTCCAAGTACACACATTGTAGGCAATATCATGGGAAAAGGCATGAAACCACATTTTTCTTTTAAATTATGGTGCTGAAAATCACACATTACCCTTAGTGACACTGTATCCTTAACATCACTTTCTACTTTCAAATCATACTGCACTATTTTCTACCTAGCAACCCCACACATTCATTCACGGTGTGCGCTGAAAATACTTTTACTTGTCAGTTCAGTGAAATGTGCCCACATCAAACGGACACAATGACGTTCCTTGATGACAATGACAGTATGTGTAAATTGCAGGAGTGAATTTCAAAAAATAAAAAATAAAAAAGAATTGCAATTGCCTACATGTTTTCGTACCATACCTTCTGCCTTTCTTCATGATAACCAGATAATTCCCTTATTAGATGAAGCTTCTGCTAATTATTGCCCGTGTTAATATCAATATAAATTGCAGTAAAGCTTGCAACTGCAAGGCTCCTTCATGTACAAAGGCAAGAAAATTTTCTGGGACATGAAAGTGAGGCCTGCGAAAAGGCACAGTGGAACGTCAACTAGCAGAAGGTCTTAAAGCCATCAAAAAGATATATGAACCTATTGAAGGAGTACCTTGAGAAATGTTTTGGTATTTCCTTGTTTTTGAGTTTGGAAAGGTACCAAATGCTTCTGTGCGCAATAAGCAATTAATGTGTCCGTTTTTGATTTTCGAAAAGATATCAACTGCTTCTGTGCGCAATAACGAATTAAGATGTGTCTCTTTGCTGTAACATCATGAGTCACACATGAGATCAATTGGCAATCACGTGGCATCGCAGACCACTGATGTGCCAGTCATACCAATGTAGTGCATCCACTAAAGTGGAATGCAGCTGAAACGAGAGTGTCGAGCCATATGGGTCCTTCCTTTTTGCTTCACTTGTGCAACTCAATATGCTACTTGAGTGAGATTCGGGGAACGCAAGACATACAAAAAGTACTGGGAAAGAGCAAGCTGCCAAGATAGAACGAATAAAGGGGGGGGGGGGGTAGTTACATCAGAATTTGCACTCGTGATGATGTGGCTACACTAACGTAGGACATATTTTGTAGCATGCTGCAGCAACTGAGGCTTGATACCGTGATTACAATGTTGGCAGCTACCTACTGAAGAAAGAAAGAGTAAGGAGCAAAGTACAACATTCTGGGTCAATGCTCCTCTTAAATCTAGCCACAGACCCATGTTTTTCTAGATGAGATTATTCTACCAATCTGTAGGAAATGGCTGTAAATAAATGGGAAGTTGAAGGTATACACTGCGTATTTCCATCTCGCTTCTAGCATTGCCTATCCCAAGTAGCAGCTAAATTATGCGTCGAGTGTTTTATAGTCCCTCATTTCATATTTCTTTTTCTACACAATCATTCCAGGCATAAGCCACTGTACACAAAGGTTTGCATGTTTATCCACTCATCCTGGCCTCAAAAAAGTTAACTCAGTTTTGAGCAGAAAGCCCATGTTATACGGACATTACCAATACAAAGTCTAGCAGAACCCCTCAAACATACTTTTCATGAGTCCACAGACAAAAAAGTTGCAGCCAAAAATGTATCAAATGAAACTGTAATGAACTTAGATTATCACACAGTCATCAGCAATATTATGAGCCAGGAAGAATACATATTAATAAATGATGCGTCGGTGGGGTTATACTGCAAAAATGATTAAACCTATCTGTAGCAGGTATAGTAGATAAATAATATACCTCCGACAAATTTCTATGACGATGATGACTGTACTGTATTAGCAGCGTACACAGTGCCAACAGCCTGCTCATATAAACCAGTACTGTTCGGGCATCACTTTAAGAATCAGTACCCTGTCTAACATGGAAGACAGCATGAACACCAGGAAAAAAGAAAAAGAAACTGCATGCACAAATAAATTAAGTGATGTGAAAAACAATGATTATGTTTAAGCAAATAGAATGAAACAGCCCAAAAATAAGTAAAAGCAGACATCTAGAGCAAATTGAATAGCAAAGGAGTACATTCATTCCAGCCAGCAACCACATTCAAGCAAGCAGCACTAGCAGAGCAAAATAAGTGGCGAAAGGGGTATTGGGGAAGGATGCTTGATTGAGGTGGTTCCTTTACCTGGGCCTGCCGTGGCAGATGAGGGCTTTGAGGGGCAATCTATCAAATTCCACATGAAAAGTGCACATGTCAGCTATCTCACGGTGAGGCTTGCATGAAGCAGCAACTACGTGGAACACATCTGAAAAGTATTTTTGGCACGGCGTCGCCCAGCCTCAACGTGTTCATTTCACACCACATGATAAACAAACACTTGCTCTGGCCAAATGTGCACCACAGAAGTAGATACTTGGATTGGCGACTAGGTGGAACACATTTGAGCCGGGACTAACGGTGTGGTCATCACAAAAGGTGAAATGGATGCACTGGTGCCAGGCGATGCCGTGCTAAAAATATGTTGCAGACACATTGCATGTGGTCGCAGCTTAAAACTTGCAGAACGAGCTAAATATGCATACATGGCAAACTGCTTATGCTGTATGCCCAATTCATACTGCGAAAAGAAAATTACATAAATTTAAACATAGAAAGGTAGCCTGCTTGCTTGACTGGGCATTCTGCCTTTCACTGTGTGCATTCATGTGCCATGCACATGTATGCACATGACAATATGATTACAAACCATTTTGAGCAAAACAACAGCTTTTGGTTTAGAGATCAAGATGACACAAAGAGTGCACTCAAAAACACTTGTTTTGAGGAGATACAGCGACTGTTGTAACACAATGGTTAGCAAGCAACTAAAGCTGCATAGATGTTTCCACAAAATAGACACGAGATCAAGGACTCTGCTGAAGGCTTCCTTTACACCAAGCAGGCATTGGTTAGGCTACAATACAAATCTAGTGACAGTTCCAAATAAAGCGAAATAAATTTGCTCACACAGTGTTACTGAAGACAATGGCTCATGGAAAGTTTATAGCAGAAGATAGCTTGAAAACTAGAAAAATAAAGAAGGCCCCATACTTGCTAGCAGTTTGTTCAGTACCAATACTATTTCTACTTCAGCTTAGTTAAGCACACTGTATTGAAATGTCAAAAGTTGTCATCTGCTTTTACTGGAAGCACCATTAATAAATTGTATTTCTGTTCAGTCCATGTATGCTAAGCTGCAATCACAGGTTTTGTTCCCAAAAATAGCCCCTGTGAGAACATTAAAGCATGAAATGGCTTCCCAGTGACACAGTGGGATAGAGAACAGACTTACGGCCACTGCTGTCACGCTTGACTGACATCAGACACAAACCAGATCTGTATGCAGTCAACGCCAAGCTGAACAGATCTGCTAATAGTCTCGCTCTGGATAGAACATCCCTTTATCTCAAGTTGAACTGATTCAAATGTCAAATTAAATCTCACTCGTGTCAGCTATTTTGCACAATGCAATCTAGCCATCGTGTCCTATGGCGAGTATGAGCCAATATCACTTCCTGCATTTAGAAAACCATTAAAATTTCCAAGTTTAAAATATACTGATGGCAAGAAGTTTCTTTCTCTTTTTTTTTCTTCTTGTGGATAGCTGTTACCCGAGCGATTAAGGTACAAAGCCCCAATTTGTTGTTGAAACGTTTATTAAAATAATGAAAAATAAGGTTCCACCCCCAGGAAGCACGCCCATCAGGGCAGGGGAGGGATGAAGAAGGAGACCAGCTCAAATATTGACCATTTTGGAGTTGCTTATAGATATAAGTAAAGATAGAGATTGTGAGAATACTGACATTGCCTTGTAGACCTAATTCAATGTGCTTGCCATTGACATTGACATTGCTGGCTATGAAAGTGAGGGAGCCTGCAGGTTACGTCACAGAAAGCGGAGCTGCTGGTCATGCCTCACCACTCACCAGTAATGCCCAGTTTAGTGACTGCAACACTGGAAGTCAGTCACACTAAGCGCTCAATAGAATTAAAACGAGCCGCTCTGAGTTCCCAGGGAAATGACAACATAGGACCAGGCTTATCCCACGTCATAAAAAATTCATTTCCCTGGTTTTACGTGCCAAAAGCACAACATGATTATTAAGCATACTATAGTGGGGGACTCCGAACTAATTTCAAGCACCTTGGGATGATGAAAGTGGTGATCCGGTGTCACGTGCCTAGCTTTAGGCAAAGCGGCCATGGTGTGGCCTATAACGTGGCCTGTCCGAGTGACTTGTTACACCAGTGACTAGTTACACCATGTGACCACCACTTCCAACTTCTGCAACATAATCTGTGGACTGCTTTGTACCTAAAGCTGCACTGCGCATGGCACATTTAGAACTGGTTGCAATAGATCATCATAGAATTATTGATCTGTTCAATGTTCAAGGAAATGAGCCTTGATACTACAATTACTGGATCTGCAATTGGCTACAAGGAAACACGTCTGCAGAAAAACATGGCAGCACTAAATGAGCATGGCCGTTCAGTAAAATATGAAACTGAAATGTGAAACCGCAGCAAATCTATAGGGTGTTTGATGGTTGAATATGCAGCTCAATGCATCAAATAAAGCGCCTTCTGCTTTCAGTAACAAAATTGGCCTTTTTTTTTCTCTTCTTTCTAATCTAACAGTGCCTCTAGTCTTAATTTCACACTTTGAAGGGTACAATAAGTCTGTCAAACATTGCTACCATGCAAATGAGGTGTAATAAGATTTTACTGAACTGAACACTGTCTGGTAGGGCAAAAGCATGTTAAAAAATAGTTGCGGCAAACCCAACAACCAAAGTGAAATCTACACATTTCAATATTTTGGGTTGCATGCGACCCTTTGTTCACAACCTGAGAACTTCAATTCTGCACAGAAGCCGAAATGTAAATAGAATACTTGTTGGCAATTAATCTGAACTAGGAACACAAAATGGTGAACCATACATTGTGGCTTGGGAAATTGCTCTAACTTTCCTTTCTTGCACCCTATTCTGGCTCATGACTACTGTCACAAGTAATGTGTATTGGCATTTTTGCAATTTTTGACATAATCTCCCAAATCCAACTTTTGCAATGCGACTAGAAAAATACCGTATTTACTCGAATCTAACCTGCACCTCTTTTCCGATAAAATGGGTACAAAAATTGCATGCACTAGAATTGAGTACGACCCTAAATTCGCATTACCATATCGCCATCGGCATTCAAAAAATGGCCGCCTCATACGGGGCTTCTAGCCTAGCTGCCGTAGCTTCCTCCATGTGCATACCTCCATGTTGTATGTGTAACCAGGTGGTGGTGTAACCTAGTCTACTGCCTGTCTTCCCGTTTTCTGCATTTATTCAATCAGCAGGGAAGCGCCGACTGCGAAGACATGCCGAGTCCACCATGATGCCGCATTTAACAGGAAAGTTATGTGCACGGAGACGGACGGAAATCGGGCCGCATCACGGGCGTTAGGAGTTCCTGAAACTTGCGTGCAGGACTGGCGCAAACAGAAGGAGAATATTTTCGCCAGCAAAGCAACAAGGAAGGGTTTCAGTGGACCGAAGCAGGGTCACTTCGCCGAAATAGAAGAGCTGCTCACGGAATATGTGCAAGAGCAGCGAGCGGCACGGCGGCCTGTGACGACCGATCTGCTCAAAGTATGGGCAATTTAGCCCTACAGAAAGGGCTGATGCGGAGCGACTTCAAAGCGAGCAGGTGCTGGCTATCAAATTTTATGAAAAGAAAAAGCTTTTCTTTTCGAAGGAGGCCAGGGATATGCCAAAAATTGCCCGAAGAATATGAAGAGACAATATGTTTTGAAGTTGCGCCATGACAAACGGCTACCACTTGGGACAGATTGGAAATGCTCATCAGATGCCGCTCTACTTTGACATGCCTGCCACCACAACCGTTGAAAAGAAGGGGGCAAAGCAAGTGCACGTTTTGTCTCCCGGCCACGAAAAAACTAGAGTCATTGCAATGTTTTGTTGCACTGTGGATGGGCACAAGCTGCCCCCATATCTTATCTTCAGACGAAAGACGCTCCCGAAAGGAATCGTGTTTCCGAGTGGTGTGATTGTGCACGCAAGTCAAAAAGGTTGGATGACCACGGTCTTGGTCGCTGACTGGATTGATAATGTTTGGCGGAAGAGACCTGGCGGCAGTTTGGGTCTGCGTGGGATGCTTGTGCTCGATGCGTTCAAGTGCTACCTTGACCAGCACATCAAGGACAAGCTGGCTGCATGCAACACCGACCTTGTCGTGATACCCGGCAGCATGACATGGCAGCTCCAGCTGCTTGATGTTTGTTTGAACAAGCCAGTGACAGACAAAATTCGGGCGCTTTACACCGAATGGCTTGTCGGTGGCTGCCACGAATTCAAGCCCACCAATAAAATGAAGCGTGCCTCGCTGCAGAACTTTGCTGGATGGGTGAAAGATGCATGGTGCACGATCCTGTGTGCCATGGACGGCACCGAGGATGAAATGCTTTGGTCTGTTGATAGCGATAAGGAGTTATCTGATAGCGACGAGGAGTGACATCTATTGCCCCACGTGACTTGTACTGGCGCAGTAAAAATCTTGGCGGCAAGGTACACAGTTTCCATTTGTGTTTTTATTCATTGCAACTTTAGTGTATAGGGAATAAATCTTTTCTCCAAATGAGAGAAAATTGTATTTCCATATGAAAGCACGAGTTGTGCGGTATTCTACTGTTTTTTTTTTTTGTCATGGAAAACAGGTGCACCTGACAATCGAGGTTTTCATTCTTTTTTTTTTTTTTTTTTTGGTCACGGAAAACCGGTGTTCGTTACAATCGAGGGCGCGTTAGAATAGAGTAAATACGGTAGCTCCGACAATCTCCATTCACAAACAGCCAGTCAGATTGCCATGGGATTCCCCAGGGCTCCAATCAAATACCAGCAAATCATAATAGGAATGACTATCAGAAAGCACTTCATGCTTTAACACATTACTACACACCAATACTGAGCATAGTTGCCTTGCTCATTTACTCAAGTGTTTATATTAACAAATACCTTGCTTGGTGGTTCAGCGAACGCAACTTTTCAGGCCAGATACAAAGCCTTCTTTCCCCCCCAGCTGGCAGTAGCATCCCTCAGGAATTTACATGACATCTATGCAGAGGTCATGAAACTAGGCTCAAGGCAGAATGCCCTGCAGGCTAGCATTCCTGGGGTGCACATGTTACAAAAGCACATGCTGTGATGGAAAACAGACAAGACATTTCCTAGAGAAAAAAAAAATGCAGGAAAATGAGAAGGCATGCAAGAATGTACCACACGTGTGGAAGTGATCATCCCACCTTGTCTTTGAGCCGAAGACATGTGTAGCTGAGAAGGATATTCATGTCATCCACTTTCAGCTTCAGTGGATCCCTTTCTTTCAATTGCTGCAGGAGAAAGAACACCATCTTCAAATTCTCCATTCAGCAACAAAGCAGTGGCAAATGTACGATTTCTTTGATCAAACTTAAAATAAGCAATGACGCCGGTGCCTATGCCACCCACAACAGTGCACAAAGGCAAAGAAAGAAGCTGTATACACCAGACAAGATGCAATAAACTGTTCAGTTGTGGTCACCAATGTCGTCTAAATGTTCCAAGTTCAGAAGGAATCAGTGCTGGGCAAGCTGGTTACAAGTGAAATAATACAAATTAGTGCTAATTTAATAAAGGACAGCACAGACAGGACAGGAAAGGGATTTAAGGACAGGACAGGTGGTAGGCAATGCAGTTCTGGTAGTCTCGCTGCCTAATTTACAAGGTGATCAATGCTCCCATTGAAGAGTAGACAAGTCAGGAGGCTGGTGTGCTGGTATCTAGGAAGGACGCCAAAATTTCAGTAGCAACTCGCATACCCTCAATGAAATGCCCAAGTACAGCCATGAGCCAACTTTACGTTTCACGAACTTCTAGGATGAACACTTTTTCTGCCCTTCTATGTTTTCAGTACCAAAATTGCACTAAAATTCATCGATTTGCACTAGATGAGATTATCAAAAGTGCAGTGGTGTTAGGTGCATTTATCACGAAGCATTAAGGGATATTTAATGAAACCACTCAAGGTTGCAACGAGGAGCACCCCAATACGTAATCCAGTGCATTACCTTTTATCACTCTAGAAAAGTAAACAGCTATGTTAATGTGCTGGTTTGTCTCAGCAACGTGAAAGAAAGACAATAGAGCTAACTGGTTAATGTGGCTGTATTAACCCACCAAAGCTAGCATTAAAAATTAATTGTGCGAAGTTTGAGTGTAGCAATCAATAAGGAGCGCAAAGGATCATAGATTAAAGGCGATTGGACGTGAAATTTTGGACCACAAGAAGTGTATAGCTTCAGATAATACAGAGCAGCCCCTGCGCAAAATTTCACGTTTGAAGTTTAACTAAACCATCGCAAAAATTTGGCAAATATTGACGTTTTTGATACCGAAACTTGGGGGAGGAGGGAGCGATGCAACTAACCCTAGCCAGAAGTCGCACGTGACCCAGAGCATTTAAAACCAATACGGCTCCTCAGCTTGACCTCCAATATAAGATGTTGCCTGCAGAGTGCTAAAAGAAAGTCACGGTTTCACTCAAAAGGCGAAGCATTGATTGTGATAGCAAATCAGTGGACAGCTATACGAAGTAAGGATAGTGGTTTTATCGGTCATATAACATTTTAAACATGGGCATACTAACTAAATTAACAAGCATGGTGTCACGCGTCCACAAGCAAACATGAACGCATCTCACCGATGACTGCGGAAACTTGCTGTCAAAATGCTGGAGCAAGGAAGTGTGGCAGCAGCAGCGAGCGAATTGACCATTATGTCTATTGCTATTGTGCGTGGCTGCCCGGGCAGCCCAGAGCAGAAAGCGCCCTATCCCCTCTCCCAGGAGCCTCATGTGATGGAAGGTGGCTTGCTTCCTCCCCGCTTGCCTTCCTTGCATGCGTAAGATTGAGCCGCGATCAGTTTCTCATCCTTGCACCGTTTCACTCACACTTACGGCACACGGTGCGCGGCAGTTTTATTACCCTTGTACTTTATACGGTACTTCACAGCAATGGCAGAAATGCACCTGGAGTGCCCATATAAAATAGAAGTTCAGAGGCAGCACTGCTAGGATTTATGTCATATTTGCTGACCAATAGGTGCACGTGTTGTCTGTTTAGATGCTATTTAAGGGCTGCTAATACAAAAATAAACAACTAACAAACCTGCAGCTTTGCCAAGATTACTTCAATCATATGTACTACTCGTACTACTCATATTCCTGAAAAGCTTGTTCCCCCCACCTAAACGGTGGCGATCTTTCATGGCAGTACCCGAACTGTGGTACGCATCATTTGATTAGGAAGATGGCAGCCACTCTGAATCTTTGTGTGAGCACTGTCATTCTCACGATTCAGCTGTGTCTTAAGAGGAAGCTTTAGCTCGGGCCCAACTCCGACGCGGCCTATTCAAATACATGTAAAACGCAAAAACGTTTTTATGAGATAACCCCTGGACCGATTTTGATGAAATTTGTTGCATTCGAAAGAGAAAGTCAAATTCTAGTGACTGTTGGAAGCGGAATTTCGATTTAGGGCTTGAACTTTCTTAAATCGATTTTCAAATATTTGACCGTTTGAAAAAAATGGAAGCACGAAGTTTACAAATTCATAGCTCTGCATCAAGAACTGATATCGCGGTTCTGTAAACGGCATCCATTAGATCATTCAAAGCGGACAAATTCAATATGTCATTTTACATCTTACGTGAATTCGTTACGTCGCTTACAACGGTTTTGCAAAAGTTGTATTTCCCTATGATTAAATATCTTTTATATTCATGTGTAACACATCAATTTTGTCCGCTTTAGATGTACTATTAGATGCAATTCACAGAATTGTATTATCATGTTTATTGATTGAGTTACAGAGTTGTAAACTTGATAGTTTCGTTTTTTGAAAATTTTCGATTTCTGGCAATTTTTAATAAAAAATTCACGACCTAACTCAAAAATTCGAAACCAACAGTCACTAGATTTTAAGCTTGTCTTTTAAATGCAACAAACCTCGTCAAATTTGGTGCAGTGGTTGCCGAGAAAAACGAATTCTCCTTTTACATGTATTTAGATAGGAGCACTCGAGCTAAAGCTTCCTTTTAAGAGTGATTCTTTGGATGCTTTTAGTAGTAGCGACTTTGAGGATAATATCAGATCAAGAGATTTTAGTTTGGATGATGGAGGCTCACAGAGCTCGGAAAACCTTCCTTGCTGGTTGCTACTACTGGTTGCATTGTACAACAGCCATGCCGCTGTCATACAAGACTTAATTTTTTCAATTATTACAATTTACCTACAATAGGCCCATTACCTCATTCGTAAACGCGCTTCTCTGTAGTGCACATTTGCCTGACTAATGGCAGCACCGATTATTGTTTAAATGAGGACAAAGTCTACACTTGCCTAGTCTTAATACAAGCAAACTGTGCTTCTACATGCTGTTTGCAAAAATGACTACTCCGTAATAAGTTAGGCAAACTGCGTCACAGGAAAGCTAGCTTTACAATTATGAAAAATGTCTATTTGCACTTGCTAGTAAAATTTATTCTTATCCTACAGCTGCAACAGCATAGCTATATAGCAAAACTGTTCACGAATAATCCTGAAGTTACGACATGGAATGAAATAGCTGAAGTGAACTTATAAAAAGAAATAAGAAATATATCGCATTATTTTGCAAGCAGACTCTTTCATTGCATTAGGGTCTATCTAACAGCCATATGCCCATGTAGAAAACTCTTGCCTAAGACAATGCAAGTGATAGGACAAGTGAACCGTGTGCCGAAAGCAGCATTTACGAAAATTAATAGTTCCAGCATGCAGCCATGCTGCAATAAGATGTCATCCACTCACACAGCAGACTGTGCAGACAAACTTGTCTTCGTTGGAGAGGTCTTCCTTGACGCACACTATGTGGTACACTCGGTGGCACGTGGTACACAGAAGCACATCACCACCCCTGTGACACTCAAAGCAGTACCAGTCGTGGTCGTCCCTCTCCTACCAAGGGCAAGAAAAATACAATATTACTTCAGTTGTATTTACTGAAACTTTTCTTGAGGACACTAGGAGCCAATTTCAGTTGCAACGTACACTACTGGCCTAAGGACTATGGTAGAGAAATATGACAACCAAACATTTGTTTAACCATAACATCTGGCATGTTTTTGGGGAAATAATGGAACTTCTGCATGCTACCACAATGTTTCCCAATAACCAACTTGAGAGAGAAAGCGAGGAGGGGAAAGGCAGGGAGGTCAACCAGACAAGTGTCCAGTTTGTTATTAACGAACACTGTTATAGTCTCTAGAATTCTCACTAGAGACTGTTATATGTAGCATTTAAATGACATAGTAAACTAAAGAAGAAAACTTTTAAAAAACTCTTCAGTACAGCAATTCAGCTATGATGCGGATGATTCCTCATGGCTCACGTGGACAGCTGACAGCTTTCATCATTCCAGCTTTCCAGGATTAGCTATATCCTGTGTGGTGTGAAGCATGCCTTTATTTTCAACAGAACGGATATTCTTTTATGCAAGCTTGTAAAAGGCCAGCATAACTTGATAATGAAAAATGTTGCAGCACTCGGGGAGCAGCAGCTCCCAGTGGCCATCTAGGCGGCCCGGCCAGGGCCTCCCAATCGCCAGATTCCAAATAAAGTTATCACATCATCATCGGCTTTCTTCAGCCACCTGTAACATGTTCTTAAGATTGATATATAGCACAGCTCAGCATAAATAATTTCGCGTGCTGTGTGCTGACACCAAAATGAACACTAGAAACTAGTGCATATTGACATGCATACATTGTGCATCTTTTTCCCAGCGACTATTTTCACTAGCTAACGACTGTTTGTAAAGTTATCGCTCGGCACAAGATGCAGCTATATGTGTTGGAACTTTCCCGAATGTTGTCACCCATCCTGTAGCGAAATAATTCTGCTAACCTGATTGAGTGCACAATGTGAATAGTGGTGCACATTCTAGAATGTACGCGAGAACCAACGGCTATGCTGGAATGTACGATGAATCATGTATGAATAGCCGAAGCACTTGACCGGGACATCAGATTCCAGCAATAAATGACTGTGCTTGCCACTGTCGTTGTGCTTTGCGTCCCTGTTTTTTCTGGCCAGAAGTTTGAACAATGAAGAGAGATTTGAGACTTACAGTTGTGGTACAGTCAAACCTTGTCATAATGAAGTTGTGTAGGACGTGCAAATACCTTCGTTATATTCGATAAACGTTATAAACATACGCAGATGTTGCTGCAGAAGAAATCGGGATCAGGTCTACGTGAAAGCAATGCAAGTGGCCTGCTTATGACAGGGCAGCAAGGGTCTTCTGTGGATTTTGATGGCCCATCACCACCTTGCTATGCCGATACGAGGCATGGGAACAACAACATACATACAAGTGTTCTGCACCGCCATGAATACGAAACCATGCGATCGGTGCTATTGTGCAGGATGGGCACATCAGTTTGCCGATGCAATCTAATTCAGCCAAGCCGACGACCAAAATGTGTACACTGCCGACAGATTTTTTCAGTCATGGAGGGGACTGCACTTGGATCTGCACTCAGCTACTATGGCCTGTGCATGTCTGATCTCATGCTCAATCACCAATAAGGCCTACAAACGAGAATACATTGCTGGTGAGCTTGCTGTGACGGCTTGTCAACGGCCACTCTGCTGGTGGCACTGCTTAAATTAAGCCGCTAGGCTTAACAAGCACTGCGTTGTCAGAAACCAAAGTTATGATTTTGTGGCAGTCTACAGTACATGGCGGCAACTTTGGTCATGGCTGCCATGCTTGCGGCATGGTATGTCCGGTTCATGCCCAAAACACCACAAGAGCTTCTTTCTCATGTTTGCCCAATCCAAAAGTCCCCAGAGAGCAATCTGGGGACTTTTTCTTCTATATATCTGTTTGCCTAGATACAGAAGACTACGCACTTTGCTCCGTTTCACTGCTGCTAGAGCATCCGTCCAAATGGGATCATAGCGGCCAATAAAGATTCCGTAATGGCGACGCAGCAGTTTTCAACCATCAGTGGTTGGCCCGTGTCACTGGGGTGCATGTAGCATAAGGTTTGCCGCTTCATGGTGCCCCTTCTCTACTTTTAATATTTTGAGTGTGTCTAGTGGCTGTGCCTCAAGCACGAGCTTCAGTATAATTCGATAATAAATATTTTAAAACAAAACAAATTCGTAATAACTATGTGTCACTTTTCATTGGTCTGCAGTAGCTAAAGCAGCATTTACCTTCAGCTGACCAGCACATGCACAACACTACATTTAGTGCAAGAGCTGCAGAACTCTCATAACTTAAAAGGGTGCAGCACCCACATCTGATAAGATGCCAGGGGGCACTCACAGCAAGCCAGGAAAGAAGAAAAAAAGATATGCAGTAGGTTACGCAGCCACAGTTATGCTATCCTGAATTATCCTATGCCAGACGACATCTAAGACAAACAACTTCTGCAACAGGCCAAACTAGACCACAAAAAATATGCAGCATCAAACACGGTGAGTACCACTTTAAAGGGCAAGTCAATAATGTTCATTTCTATGTGAAAAGCTCGAAGGTCTTGCCTAGTCTGCGAATGCACCTGTTCCTGGCTCCTATCTACTTACTGAACAGTTTCTTTAGCACTACAAGTAAGTTCGAAATAGTGTAGGATGCTGCCTGCCAGAAGCTACAACACACGCACACAAACAAGAATGTGATAAAGGAACACACCGCTGGTTCATGAGGGAGCTGGAAGGCCTCCTGCTCAACACCCACTTTAGAACCCTTGGAGCCCATCTTCTTCTTGGAAGCCAGCAGGCCATCTCGTACGGCAAACCCAAGCTGGCGTTCTGTGTCAGCTTCACTTAACTGGTGCTTGCGCCGCATGTAGTTGGCCACACGGTCCAGGTTGCTCACCTGGGTCCCAGCATTGGAAGGAAAAGTATAAGCACGGCTGCATGCAGTCTTCAGTGCGACCCACAAGCACAAGAGCCAGCGGTGCTCATGGCTGCCTGTCCCTGCTAGTATGGGCAGCAGTGGCTGTCCACATTAAAGGTAACCTGGACATCACTTGGCTATGCTGTTTAACCAGCAACAATGAAAAAGAAAGGAGAACGCTGCTATAACACAAAAGTTCTGGTGTGCCTCACACAAGAATACGGTTTGTTGTAGCATTTCGTTTAAAAATTACACAAACAAGATGTCATTATTAACTGCCCATATCTAAAGAGATCTTTGTTTTTACACAGTTTAAAATTTCCTTTCTGGCAAGGTGCTATGCTCCTCAATTTTCCGCTAGTCCCAACTAACCTTAGAGTAATTACACAGACAAAAAAGAAGAAAAAAAAAACAGAAGAAAAAAAAAAGACAAGGAAAGTTTACATAAAATAGATAGGGGCTAGAGAAGAGAGAGACTGGGAACAATGGCCGTTTGTGGAAGCGACCGAGTGACAGTGATGGATTGTTTCATTCCTTCCTTAGGCTTTTATATACAAAATTCAGGCATGGTCTGCAAGAGGTGCCTTAGAAGAGTATGTGCTTCCTATGAATCTCAACTATGTTGGGCTTTGTAATGCGTGCTAAAATGTTGACATGCCGGTGCTCTGGCATTCCGCCCCCATCATAAGGGCCATGAGTTGAACTTGGCAACTTTTTACGAGTTTCAAAAAGAGGGAGAGCGTCAGCCCTATTGACACCTTGCCTCTTCTTCCATAGCACACGGTATTGGAGGCCTCTGCTCAGGCTAAAGGAATCACATACCTGCTTCTGCTGTCGTATTGAGTCGATGGCGTCCCACAGATGCTGCACTGTCTGCGGACACGACAGCCTGCGCTTGCAGGTAGCCATGTTGGGGCCCACTTCTGCAAATGACAGGAGAGGATATGAGCACATTTACACAAAGTTAACCAGCAGCGCACACTATGTAGCGGCACGTACACTAGTTGGTCAAAAGTGCAGTGTTTGATGTCAAGGCCGCACATGACAAACTTCTGATAGGGGAAATTCAAGACACTAAGGTGAGTCAGTTGGTAACAAGTATTAGGAAGCATGGTTTTACTGTCCAAACTAGACGGAACACAGCGAAATACACAGGACAAATGCCAATCCAGATTTCGGCATTTGTCCTGTGTACCTCGCTTTGTCCAGTGTAAATTTTCACTCGAATACTGTTTTATAATTTTGACAGAGGATCATTATAAAAGTCTCAGGCAGTTCCGATATGTACGAGATCTGAGAGCATTAGTCTCACTGACTCTAGCGAGATCATCACAATGTCGACAGAGAAAGAAGTGTAGAAAGGTGCAGGGCACAAGCACCTAAGGTGCATGCGTGAAAACCACACGGAAACACTGCATTATCGTAATTGCATATACAGTACAAGATAGTGACTGTTTCATTCTTGGCTTACTGTACAGCTCATGGGATGAAGTGCATCACTTTAGGGCTAACTTGCATTTACTTACGTTTCCACCACCTGCACTTCGTGTGCATCGGCACAATTTTTGCATGCACACTTACATAAAAGTGTACATCACATTTAGCGAGCATATGCATTTTTATATGACATGGTGTGCTTGAGAAATTGCACATATGGAGTGAACTACTTGAAGCTTCAATATCGCATTTAATTTCATGAGTGCTGTACAGGTCGCACTTCATTATGGGCAATGGCATAAGCGGAGAGTTCATTTTTCTGGGGGGGGGGGGGGGGCAACCAGCTTTCCGAACCCCATATTATATATATCTTGCACCTGAAGAAACTTTGTGTGACCTTGATGAATTGAGTGCTCAAGTGACAGCGTTATATGAGTATATACAAGACTTCATAGTAGGAGACAGTTCAATGTCACAGACCGAATCCTCTCCGTGGTGTAACCTTCCTTTATGTAATTGTCGCATACTTGGCTATCACCAATACTACTTCACTTTTCCGGTGAAGCTGCAGCTTCTCTCTCTTTCTCCCTCTTCCTTTTTTTTTTTGCCAGTCTGAGTATAAGTGCTGTGTGCATGAATGTTGTTGATCCTGATTTCAAGTGAATCCAGCTTTGCCTCATTTCGGTTATTGAGTGAATTACACAGTGTTCCCCAATTATCATGCACCAAGACTTAAAAGAAAGAGCAGTTGCACTACTCGAAACCTAGTGCATACTGTTTCCAGAACAGTAGAGTAGCCACCAGTAATTCTTTCGTTATTGAGAATTCAGCAATTGCAATTAATTATCAAACACAAGTACTGTCCTAATTTTCAGTGTCAATGAGGCATTTGTAGGCATCCCAAAATGACATCTACATGCGGTGTTTTCAGCGACATACTAGTTGCATACAATTTTTTCCAACTGGCAAAGAAACCTCAAGAAGTATGAAAAATACCATTTAGTGCACTCCCACCTGCATGATAAAGCAGCACCCTCAAATAAGCTCATTTAAAGCAACTGCATTGCCTTTCGTAAACCCAAAGAGATGGCACATCAACTTGATAATGGTATGGAAGGAGCACCCACAGCAGGTTTTGTTGCTTCACAGCGATTACTTCCTCTCATTTCTACGTCACACTTATTATCCGTCTCTCAAGGCCGACTGATCACATTGATAACAAAAGCCCCTTGATAACACGGTCGAAGTGCCGCTCTGACCATGCACGAAATGCGAAAAGCAATGTAATAGGCATAGAATGCTTCAAAATCCCGGTATTGCTTGCACCGTATCAAAAGAGTATGCGTGAAGCTATATTTCGTGCCAGAAACTTGCTTTGGACCAAAGTGAAATTAAAGAGACCGTTTCATTTTTCATGAAAGTGTATACGTGCTCCTAAAGCAGGTTCGTGTCAAAAAATTAAAGTGAAATAAGCAGATCGGGAAGCGACCAATGTGTAGAGATACGGCAACACTGATGCGAGTAAATATACTACTTCTAAATGAGCCGAATAGGCAATCCAACACAAAAACAGATTTCAGTGTGCCCTTATTTATGAATTTGTAAGTGCCGTTGAACACCAGCCAAGAGGACATGTTCGAATAGGTCTCCCTTTGCAGCCATGCAGTACTGTGTCCGTTTTATCACATTTTCAGTGGCTTTCTTGATGACCAATGCCAGAATTCTACGGCAGACATCTGTTATCCTTGCCATTAACTAATCTGACGTCCGTCTCAATTATGTAAGCACAATATTTCCCATAACCCCCAAGAAAGAAATCGAGCAGCGATAGGTAAGGTGACCTAGCTGGCCAATTTACAGGCCCAACCTTCCAATCTATTGTGCATGAAAAGTCACATTCAGCCAGTTTCATGCTCGGCTGCTGCTGTGTGCTGGCGCCCCCATCTTGCTAATGCTACAGAAGTGGAAGACGTGACAGCGGGACTTCGCTGAGAAGCTCATCCACCACTCCAAGGATTTCGTTCACGTAACACTGTCCAGTCAATGTGTGATTGAAGAAGATTGGACTGATTATATCACCGGTGTAAATTCCGAACCACACATCGAGCGGCCAGTGGTACTGGTGCCGACTGCACTTTACCCACTGTAGATTGGAGTCCCTCCAATAGTGTGCATTATGCAAATTTACCTAGGCGTTTCTGCAAAAATGGGCTTCACCTGTGCACATCACGTTGCTCAAAAAGTCCGGCAACTCATCGGTTTTTGTGAGGACCCAATTCGAAAAACCTAGATGATTCTACAGGTCTTCTTCTAAGCATCGGTGCTGCTTAAGGTGGTACAGGTGAAAGGTCGCCATTTGGAATCCTCCAAACTAATGACTTGGAAATTGGTACCTGGGCGGCCATGTCCTGCACGCTAGCATGAGGGTTTTAGGCCATAAATGCTAGAACATCCATGCGTAGGCTAGGACTCAAAGATGGAGTCCTCCGCCGCTGTTGCTTCAAGCTGCCAGTTCATCTCAGGTTTTCATAATTTCCGACGATATTCGATGCATTTGGTCTACCGCGCCACACTTCCATGACTGACATATATATTTGCGGCCTTCCTCTTGTTGCCATTTGCAGATCCCAAGGCAAGGATCATGTTTACCTTCTGCTCAGAGAAACATATGGCGACTGGGACGAAACGAAACGCACCTTTAAACCTTTGCACTGACGTTGTCAATTTGCTTTTGTACTGATAGGTTAAGACAACAGCTATCACAGCTTGTTTCTAACTAACACCAAAGGCGAAGTGTTGCTTTGGCTGGGGTGCGGCAGATAAGGCACCAGCTTGATCTCACGGCTTTTCTTTATTTCCTTTATTTCGTTTTGGATAACTCTAAGGGAGCCTGTTCGAGGGCGCTGCTTTATGATCCAGGTGGGAGCAGCAGTCACGTGGTATTCTCCATATTTCGTGAGTTTTATGTATCAGTCGGAAAAACAATTAGTATACAATTAGTATGTTTATGAAAACACCGCACTAAGGCGTCCCTTGGCTGTGCCTTTAAATGCCTCATTAACACTTTTATCATTAGGATAGTATGTCTAGAGTTAGATAATGAATCACAATTATCTAATTAAATCGCAGTAACGAAAAAAGTACCAGCAGCTACTGCACTGTACTGTAAACAATATGCACTAGGTTTTCTTCGAGTAACTCCTTGCTCTTTTTTTTAAATCTTGGTGAATGATAGTTAATTGGGATACACTGTATATATTTATGACCTTTACACGAACTGACGATGTTTCCATCCCTAATAAATGTCGTAAATTATTAGAAATGTTTTTTTTTTCCCGAGTCGTTAGCATTGCTTACTGGAAAGAGAAGCAGTACTGAGACACACAACATTTACGTACATTTCACACACCATTGATAAAAGACTGCTGGGTCACTGAAGTCTATAGGTTTCTTTCATGGTCAAAAAAGCACGCACGAATTTGAAGCGTGGTGAACATACAGCAACATATACATTCTCTAGGCATAGGCTATCCATACTTTTAAAAATAATTATTAAGTGGCTATCTCCATCTATTTAAAAAATATAAACGTTGTCCTGTGTGTATATTTAAATATATTGTGTGTGTGCAAGTTGTTTAAAGTGGAAATTAAAAACGATGTTGAAGTGAGAAAATATGAATGAGGCAGCCACCACTAGTGCTTCTAATGTGCATGTCCTCCTATTGTCAGGATTTGCAGAAATAAAGCGAAAGTATGAATTAAAAGCTGGGCACGCCCGCGTGATGATGCAGTAAGCTATTAGCCACAATAAAATTTTAAGTGAAAAGGTCAAGGCAGGTGAAAAGTAACCTCAAATGATGTGGTTGACAAAACTCTGGCAATGACACGTTGGGTAGGGGGAGGGGGTAGGCTTCGGCATCGCCAGGGGGGAGGCGGCTCACCCCCCCCCCCCCCCCCCGCCGGTAAAGTCCGGAGGGGGCTCGGGCCCCAGAGGCCCGCCGTAGTCGGCGTCTATGGGCAATGGCATTGTACAAATGCAAAGCTGAATAGTCATAATACAAATTTCAAGTTTACAGAAGTTTCAACTTAATTTAATACAAAAGTATGTTTTCTTTGTTACTGTGTCTACACTGCACTTCTCAGACATGGTCACTTAATTGTGCCACGTACAAAAACACAGTGGATTCAACAGGACAAACTTCTGGAACCTTTCGCGACGCTTGAACAAGTAAAGTTACTCATTAGAAGTAATAGATGCCACTGATAAATTGGCAAGTTCGAGATATTCAGTTACCCGACGGGCCAGGCCAGCACGCGGGCGCTTTACAGGGGCTTACGCTGTCACGGGCATCGTGCAGGTAAGGACACAGAAGTTTCTACTTCAAATAACAAAAAAAAAAGAGCGTGAAGGCCAATCGGCCGTTGTCGGCAATGGGTGGGCATGCCCTTTTCTTTCTCGCGAAAGGGTCTACGTCTTACTCTCCTTTCACAAACCTTGGACCCGCATTTAAGACCGGCGCGACGGATGCACCGAAATTTCACTACTTCACGAACTGTCGCGTCACCTCTAGCCCTACGGCGGGCGTACGAAGGGGGCAATGGCCAGGTCTGCCCCATGGCTACAGTGCACTAGAAAATGTACCCATGGCGAACACAAGTCGGACAGCAGCAGTGGAGCGCGTACGTGGGTAGTACGTCTGCGGCGAAAACCACGGACCAACGTTGGCGCCAGTTGGCGCATATACATAGTATGCACGTGGCGTCACATCCGCTGCTGTCGTCTGTTCCGCTACCTTCCGCCATCTTGGGGTACCTATCAACAGGCGCGCGCATAGGTAGGGTGGCTAGAAGGGGTAGCCACCCTAGCATAGGCCTCTTGGCGCTGCCGCAAACCGGAAGTCGCGGAGTATCGTTGAATGACGTACGTGCATACTATGTATATCACTGACCGCGCTGGATCTGGCTGGACCAGTTCCCCCCTGCATTCTACAATAAGTATTTACGCCCTCTGGGCCGTAGCTTGTCCACAAATATTGAGATCGTCATCCGTCTTGGTTGCGTTTCCTTTTTTTTATTTCTTATTATTATTCTTTTTTTAATTCGGCGCACGCTTGTTTCCTGTCAACAACGCAATGTGTCACTATGACAACACGCACGCCGCGCATGGCGATTATTGTTAGGGGACAATTCAGATATGTCCGAAAGGGTGCAAACTTTATTTTATTTTGTTTTAGAGTGCATGCCATCGTTCGGCCGTCCAACGATTCGAGGTCATCATACACTAAGATTGCCACGAAGGCATCAACGACGCCGAACGACGGCGGTCGATGAACGGACAGGAGGAGGAGACAAAGGAGAGGAAAAACAGGGAGGTTAGCCAGTGTAAGTACCGGCTGGCTAACCTGTGCTGGGGAAAGGGGTAAAGGGAATAAAAGGAGAAAGAAGAAGAAGAGGAGGAAAAAAATGGAAACCAGAAAATCCACACAGTAACGCGAAACTACGCGCTACAACATTCAAAGGCGGTCGCACAATTCGCATGTCCTTAAGTATATAAAGCCCTTAAGGCCTTGAGTGCCGAAGCCCGTCTGGACCAATGTCCTAGAGCTTTTTCCTCTGTAAAGGGGCGATTGTCCAGTTTTTCGAGAGCGGTCACGAGCACTTTTCTTGGTACTTTGTAACGGGGACAATCACAAAGGAGGTGCTCAATCGTCTCTTCGCAGCCGCAGGTGTCACAAGCAGGGCTGTCGGCCATTCCAATGCGGAATGAATAGGAGTTCGTGAATGCCACGCCGAGCCACAGGCGGCACAGAAGTGTTGCTTCCGCTCGTGGCAACCCTGGTGGTAGGCGGAGTTGCAGACGTGGATCCAATCTGTGGAGACGTGCGCTCGTGAATTCACTGGTGTACCACAGATTCTGTGTAAGCTCGCGGACAGGCACGCAGTGCGTGTAAGCGGGTCACTCGAGTCAAAGATGCGCATGCACCAATCACAATCACGGCGCGGACGCTGCGCGCTTCCTTTTCCGCAGTGGTGTGGATGCGCTCTCATGCGACGTAAACCTTCGGAGAAACTCGTGTTTCGCGATAGTTGCAATCGGACTGAAATGATCGCCAATGGCATCCACTTCAAAAAAAGAAAAAGAAAAAGCGTGAAGGAAAGGAGGGAGCGCGATGAAACTGAAGCTGTGGAGTGAGTGTACAATTGAATCGAGCGGAAGCATCGCTAGGGTGGCTAGAAGGGGAGGTGTGAATACCGGCGGCGCTTTCCTTAGGGCGCGCGTGACCCCCTTGCGCACCGATGCCACCAGGGGAAACGCGGCGCTGCTGCTCGCGGCGTGGTATTACGGCGTGGTACTCCCGCGCTGGCCTGCGCCCTCCGCTGCCAGTTGGTTTCGTCGCCTGTTTTGGAGTGTTCCTCCCGACATTCCGTCATTCGAGGGCGAGATGCTCTGGACCACCAAAGTTATGTTGAGCACCGCAGCGACGCACGGCTAGTTTATTACATTGCAGGTTATGTGGCGAGAAGGCGTGTTTTGCCCACACATTGTGAAGACTGCGAATCACCATAAAGGCAATATCCCCAGAGAGCTTCCACCAGAGGCATCCAAAGAGTGGGACCTTGAGGGCCTTTTATATCCCTCAGAATCGCGCTATAAGCTGGACAATGCCCTTGAAAACAAACTCACTCGTTTATTCAATGTAATACCCGCCGTGGTTGCTCAGTGGCTATGGTGTTGGGCTGCTGAGCACGAGGTCGTGGGATCGAATCCCGGCCACGGCGGCCGCATTTCGATGGGGGCGAAATGTGAAAACACCCGTGTACTTAGATCTAGGTGCACGTTAAAGAACCCCAGGTGGTCAAAATTTCCGGAGCCCTGCACTACGGCGTGCCTCATATTCAGAAAGTGGTTTTGGCACGTAGAACCCCATAATTTTTAATTCAGTGTAACACGCTAGCATGCGAAAGCTGTGGCCGAGATTTCGCAGTCAATTGGTTAAATGTCAAAGATTGGTTGCCTAGACCATTCTGCTACCCTGACAGCCTCAGTTATACGTTTTTATTGCCTCACAAGGATTCACTTTTTGCTTAAAGGTTTCAATCAGCAGAGCAGTGAGAAGAAACGGAAAACACTGAAACCTTGTGTGTTGTAAATTTTTTTGCTCACTTGTAAATAAACGGTTTCATGACCAGATCTGTTGCTTCACTGTCTGCAATCATAGTAAATTCCTTATATGAGCGTCAAAGTGGCATGCTACAGGTCTGGAAGCGCAGACTAAAGGTGGTTTGTAAATACGTCCAGACTTTATCAGGTAACGTCTGCAGTTTACAGGTCTTACGGCACGCATAGGGTGATTGACTGCTGATCTCGAGGACGACGGTCGCATTTTCAGGGCGGCGATATGCAAGGCGCCCGTGTGCCGTATGATGTCAGTGCGCGTTAAAGAACCCGAAGTGGTCGAAATTATTTCGAAGCCCCCACTAGCTCCTAACACCCAAAGTCAGCTCACGAAATGCGCACAGACAAAACGCGTTTGAATCTCGATACAGTGCGAACTGGGCCCGTAAAATTTCACAGGAGTAATGATTTGGGCTGACATAACATTGTTTTCATGATAAAGATTCATTCTTTGACGTTCGCAGAAAGCGCGGGATACCCGAAACGGGCTCACTTTCACTTCGGTGGTAGAGATGCAGCCGACGCGAGGCTGGCGACGCGCTCATTTCGTCTGCGTGCTTACCCCGCCTTGGTCAACAGCGCCGCCCCGCGACATCGGTGCGCTGTGGGGTCACGTTTGTGCCGCCGGTATTCACACCTCCCCTTCTAGCCACCCTAGCATCGCTCCAAGGTAAACTGCGGCCATGCCACGGTAATTTTTCGCGCCACCCGCGCTCAGCTAGCGCACGCTCTTCCGAAAAAGATAACGGGTGCGACAGCAACACATGCGGATGCCGAATTCGCACGCTGAAGTGAAGATACAAATGAACACGCTGCAATTAACGACCGAAGTTGCGCTGGCATACCGAAATAAAATGTGCGCAGCGATTAAAGCGTACACCGGGAACCAAGTACAAAGGTCTCGCCACACATTGCACTGACTCCACTCCAAGGCAGACCGATGATCGCCCAGGAGCTAGGTGTGTTGTTGCAAGAAAGGCTGAGTGCTCAAAGGTCACGTGCTCCGATGTTGCACAGCGAGGAACCACCGGAAAACCACAGGCACGCGACAGACTGTCCCCGCGTCGGCGTAAACGCTCAGACACCAAAGCAGAGCCAACCATTCGGCTTGCGACGCAAGCATGTGCAAGCCTGGACCACGAACACGGGGAGGAACCGACGTGACACGCTGGTCGGGTCGTTGCCCGGGCAGGTAGAGACGAATCGGCAGACCAGCGTCGTCGAGCTCACACGAAATCTCCTAGTGGACACGCTTGCTATGAACATAAGTCGGGGCCAGTAGGGGGTCAGGTTCAGCCTTATTTTCCGACAACACGTACTACGTGCGAAGGCAAGCAACAACTTGTTCACATAAACGGCCGGGAACTGAAACAGGTACACGTTTGCGGGAAAGGGTCGTTTTTTTTTTTTTTTTTCACGAATAACTTATCAAGAAGGCCATCATTTAAGTGTCCCGAGGAAATTGATTTTACACGTCTAGCACCGCATTCGAAATGAGCGACATTGTTTTTCGTCGCGAGAAAAAAAAAGGAAAAACTCGTTCTAAATTGCATGAGAAGTTATAGAAGTATGGGAGTCTACGGAAATCTCGCGCAGTCGAAAACGATTTGCGAAGGAACTACACACTAGATAAAAATATTCCTGGGGAGTTTTACGCGCATCGCTTTTTCGCATTCACCGCTAAATCACCAATGAATTCTTTATTCATTTGTTCGGGTGAGGCTTTCTAGCCCACCGCGGTTTTACGTTTTGTCGGTAAATCGGATGGCATACACACTCACGCAAACACATTACATGCGCACCGGCCTACAGTAACTCGAACACCGGCCTACATAAGCGCCGCATGTTGACTTCCAGAAAAAAAAAAAAAAAATCCGCCTTCAAGAGCGTTCCGCCTTCAAGAGCGGAACGCGAGAGCGTTCAAAATCCCTGACTGCATCTCACGCTTCCGGTCAACTGCAGCTTGTGTAATCGTAATGTTTACTGGGAAACGCTGGCGGCGAAATCTATGCACGAAGGCGAGCTTTCTAGCAGAAACGCGGCCTCTTGCGTGGGCCGATATCCTGTTACTACAGCGAATCTGCATATGGCTAGGATCTGGGGGGAGGGGGGGGGGGGGGAATGTGCCCCCCTAGATGTTGACAAAAACTAATCATCAGGAGGGCCGATCCTGGTGATAGTGCAGAAAGGGCCCAAGCTCAATGGCACA
The DNA here is from genome assembly GCF_023375885.2 of Dermacentor andersoni. Classification (NCBI taxonomy): domain Eukaryota; kingdom Metazoa; phylum Arthropoda; class Arachnida; order Ixodida; family Ixodidae; genus Dermacentor; species Dermacentor andersoni. The sequence continues at coordinate 40,539,392 of NC_092815.1, forward strand.
TACCCCTGTGGGCTCGGGGACCTGTGAGTGAGTGAGTGAAGTAACTTTATTTCGGTCCAGAGAAGACGCAGGGGAGACCCCGCGCCACCCGGCTAGTCCCACGTAGGGGACCTGTAACGCGCCCCTGAATCTATTATGACGACGCGTGTCGTAACATTAGCGTATAGGCATAAAGTAAAATAATAATAATAATAATAATAATAATAATAATAATAATAATAATAATAATAAAAGTAAAAAGATAAGAAACAGAAAGAAATTAAAGAAAATAAAGAAATAAGGAAAAAACAAGAAAGACCGAACAAACAATGCGCCTGAGCGATGAATGCTGTTGCCCAAGCTAGTCATCATATCCAAACGCTAGTCTATGACGAAACGTGTCGAAACGTGTGCATGTGGGTGTAATCATCATCATACAAAAAAAAAGACGAAACAAACAACGAAGTTACGTGTTCGTGCCTTTATTCACCCAATATAAAAATTTTAATTATCGCGTTTCAAAGCGTTTAATAAGGTCCCCCATGGTCGTCTCTTAATCAACTTATCCCGTCTCAACACTCATCCGTGTGTTCTAAGCTTGATTCGAGGGTTTTTAACTACCCGTCAGCAGTTCGTACACGCTAGTGCAACAACTGATTCATTCAAACATCTTGTGTGTATATCTCGCGTGACTTAACTTGGACCTGTCATGTTAACCACATGATAAATTCTGCTAATCGTACTCTAAGTTATCTACGCCGTAACCTTTTCCTCGCTCCTTCCTCAATTAAACAAATTGGTTTCCAAACATTTGTGCGGAACAAGCTGGAGTATGCCAATGCTATTTTTGACCCCCACCACAATAACCATATTAACGCCCTCGAATCGGTTCAGAACCGCGCGACACGATTTATTCTGTCTAATTATTCGTACCAATTCAAGCATCTCAGCACTAAAAGCCCAAATAAGCTTACCCGCTCTAGCCTCAAGCCGCAGAATAGCACGTCTTAGCCTTTTCCTAATTTTTTCCATTCTTTGTCTTTTGACAAACCGTACATAAAAAGAGCTCGTCGCATTGCCAGCACCAGTCACTCTAACACAGTATATCCCCCACAAGCCCATACTGTGACTATTCAGCAATCATTATTGTGTTCTGCGCACAGCACGAGACTGGAATGGCCTGCCCACCGAAGCTGCCGCTATCACCGACCCACTTGCATTCAAGGCGGCTCATCAAAAGCATTCAATTGTAACTTGTAGTACCTTTGTTTGCCATTAACCACCCACTCTCTCATGTATGTCTCAACAAGAGACATTTGAGAAGATTCATTATTGTATTTATTTATTTATCATTATGTATATTACTTTTATGAGCAACATAAAATATTTCTCAGGGTGTTGCAGTAGGTTCTTAGGCTTGCACGTATAAATATTTTGTCGTTTGCTCGTTTCGAGCGACTATCGGTAGTACTCGACTGACGTACATCCAGTTCCGGCTTCGCGCTATTGGCTAGTAGCTCACAGTAGCACTTCCGGGCGATGAGCGACGAATTGTAGATTTCCAGAAACGAGCGTTCGAGCGAGAAGAACGAGCGATCTGTTCGAGCGACGGCTCGTTTCGTCGCTCAAAGCCGTGGAAATGGAATAGCGCATAATTTTCAACTTTCTTCGAAATGTCTTACGATTCAAGCCTACCTGTAAGTTCTCGGGCTACTCTCCGAATGTGCTCGTTCTTGTCAATCCCCCCCCCCAGATGGGTATGCCCCACTGTAACACAGAGGGCATTAAATATATGTCGTTCTTCTCCATGCATACACTTATCCGCATCATTTTTCATCCGACAAGGATCAAGCATCACCGAAGTCTCAGAATGTGCATCCACCTGACCTGGTGGTCGCATCTCAGCATAGCTCGTGAACGGCGAGTTCATGACGCATAAATATAAACATTGCATGAGATTATACACGTTGCATAAAATGAAAATAAAGGCATTTGTACACTTCACATTTAGTTGTACACACTATAGCATGTCTCACGATAAGCTTCGCTTCACATATAATCCCTAACATGCGCGTTGGATCTCCATTTCAGATTTATTTTTCGTTGGGATGGGGGGGGGGGGGGGGGAGAAGAAAGCGGCGCAGTGCCTACTTTAGCTACTGCAAAGTCCGGACCCTCCCGCGCGGTCTTTGCTGTGATGTTGAGGGACGGCGCCTCTATACCTGCGTTTGTTGTAAAGCAAGAAATTAGCCGTCGGGCGGGCCTAAATTCCTTCGTTGTATTGGCAAATTTATTGTAGCAGTCCTCGCTGTAGGGGCGTTCATAATACATGCGAAATATAGAGTATCGACTGGGACATATGGAATTCGTTTTAGGGGTAATTTCGTTGTATAGGCGTTCGAATGTACTATCGCGCTCATTATGAGCTGCAACACGCGAGCCGTGGCCGCAGCTACACTCTCGAGAAAGAAATGGAGGTGTCGCCATTGCAGAAATTCGCATAGCCCCGTGTTTTACGCTACCTGCTTTTTTTCGCGGAGGGATGATAAAAAATTATGGGGTTTTATGTGCCAAAACCACTTCCTGATTATAAGGCACGCCGTAGTGGAGGACTCTGGAAATTTTGACCACCTAGGGTTCTTTAACGTGCACCTAAATTTAAGTACACGGGTGTTTTTGCCCCCATCGAAATGCGGCCGCTGTGGCCGGGATTCGATCCCGTGACCTCGTGGTCAGCAGCCTAACACCATAGCCACTGAGTAACCACGGCGGGTGGAGAAGGGATAATACAGTGGCTCGCAGCGCAGCCCATAAGTCCTTAGCTCTTAGCGGAGCTTGCTTCGACATGGCGCACGCTGCAATAGCTTCTTAACTACTCTTGTTTATTATTATTATTATTATTATTATTATTATTATTATTATTATTATTATTATTATTATTATTATTAGGCGCCCGTTCCTGCGGCAAGCGTCGGCGTATACCAAGCGAACGAGCGCCACGAAGAATGAAAGCGAACGCGGAGCACAGCGGGAGAAGAAAGAAAGGCGATAACGCAGGAGGAGGGCGCAGCGGAACCACGACCTACTGTATTACTTATACAGTAGGTCGTGAGCGGAACCATGATACGTAATGATACGGAAGGCGGAGGGGAGACGGCCTGCGCATGCGCAGAGTTGCCGGCGGCCTATGCATCCGCAGCTGCGTGGGCGATCTCATCTGCGTTTCCGAGGGTGGCATTGGGGACAGGATGCCTTGAGTTGGAGAGGGCTGCCAAGGTATATATGTACACATGGTAGCGAAGGTGCCATATATAGAAGCCCATACGTCCTGCAATGGCAGCTTGATGATGATGAAATGTGGCTAGTCCCTTTGTAATGGGCGAGTTGCCTTAAAGCACCCTAGCCGAAGAAAATATATAGCTGTCGAAAAAAGGGGGTGAGGAGAAAGAGAAAAAAAGAGAAAGAGTAAAGAGGGCCGACCCCACTCTTTTGTACATACAGCCCGACTTACTGCACAGACAATGACGCTGAGAAACTAGATTTCATCTGTTTCACTTAGTGTATTCCCGGCAGCGCCATCTACATGTCGCGGGACCAACTTCTCAGTAAAAAAAAAAAAATTTAAAAATTTGCCGTTCGAGATTTGTTGCGCCAATTCGTCTACTGCGCCAGCTCACATCACGTCGCATACACAGAGCATACTAGAGTACAAAATGAAGCGTAAGTGAGAATATTCGCCACAACATCGAGTCACAATAAAACCTGAATACCGCCATCCGGATTTATAGACCTCATTCTATAACGGCAAGCATTACACTGGTGAGCCTTGACAGTAGCAATGGCTTCACCAATATTTTGAACTAAGTACGTATATCACGTTTCCTTAGCACCAACACACATCTGTTATTTCGGTGTTAAAAGCGAAGATAAAATCAACATTACATTGAGATAATTCACGAAAACAACACTCCAATCTTCACGAGCACGGCACGCGTGCCACCTGTAGTTTTTTTTTTTAATTTATTTATGAAGACATAGCTAAAACATATTTAGTGAAAAGGCAGTTAAAAAATAACGTTACAGATCAAATCTTATAGGGTTAATACCGTATATATTGCCATTACTTTTTATAGCTCCGCATAAGAGGGTTCTGAAGACATTACAGTGTTATATACGGCAATGCCAATCTCGGCACATCACAGCACGCATCGCCACGAGCAAACTTCAGAAATACTGCACAATTTAGTACTCATGATTATTCGCGTATGGAAGAAAACAGCCTGTGACTTCACACTTTCTTATTCTAATCGCACTGTCCGTACTTTTTTCAAATGTTTCCATTGGTGACACATCGGATGCATGCATAACTTTTTACAAACTAATGTTTCGCCCCGCGTAATGTAGTCGCGCCAATCGCGCGGCCATACGTCCCGCCGCTGCTCGTTGGCTTGTGACATTTCAGCCTCGCCTTCGAGACCATGTGAATTGACTTTGGGGCTACGTTCGTCCGCGGCGTCAGCTGCTGAGGTCAGTCCGCGGTACGAGCGTGTGTGACGGTGATCACTGCTCCTGCATGGGGCGACGGCGATTGGCTACGTGTTAGTGACGCTCCCTTGGATGGTGTAGTCCCGGCCCGCCGACACTGGAGGCGCGACTTCCCCGCGACGAAGGGCCGCTCTCCTCGTTGGTGGAACGAAAGCGCGTGAAGGGCTGTGCGGCGACGATGGCTGCGATATGGCGTCAGAGCAGCACGCGTTGTCTCTGTGGAAACAAAGCCGCTGCATGAGCGAAGGTCTGTCTGCAGCGACTGCTAGCTCTTAATCGCATACCCACGCGTCACCCACGCGCTGCCTCGCTGATCTCCCGATTAGCGAGGCAGACGCGCCGCACTTCGCTCCGTTTCGAGCGTGCCGCATGAGACAGGCTGTCCGCGCCAGCCAATATATCACGAAATGAAAACACGTATAGAGCTGCGATCAATTTTCGCATCAGGAAGTATTGTAATTGTCGGTGAATTTTTTTTTTTCTTATCCGCGATGGAGCGATAGCCGCTCGGCAGGTCAGTGTATTATCGCTCCGCAAAAAGCAGGCGCTGGAAAGCAAGGCAGGGGGTTATGTATGCGCATTGCTCAAATAGCGACGCGCGCTACATTTTTTTTTTTTTTCGTGAAAGAGCGTCCCTGCAGCCACGACTCGCGTGTTGCAGCTCATATAAGAGCGCGAAAGTACATTGTGTGAACAAACAAAGCTAAAACCAAACACAAGCATAAAACAAACTGAGTAATTATAGAATATTTAATGTAAATAGTGCTATAGCACGAATCCCACACACAAAAAAAATTCGTAATCATTCCAAGAGAAGCGAAAGCGTGAGAAGAAAAGCGTAGTGCCGCGCAAGACGGGCTCTGCGGGGACAGGCCGCTACGAGATGGCGCCAGTGTAGCACGCCGTCGTCCGTTCACCGATGACCCCATCGATAAGACATGCGGCAAGCGCGTCTACCGATACCATATATGGAAGCAAAGCGTTGCACGAGCGAAGGTCTGTCTGCGGCGGCTGCTGTGAATCGCGCCAAGTCACCGACGCGCTGCCTCTCACGATATCCCGATAAGCGAGGCAGTCGCACCACACCTCACTCCGTTTCCAATGTGCCACACGAGACAGATATCAACGCCAGCCATGCTACTCGCAGCGTTCTCTTCCTGGTATGAACCGTGTAGCCATATAATCACAATACAAAATATTGACACGCGAAATAAAAACACTACAGAGCTGTGCTCAAATTTGGCATAAGGTATCGTTAATCGACGGTGCTTTTATGCGAAGCATATTACTAGAGCTCAACTCAGCTCCTCAGGCGCGGCGGTGTCGCCTTCAATACCACGTGACACCGTGACGTCACGACAGAGGAGAAACGGGGCTCCAACTCGCGCCGTCGCTCGCGGCGTCGCCTTCCAGGCTGACCACGTGACACCGTGACGTCACGACAGAGGAGAAACGGGGCGCCGTCGCTCGCGGCGTCGCGGCGGTATATAAGCAGCTGCGCTTGTTTCTAGGTGGCTTTGGCTCAACTCTTGCAAGATGGGCAGGGTGGGAATCGAACCAGGGTCTCCGGAGTGTGAGACGGAGACGCTACCACTGAGCCACGAGTACGATGCTTCAAAGCGGTACAAAAGCGCCTCTAGTGAATGCGGTGTTGCCTTAGAAACGAGTTGTTTCTAAGGCTCAGGCGTGCGTCGCTTGCTCAGGCGCACATTTCGTTGCCGCGCCGAACGCTGCGTTGCTCGACGCTCACCGCGTTCAATGCGGGGCGCGTAGTCGCTGCGCCGTAGCCCATTGTCTTACACGTACCCCTTGGCGGGTCGACGGGAACGCTGTCGCGTTCCACTCTTGAAGGCGAAGCAGAGTAACGCATGAGTTGTTTCTTCGTCTAGCCGAACCAAATATAGCCAAGCAACAGCAGTTCACCAGGCTAAACAGCGGTTCAACAACTAAAATAAAGGCTAGTATGCTTCGCATCCTGGGCTTAACCTTAGCTAAGCCACAGCCATTTTTTTTTTATTCGAACGAACGCGAACTTATTATTTCATGCTTCATCAGTCTTGAACACACTTCAGCTCATTCTAAAGCACTTAAGCTACTGGGATCCGAAAGAAGTAGATTTCAAGGTTGCTCAACAGTAACAAGCGTCGAGTTGGCAGCGAACGCTATGTGGCGCCCCTCTCGACAAAGAAAGCGCAAGCACTGCTTATGACACGAATATAGGGATGCGTATATAGAGGCACCGATCGCGGCAACAATTGAAAGAGAAAAAGAGAGAAGAAATAAAAATAAAACTAGACTTCCTCCGAAAAAGCCATGAGGAAGCGCCCCACAACAAGGGATAATGCGAGGGGAGGGTAGATTTAAGGGGGCGGGGGGAGTGAGTGAGCACTCTCGAGTGACCCCGGAGCCGACGTCAGAGCGAAGGAAGGGCATGCGCGAGTTGCGGGCACCATGCGCGCACTGCCGCCGCTACGCACGCAAGGCCAACGTCGTCACGCCTCCCCGCGCCGCTGGCAGTGGCGGGGCCGATGGAGCCACGGTAAATCCAAGCAAACGCTAGCGCCGCGCCACGACGACCGCCACGGTTTCCGTAGAGCGGGACGCGGGAGCCAGTCGCCCACCACCGCTCGCCACCAGGGCACCAAGCACAGCTGCGTGGCTGGAGCTAGGCCGCGGAGCGGGGCCGGCGGTCTCCCAGCGTCGTCGTCAGCAGCAGGCGCGAGTGCGACGACAGTGGTCGAATCCCGGGCCGAGGAAACGACGAAGGCAACGCGCGCGTCGCGCGCGGGCACTGCACCAACTGCACCGGCGTTTGGGCGGCAGCCGGAAGGAGGAGTGGGGTTAACGCACCGGCGCCGCTGTTTTACAGAGGCTGGACGGCGGGGATGCCAAAGTGGCAACGCGCCGCTCCGTCGATCACGGTGCGACACGTTGTGGTGGGGTTGTGGAGTTTGGTTTTGCAAGCAGGAATTCCGCGAGATAAGAAACGTACAGTCGAGTTCAATACGAGCTGCAACACGGTGCCCGGGGTTGAAGGGGCTCCAAGACTGCTGCACACGGCGACGCCGACAAGGAGGCTAGATAGCCAATGATGGTCAATACAAAGTGGTCAATGACGCTTAGAATGCTAATCGCACTAAAGAATTTTTCGCTGTCGGCGATTCGACTTACTAAACACACGAACACGGGTCTTCTACCACGGCCGCCACGCCGAATGAGGTTACACTCAGTGGCGTAGCCTGGGGGGAGAGGCTTGTGCTCCCCCCATCACCCTTCCCCCATTGACTGCGTGTCCCGCCCTCCCTCCTCCGAAAGAAATATGGTTACGCCACTGGTTGTGTAAACAGTAAGAAATTGTCTCTACGGTGGCGTTAACACTTCGCACGTGGATAGCGAAGGTGCGCTTTCACTTCGCAACGTGAACTGGCACCTCCGTAGAACAGCAAAGTGCTGTTATTATTGAAAATCACTCCGTGAAGTGCTGCAAAATTGATTTTGCTTTGCGATATCTATTTCACTTCGACAATTCAGAAGTCGATAACAGTGACCGGGAACGCTAGAAGAGAGGCTACTGCTGCGACACACTAGTCTTCTGGGAGACGAAAATGGCTGTAGAAGAGCTATTAAAGTTATTAAAGGCGCTCTGAGACTTGCCAGTACTTCTGCTATGGTTTACAAGTCTAAGACCTTCCTTTCAGGCAAACACACACACAAACACACACACACAGATATATATATATACGTTGTAAGCAAAAATCTTCCCATACATGGACCGATCCCAGAAATAGTGCAATGAATACATTGTTGCGCCAAATAAAGGGAAAAAAAAAGACTTGGGAAGGAAGAGTACGAAACGACAGATTGATTGAAACGACTCTTCCTTCCCAAGTCTTTTTTTTTCTCTTTTTTTGGCGCAACAATGTATTGATTAGATCACAACCAACTCGCCCAGCAACAAGTTCTACTCAAATAGCGCAATGCCGGGCCGACACGCAGCGGAAGTGCAGTTCGCTATTAAGGGGCCCATATACACAGCTTCGCTGGTCATCCTTCTTCACAGAGTGGAAGACACTGCGCTATATATATATATATATATATATATATATATATATATATATATATATATATATATATATATATCATGACGTAGAAGAGGAAGGTGCGGCAGTCATGCCTTTCGCCCGAAAAGCGAAGCGTTGACTGCGATAGAAAAGTATTACACAACGCGAAGAAAGGCTCGTAACTTCATTGGTCGCATAAATTGCAGTGAACGTTAACTTACTATTTATAGGTTACCAAGCATGATGTCACGTGTCAAACGTAAGCAGATCTCACTCGATAACCGCGAACACTCGCGGTTATTTACGGCCACGGTCACGGCTATGAGAGAGCAGGGCCTGTGTCCTGCTTCTAAGCTTGGGGGTCTGAAGCAAGACTATGGTGAGCGAAACTCATTGGATTTTACTGCGTGAAATCGACACGACGACGAGACGATGTTCGGGAAAATTACTACCAAGAAAAAATTTCATTCCCAAAATTGTGCCACATTACGTTTTACCTTTCACAATTTTTTCATTCTTTTTGTGTGTACTTTAAAGCGACGTGAAAGTATACCTGATGATATTGACTGGAAAGTTTACGTACGAAGTGTTTTTTTTTTTATGTTCTCTGAAGAACATCCCCACCCCCCCAAAGAAAAAAAATACTGCGTCCCAACAATCAATGAACCAATGATCAATATTACTTGATATTTTGCATAGTCTGCGATTTGTGTGCCAGGGAACGAAGAGAATCCCTTGACCTTTTTTCGACATCTTCTCGGGAGACGCCAATAGTTACGAAGTTCTCGTTTCGCTCGACGCTTCGGTCCTTCGGGACTCCCCGTCTCTTTTCTGCACTCGTTGCAACCTTAATTGCTCTCACTTCGTTCAGTCACTTCTTCCACACTCCGCTGCTTCCGTAGCCGAACACTCCATCAACTTTAGTTGCCGACATATGTTCGCTGCTTTTTGGCCTCATACTCTGCTTGTCTATTCGGGCACATACCCACTTGCAGCTACGTTTACATGAACCCTACAAAAGTCACATGGAGTCGACTTGTGAGGCTACAGTCTTCGGGTTTATGTGAACGCTAGCGGGTCGAAGCGAGTCCTGTCAATGCGCCTGCAAGGGCTGGGTTCGGCGCTGCATTATAAATTCCAGGAATTGGAACAATACTAGCTGTTCCTTTGGCTGCGGAGAAAAAAACTGGTGACACGAAAACTTCTGAAATACTGCTGCAGGAGAGCCCTCGTGATCACGCTTCCTTGCAGAGAGGCAAATGCAGTGCGCGAGAACGGGCGTTTTAGTTTCACAAGTTTGGAACACTCACACGCGGTCTACACGAGTGTGCTCTCTTCCATATGACATACCGAGTACATTCTTCGAATCGGTACCAACAGACCGCTCTCGCCAAGTTCACGGGGCACGCACGCCTACCATGTCTGCGCCCAAAGCTGTTTTCTCGCTGAACATATAAGTTCAAGGCAGCCTTGAAGGAAAGGCTCAGTAGATGGCCACTGCTGTTTCCTCTTTTCTTTCTTTTTTCTTTTTTTTTGGGGGGGGGGGGGGTCTATTCTCATGCCGATTTGCAATGCACACGGGCTATTTGTAGAATCGTTTTATCACCTCTGCCTCCCGATCTGAAGGGCAAAGCCGGTTTCGTCAGAATAAAGAAAAAGAAACCGTATGAAGCAAACAGAAATCGAGCCACGGGGCAAACGAACTTATTTTTCATTGAAATGAAAAATAAGTTGGAAAATGAAGTTGAATAAATGAAAAAAAAAATAATTAAAACATGTCCTAAATTCAAGCACTACGTGACGCCTGCGCTTGAAAGGATGTTCCACACCTGCCGCCGTAAGTTGCGCAGGGCTACATCTACCGTGTGCCAGCTAACGTTAGCCAAGCTGTTCAAAGAAAACAAAAAGATTTAGAAAAACAAGGTGCAAAATACGATTAAAAGACCTGCGGTGTTCACTGAGCAGAGTTACGGCGGCGGAACATCGTACCTTGCACCGTGTTTTGTAAGTACCTTTCTTCTAATTTTTTTTTTTTCTTGTAAGCGCTTGGCTACGTTAGCTGGGACACCCTGTATACTCTAGCAAATAAATAAAAATTCCCATACGCACGAGTAATACAAAACGCACAAATGACTGTTAAAGTTCACTTACTTTCTTGCTTTTCTCTTCCGCGTTTAAGCAAATGCGAAACCGCCGTATGTGGAAGCTACGCTGATTCAGTGTCTGTTTAGTACCTCTTGCAGCTTTCCCTACATTTTCACAGAAACACACAAATATCCATAAGTGAGCGAGAGGTTGGTAACGCACCGCACGTGTACGATACGAGTGCGGACTCCACCTGTGGCAACTCCCGTCTTTTCGTCCGCTTTCATTTCCATTTTTCTCATTATTTGTGCGCAACTCGTGGTCAGCTCAGTCTATACTGATACACCACTTCCCCAAACCATAGTCAGCCCCCCCCCCCTTTTTTTTCTTTTCGGAATGTGACAGGCCGGATCTGGTAATCGGAATTAGTGGAACGGGAGCGATGACACGTTGGGCATGAGCGCGAGTCCTCGCGCTCTACTATACTACTTCAAAAAAAAAAAAAAAAGGCTGGGGTTCCACGCGGCTTGAAGCTAGTTATACGAGCGAAAGCTCTGTTAAGCATGGTTAGATACGGTGCTTCAGTGCTATTTCCCGGCGAGCTATATATCGGCAGGGGTGCTCGGACCCAGCCTGGCAGCGCATGCGGCGTAGACTTGACGCGCTCGCACTGGCGCGTGCTTCATCTATGGCGAGACTGAGCCAGCAAGCGCCGGCGAAAAAATCCTCGCCTAGTCACGTGGTACACAGCCGTTCGGCTCGGGCGAGCGCAGCTGCGACGCCTCTCTACAGCGGATCACGTGACGTGACGTCAACCCTTGACACTTGCGCGCCGGCGGTAGAAGGTCAAACGCGCGCCGAGATTGACCTTGGGAGTTGTACTTCGAGGAGTTGAGCTTTCGCTCTAAGATATTTGCCACAGACGCCGGAGTCGACCGCACATTGTGATGGCGTCCCATTTCATTTCCCTCTCAAATTATTTTACTTTGATTATCTCTCCAATATTTCTTAGTCCTCTATGAAACCTTCTTTTTCTGTTGCCTCCCCTGTACTCTCACGAAGGCTTATCACTCGAATCCTTGCTTCCCCTTTCACTCTTTCTTACTGCACACTTTAATAACGTCTTGTCTCCCCAACTTCCTCGCCTTTCAATTCGATCTTCCTGAGTGCAGTTGAAGTGTCTACCATAAACGAGACAGTTACTGCGCTTTTCCTATTTATAAGAATATATTTCTGTTCCGGGGCGGAGGAAGGGGGTGGGCACTCGAGCTGAAAGGAGCAGATGTGCCGAGGTTCCCGCAAACGGCATCGCACGCAATTCGAAAAAAGAATGCGTGTCCAGCGCCGCGCTGCAGAACTTGGTTCTCAAGAAACGGCGCCCGTGTATACGATCTATACAACAGCGATCACTTCGCAACAGTGCGCAGCCGCCGGCCTTTGTTTGCCCTTAAGAAAATGACAATGCTACCAACACAAGACAGCGCGGTTGAGGACGGTTCATATACTAACAGACAGCGAAGATGAGTCGGCGCTTGATAGGCGGCGAGGACCTCCATGTCTTCCAACATGACCGGAGTCGAGGAGCATGAACCATCGACTTTGACGCCAAATCGCGCATCCGATCTGCTGACCGCCGTTGACGTGTCAGCAGCTAGGCTGGACAGCGCCTGCGGACACCAGGGATTTCCTTCCTTTCAACTTTCCGTTTCAGTTAGTTATGTAGAGTTCTATGGCGCAAAAGCAACTACAGCTGTGATGTGCCAAGGTTTCCATTATAATCAAGCAAACAATTACTACGCCGCTGCGACATTGTCGTGCTACGGGAGTCGAGCGTGTCACGTGACTCAGTGGTAAACATTCCGTGCAGTAATCGTGCTTATTCCAGTCAATTCGTCTAGTCACTAACAAATAATTCGTCTCAAACTTCCCCAGATTCGCTGAAACAGCCATTTAGGCGAAGACAAAAATAAAAATAAAACAACAATAAAATGAAAATGCGAGTATAGGCGCAGGCCAGCGCACTCTTATGTGGTCTAGCTATCGCCTACGGGTGGCTAAACCACACAAATCACGGAGCGACACAGCTGTTGTCACCGGCGATGTCAACTCGCGCGACTGCTAAGCACGAGTCAAGTGTCAAGTCACTCACCGAAGAGCCTGAAGGACCTGAAGGCGAACATGTCCGATAGGACCATTGCCAGGTGGAATGGGCGTCGTAGTAAACCTCCGTGTACGCTATTCGGCTTTCCACAAGTGCAACCTGACACGCGAGCGACAGCACCGAAAGCTCCTTCCACACAGTACGTCACACGGTCCGGCGGCCGAAAAAGCACAAGGTGCGGCCACCGCCGCGAACACAACAACGCGGTGACGTCCTTCGAAGCGCCTCCGATGCTCCGCGAGAAGTCGCTGCCAAGTCGGTCGTGTCGCTACGTCGTTTCAGTCACGTGGGTTATCCCCGCCGACACCTTCGTTTATGGTGGCCCACCGCTGTCCACCATAGACCGCACCAAAGCCTCCGCGACCCGCTCACGAACTACCCCGCCCAACACACATTCCGAACACAAATTGACGATAAAGGCGGCCGCGAAGAGAGAACGCTTCCGGCACGATGGAAAAAGAGAGAGAAAGGGACGAATGGGTGCTAGGGGGTAGGTCGGGGGAGTACAAAGAGATACGATAGCAGGAGACGAAAGACTGACAACAGTAGCGAAACCGACGGCCTCAATGATTTGCTGGCCACAGGAACAGAAGTTTCTGCCTGTGCCACTTCTGCGAGTGGCTCGGGAAATGGACGACAGTGCACACTGAGTTCAACTGAGAAATGAGGAAGGACAAGTGCGCACAGAGAGAGAGAGAGAGAGTACAGACAGTGCGCACGGCCTACTCGTAAGGAGGAGGTGAGCGGTCGTGTCACTCGGACAGCTCAGCTTTCTGACTCCGCGCACTGCGCCGACAAGGCCACGAAATCTGAAAAGATAAGCGCTTCCTTTTTACCCCCGGATCTCCCGCACGCTCCCTTCTCTGTCCCGCGGCGTCGTCCTTTTCTTCGGCGCTGAAAACCCGCAGTTGCGACGGCAGCGAGCTGTTCGGGGCTAACAAGCCGGTAATTGCCACAGCCGCGCAACGAGACACGGCGGCGCATCGCTTTGAAATGCAACCACGTGGGAAACTAAAGATTGCAAAAAAAAAAAAAAGAAAGAAGAGAGAGAGAAACGAACGAAAAAGGAGCGCGCCACCGACGCGGTCCGCGAACGGCGTTTTCCAAACAACGAACAGAATGCTTTTTACGGCTTCCGAGCGGAAAAGTCAAAGCCGTGGGCAAAGAGCAAAACAGGGGCGGAGGTGGGTGATGGGGGTGGGAAGGGACCGAATTGGAGGCATGGGGAGACCTTCGCAACATCTATTGGAGATGAAACGTAGAAGAGTCGCAACAGGCTAGCGTCTCCCGCGTAAAAGGAGTTTCCGCCCATCGGTCAACTAGTGGCAGTCTAGAAAATGAATTCTTCTCGACGCTGTCAAAGGGGGCGGCTACTGAAACACGCACCGGTGCAGGTCAGGTGTGAGAATAGTGGCTTAACGGGGGAGGGGGGAGGTAGAATCAAAGAAACAACGCTGAGCCACAGTCGTAGCCACAGTTAAAACCGGCGGCTTAGTTTACCCGTTCAACAGCTGGAAAATTGAGTATCTGAGAAGCGACGCGATTCCAGTTCACATGCTCAGTAGAAGACACCCCCTTACTCGCCCCACTGCTACTACGTTGCTCTCTCGGCGACGCTCGTGTTGGCTCATGTCACGCTGTACGAGCTATCCATCATCCGTGTAGGATCTCTCGTGTACAAGGCCGCGCGCTGTAGGCGGTCGCACCAGCTTCTGCTGCACGCAACACGGAGTTGGCGCCGCGGCCCATTACACGTCGCAGTTGCTTTATCCCGGTTCACGGGAACACACGGCGTAGCGGCTCCTACTGCCGCTTTCCTCACTGAACCCCGATGCCAACGTCACTCGGCACGGCACGGCCACCTGCCGCCAATGCACACACGAACGAGATCGCGCCCACGTTCCACGTTACCTGTATACGCAGCAACTGCATCCGCAGGCGAAGTCTATACGCTACACGCATCGACGAAACCCACGTTTCCCTCTTGCAGTACGCCGAGAAGTACAGAATAGAGAATAGACACAACGCGAAAGACGGAAATTTTTTTTCACTTAGCAACGAACGCGATTTGGGAGGAGAAAAGTCCAATAGATGAGGAAGGCGAAAAGGCAGCGGACGGGTGTACATATATACGAGGGGACAATATGTGCGCGCTGTGTATGGGAGAGGAGGGAAGCTGCCACGAGGGCTTTCCGATATTACACGTATATACAGAAGGCGGGCGAACAGAGCGCGGTCGACCGCGGCAATCGATAAGTCGATACGCGCCGCCTTAAATATAAACGCGCAAATTCCCTCGGCGAACCACGCGCGTCGCACCTGCGTTCACGCAAGGCCGGGGGAGGGGAGTGGGGAGGGGCGCTGCCGCGACGGTCAGACGCCGCCCGACTAAATAACACAACCCCCATAATTGCGTTAATTGCGGCGCGCGTATTGTGACGATTCAGGTACACCGTGCTAGAAAGGCGCGGAGCTGTAATTCGCACAGGCTGGACAGCTCATTTCGTGGCGCGTGGTGGCAACTCGTTCATCGGCTGCGATGTAAATGGGCTCGCGTCGGAACAGTGTATACCGCTCAAACGGAGGGCACGTGCCATGCGTGATTTGAGCGTCCACATTTCGCTTCAGAAAGACGGGAGCCGATCATGGAGACATCCGCCCGGTTTAGTTATACACTCGGGATAGGAGAGAAAAAGGGGGACAGACTCGCACCTAAACTTAGGGAAACGCTTTCACGCTTACGTCAGCTCTTTCTTAAGGGGCCGTAAAGCCACTATTAAAATCGGTCAACTAAGATCCGACGAGTTCAAGTTAGGGGCTAAGGGCACTCCGCAGGGTGCAGTAATATCACCCCTCCTTTTCAATATAGCGATGAAAGGCCTCTCGGAAAAATTGGCTAGGGTCGAGGGCGCGAATCATGCGTTCTGTGCGGACGACATCACCGTTTGGAGCGGTGGGGGGTCCGAGGGGGCCGTGGAGCGTGCCCTTCAGGAGGCCTTGGATATTACGGAAGAGTTACGGAATCAGGGTGTAGATGAGCCATATGTAACGATACTGGAAGATATATACAGCGGTTCCACAGCCACCGTAATCCTCCACAAAGAAAGCAACAAAATCCCAATAAAGAAAGGCGTCAGACAGGGAGATACGATCTCTCCAATGCTATTCACAGCGTGTTTACAGGAGGTATTCAGAGACCTAGAGTGGGAAGAATTGGGGATAAAAGTTGATGGAGAATACCTTAGCAACTTGCGATTCGCTGATGATATTGCCTTGCTTAGTAACTCAGGAGACCAATTGCAATGCATGCTCACTGACCTGGAGAGGCAAAGCAGAAGGGTGGGTCTGAAAATTAATCTACAGAAAACTAAAGTAATGTTTAACAGTCTCGGAAGAGAACAGCAGTTTACGATAGGTAGCGAGGCACTGGAAGTGGTAAGGGAATACATCTACTTAGGGCAGGTAGTGACCACGGATCCGGATCATGAGACTGAAATAACCAGAAGAATAAGAATGGGCTGGGGTGCGTTTGGCAGGCATTCTCAAATCATGAACAGCGGGTTGCCACTATCCCTCAAGAGGAAAGTGTATAACAGCTGTGTCTTACCAGTACTAACCTACGGGGCAGAAACCTGGAGGCTTACGAAAAGGGTTCTGCTGAAATTGAGGACGACGCAACGAGCTATGGAAAGAAGAATGATAGGTGTAACGATAAGGGATAAGAAAAGAGCAGATTGGGTGAGGGAACAAACGCGGGTAAATGGCATCTTAGTTGAAATCAAGAAAAAGAAATGGGCATGGGCCGGACATGTAATGAGGAGGGAAGATAACCGATGGTCATTAAGGGTTACGGACTGGATTCCAAGGGAAGGGAAGCGTAGTAGGGGGCGGCAGAAAGTTGGGTGGTGTTACGTTTCGCCTACAACGCGCGGTAATGCCGGCGCGGATGCAACGGACGCCGGGGCTTCGCTCAAAGCGGCAGACATTTTGGCCCGTTCGACGCCGCCGCAACGCCTCCCCGCCAAGCGTGTCCAGGCGTGTTTCAGTGCCACGTGTCTTCGTATGTGCGTGTGTGTGTGTGTGCCCACGCTTGTCAAAGCGCGGCAGCCGGGGAGCGGAGCTCCCCAAGGGAGGAGCCAGCAGGTCTGTCCGTCGGCGGGTTGGCGATGCGTCACTACACTCAGCTCAACATGTCTCTCGGCTCGACCGTGCGCGCCGTCGCGTGGGCTCATGCTCCGCCGTCGCGTGGGCTCATCCCGTGGCCTTCCTTCTGGCCCGCGACGCCGAGAGTATAAGAGCAGCTGCCCCCGGACGCCAGGAGAGAGGCTCCGATTTCTTCTGTTGAGTTACGTGCTCTCCCGTCTCTCCACTTCGGTCGACCTGACCGGCCGCTCTTTTGCTATGTTAGAATAAACAAGTTGTTCTGTTACCAGTCTACTCTTGCTTCGCCGGGACCTTCGGATGCTTCCAGTGCCCCAGGCCGCCAGGCCAACGCTACCCTTGGGGCTTGCGACCCATTGGCAATAACGGGCGTCAGCACCGAGACCCCATCAACTGGTTGCCAGCGGTGAGATCGCGACAACGGAGGCCAGCAGCGAAGAGATGCGGTTGACTGTATGCTGAGCAGCACAACGACCATCCGGGAGCAGTGCAACGAGCCCTGTGTGATGACTGGTTGCCTGCAGCGGAACGACTGCGCTGAAGTCTTGGCTGCGAGGTTTGGTGAGTGCGGGACTTTCTTCTTCTGAGTTTTGCCAGGCTTTTGTTAGTGTCAGAAACAGAGCTGGTAATTGTGGTTGTCGTTGCTGCCGGGTTAGTTTGCGGCAAGACAATAGTAGGCAGTAGAGAAAGCAGCATTCAGAGCAGCCATGGATTTGAAGTCGTTGCGCAAACCGAAATTGCTGGAGCTTGCAAGAGAGTTGGGTCTGGATGTCTCAGACAAACTCAGAAAACCAGAACTGCTAAGGGCTATTCTTGAGTTAGAAGCTGAGGATGACGAGCTGTCGGAATGCCTTGAGACCATTGAGGAGAGGGAGACGGCAAAAAGACAGGAGCGTGAACTTAAAGAACAGAAAGAGAAAGATGAGCGCGAACGTAAAGAACAGATAGAACGAGAGCAACAAGAGAAAGAAAGAGAGCGCGACCGTCAACACGCTTTGGAAATGAAGCGTCTCGAGTTAGAGATGGAACGCGCTCGTAATGGAAGTCAGGCACACGGTGCAGGAGAACGAGTATTGTTCAAAATGACTGACCTGATGCGGCCGTTTAAGCTTGGAGAGGACATTGGTTTGTTCCTGGTTAACTTTGAGCGAACGTGCGAGAAGCAGGGGTTCTCTCGGGAAACGTGGCCACAGCGCTTGCTCACTTTGCTACCCGGCGAGGCGGCCGACGTAGTCGCTCGCTTGGAGAGAGAGGAGGCAGAGGATTTCGACAAAGTGAAATCGAGTCTGCTAAAAAAGTACCGGCTGTCAGCGGAGGCGTTCCGTCGGAAGTTTCGGGAAAATGAGAAAGGCAAAAGTGAGTCATATACAGAGTTTGCGTACAGGCTTATGTCAAACATGCAGGAGTGGCTCAAAGAAGAGAAAGCGTTTGGTGACCACGAGAAAGTTCTGCAGTGTTTCGGGCTAGAACAGTTTTATAGTCGGTTACCTGAGAACGTGCGGTACTGGGTCTTGGATAGGCCAGACGTTAGTACGGTGGCTAGAGCCGCTGAGTTAGCCGAGGAGTTTGTGACGCGTCGGGCTCGCGGAGCTAAGGACGGTCAAAAGGGTGAATTTGGCTCCAAGTTTGAGAGGCCGAAGTTCACACCCATGAGAAAGCGGTTCGAGACGAGGCGAGCGCGCGTGTGTTATACGTGCCAGAAGCCGGGTCACTTTTCGGCGCAGTGTCCGACCGAACGTGAGGAGACGGCGGCAGCCGAAGCAGAAAGCGGTTCGAGATGAGGCAAGTGCGCGTGTGTTATACGTGTCAGAAGCCGGGTCACTTTTCGGCGCAGTGTCCAGAAACAAAACCAAAAGTCGTGTTTTTGTCATTATGCAGCACTGACGAGAACATCAAGCTTCTCGAGCCTTACATGCGAGACCTCCTCGTGAACGGGAAAGAGTGCCGAGTGCTTCGCGATTCCGCAGCTACAATGGATGTAGTTCACCCCTCTTACGTAGAACCCGATATGTTCACGGGCGAGTGCGCATGGATCAAGCAAGCAGTGGAAGCTCATAGCGTGTGTCTGCCGGTAGCAAAAGTGCTCTGATATCGCGGCTCCCCTGACGGATGCTCTAAGAAAGACAGAGCCGCAAACAGTCGTCTGGGACGAGACAAAGGAAAGAGCTTTTAGCGCCCTAAAGAGCGCCCTAACAAGCCAGCCTGTGCTACGATCGCCCGACTACACAAAAGGGTTCGTTGTTCAGTGTGATGCTAGTGAGCGAGGCATGGGCGTTGTACTGTGCCAACGGGAAAATGGAGAAGTAGAACACCCCGTCCTGTATGCTAGTCGTAAGCTGACGAGTCGTGAGCAGGCGTACAGCGCCACCGAGAAAGAGTGTGCGTGTATCGTGTGGGCCGTTCAGAAATTGTCATGTTACCTAGCTGGCTCGAGGTTTATCATTGAGACGGATCACTGCCCTCTCCAATGGCTGCAGACCATCTCTCCCAAAAATGGCCGCCTCCTGCGCTGGAGCCTCGCTTTGCAACAATATTCCTTTGAGGTGCGTTACAAAAAGGGGAGTCTCAACGGTAACGCCGATGGCTTCAGTCGAAGCCCCTAACGTGGGAATCAGCCTCAAAATTGCTTGTTACTGATGTTTTTCTTCCTGAGGCAGGATTTTTAACCTATTGCTTTTGTGTAGTGTTTCAAAGTGATGATGTGCTTTCTAGTGCAATTTTCCGATTTGTGGACGCGTTCTGAGTGCTGCTAAACTACTGTAAGGAACTAGGCAGCAGTATAAAAGGGGAAAGAGCCTGGCAGGGCTTAGTGAGGGTTGTGCCGTGCTTGCTGACTGAGCGGTTGACTTTCGGCGTAGTTCTAACGCTTGCCGGAAACGAGAACAAAAATGTCAACTCTCCCGAAGTCACTTTGCAGTGTCCTGTGTGCACCTGAACGTGAGAACGAGGCCTTCTCTGTGCGCTGCGCTCAAGAAACGCCAAAGGACGCCCGACTTCGGTTATGAGCATCATCGAGCGACATCCCTCCGGACAGCGGATGCAGTCCCCTGACCATCGGGATCTCCTTCCCCCGGCGGGGCGGTCTGTTACGTTTCGCCTACAACGCGCGGTAATGCCGGCGCGGATGCAACGGACGCCGGGGCTTCGCTCAAAGCGGCAGACATTTTGGCCCGTTCGACGCCGCCGCAACGCCTCCCCGCCAAGCGTGTCCAGGCGTGTTTCAGTGCCACGTGTCTTCGTATGTGCGTGTGTGTGTGTGTGTGCCCACGCTTGTCAAAGCGCGGCAGCCGGGGAGCGGAGCTCCCCAAGGGAGGAGCCAGCAGGTCTGTCCGTCGGCGGGTTGGCGATGCGTCACTACACTCGGCTCAACATGTCTCTCGGCTCGACCGTGCGCGCCGTCGCGTGGGCTCATGCTCCGCCGTCGCGTGGGCTCATCCCGTGACCTTCCTTCTGGCCCGCGACGCCGAGAGTATAAGAGCAGCTGCCCCCGGACGCCAGGAGAGAGGCTCCGATTTCTTCTGTTGAGTTACGTGCTCTCCCGTCTCTCCACTTCGGTCGACCTGACCGGCCGCTCTTTTGCTATGTTAGAATAAACAAGTTGTTCTGTTACCAGTCTACTCTTGCTTCGCCGGGACCTTCGGATGCTTCCAGTGCCCCAGGCCGCCAGGCCAACGCTACCCTTGGGGCTTGCGACCCATTGGCAATAACGGGCGTCAGCACCGAGACCCCAACAGTGGGCGGATGACATTAAGACGTTTGCAGGGACAACATGGCCACAATTAGTACATGACCGGGGTAGTTGGAGAAGTATGGGTTGGGTTTGCTGGAATGTACCTTCCAGCAAACCCAACCCGAATGAGCTAGTTCATGACCAGGCGCGAGGTCTAACATTCCGCAATGGTCCTGATACGCTAAGCAGTCGGGATTGTGAGCATAACTCTGATCCTCTACTCTCTTTTAATGAAATAGTTAAACACTATCAG
Source organism: Dermacentor andersoni (assembly GCF_023375885.2). Classification (NCBI taxonomy): domain Eukaryota; kingdom Metazoa; phylum Arthropoda; class Arachnida; order Ixodida; family Ixodidae; genus Dermacentor; species Dermacentor andersoni. Next base: position 40,560,367 of record NC_092815.1, read on the forward strand.
CTTGGGCGCAGGCAATTCCCGCTGCCACACCCACAGCTAACTAGACCTCAATCTTCCACATTGAGAATGTTACAAGCGGGATCTTTCCCTTCGAGAGGAAAGTTTAGCCGCTTTGCTCCGGATATCGACCCACACTGCCCCGAGTGCAATGAAGGGTATTGCTCGTTAGCACACATACTCTGGCAATGCTCTGCGTTACAAAACGTATCTTTTAATAAACAAGAGGACTGGGAAGAGGCCCTTAAAAGCGGCGATCCCCAGGACCAACTAAGGGCTGTCCAAAGGGCCCGCGAACGGGCGGAGGACCATGGTCTTCCGGCCCCAACGTGGGAGCGGCCCGCAACTACGACTTAGTAGTTCCTTAGGACCTTAATAAAGTTTGTTGACTGACTGACTGACTGAGACAACGCTGCACGATGGCTTTAAGATGAAGCTGATCCTGCTATCCGCGCTAAAGAGAAATGTGCATAAGACGCACTGGCTTAAGGATTAAGGCAGGTGAAATGTTTCCTGGGCTGCAGTTGGCGGATGAATAACTTGCTTGAGGTTGGTGAAACTGTACTAAATGGATGGGAGGCTTCAACAGACGCACATGTAAAGTCTTGTCTGTCCTTTCTATGCGTTTCTGTTCGTGTCTGTCACCTATTTAGCAGTCTAAGTGAGCTGAGAAGTCTGATCAGCATTTATAGGACACTCAGTGTCAGATTACGGCGGACGCTGGGGGGGTGCACTGCAGTCTTGGGCCTCACCTCTGACAGTTCAGAGAAATTGGAGAAGGGGGGTGGGACTCAGTTTGTTATGACGTTAGAAGGGTTACGTAAACGCAGTGTTGTGCTTGCCACGCTGTCATGTTGTGGCCAGACGCCTCAGGCCGACGCCACAATATTAAGAATTTTCTCTTCATAATCTTCGGTATTTGGTCGCAGACCTATACTATATAAGCCTCTGTCGGCCTCCTTGATTTTCCTGTCCACATTCCCCGCGTCATCTGGAATTCGTAAATTCCGGCACTGTGCTATTCGTTATCTGGCACTGTGCTATACGGTCGCGAATCCATTTTGTCCGCCAAAGCATAGCTTACCCGCCGTGGTTGCTTAGTGGCTGTGGTGTTGGGCTGCTAAGCACGAGGTCGCGGGATCTAATCCCGCGGCCACGGAGGTCGCATTTCGACGGAGGCGAAATGCAAAAACACCCGTGTACTTATATTTAGGTGCACGTTAAAGAACCCCAGGTGGCCGAATTTCCCGGAGTCCGCCATTACGGCATGCCTCAAAAGTGGTTTTGGCACGTAAAAAAAAAAAAAAAAAGAAAAGAAAACGACGTTAAAGAACCCCAGGTAGTCAAAATTTCCGGCACGGACTGGAACTTTGCCACGGACGGGAACTTTGCTGGGTGTGCCTACTACGGCGTGCCTCATAATGATATCGTGGTTTTGGCACGTAAAACACCATAATTTTATTTGTTTAAAGCATAGCTCGCGAAAAGAAGCAGCGCGAACACTGCTGCGGCACAGTTATTTATCAGTGCAACTAGGTTCAATCGCATCGCCGTCGGGTAGACGCCGTGCATGGTACGTAACTACAAGCGCTATGTGATGTCTATGCGCCATTCTTGCTGATGAAGCTACTTCACCTGGTGGCTACAAGTATCTTGCAACTTGGGCTCCTTTTACATTCAATAAGAAGCTTCAGACGAGTATAAAAGTGCCGCGCACCAGCCACGAACAGTTGACCACGCCATGGAGCGATGACGTTGTGGAGAGGAGGAAGTTACAGATTTCGCGATTATGGTCCCACGAACGTGCCAGTTTACGCTACACCGAGGATACAGTCAGGTTTGTAAAATTTTTTTTTTCGCGTGCAAGTTGCTCCACCTCATGGTCTTCCCATAGTGTTAGCTGGGATGGAATGAGCGGAACCACTAATCGAAAGACACCATCGGAGCTCATCTGTCTGGTGAAAACTACCATTTAAATCGCCATGATTCCGTAAAACCATATGCATTCAATGAAAGAAATGTCATTTATTTGATGTAACCCACTGTTCTTTACTTTTTTCATTTCTGAAAGTGTTCTTTGCCACCGGTCTGCCAATATGTAAAGGGGGCCAGGGACCACTCAAGCTGCCAAAAAGCAGCTTTTACCTTGGCCCCCTCCATTTGCTTGTAAATGGGCACAAATAAAATGAAATGAAATGAAATGAAATGAAAGCTCCGTATATTGGGCGCAGGGCCCACCACTGGAGATGCGGGCGCTGCAATCGTTTTGACGATTTCTCGGATTGGTTTGACGATTGACGTCTTTGTGTTTCTTAATGAGGTTACACACACGTTCGGCTGCGACGGAGAGAGAGACGTCAGTGAGAGTGTGCCCCGCAGTCCGCCGTTGTCGCTTACGTTCGATGTCTCGAGCTTGCTCGGTGGCGTGGTTATTAGCAGCATCCGTCCGGCATTGCCGCATGCGATTCTTTAAAATTAAATTGCTTCTAAATTAAATCTGTCCGTCACGTAAGACAATGAATGGCTCATACCCCCTTATATAAGCAATGGCTGATACCCCCGTAAACGCGGCCTCCCCATTACGACGACAAAAGAGAAGTGAAATTCGATATAGTATACGCTGGAATGACGAGGGGCAACGGAGCCAGCTGTGGAGGACAACTACGACGAACGCGAGAGCAGTGGCACGAGCGCGTTCGCGAGGTAGTAATCGTGGTAGCGCCGACGGGCGCCAACGAGCCAGCTGTGGAACACGACGGCCTTCGAGCGATTGCTGATGATGATAGTTTAACTAAACCAAATTACGGTACGCCGGAGGTGGATGCGTCGTGACGTCACGGCACATTGGCCTCGCCAGTCGCCACACACACCGCTGGCAGATCCGGCCAACGACGCGCCTGTTGCCTCGTGCTTCTTCCAGAAAAAATAGCCACCTCCGCACCGAAGAATAAAGTTGTTTCTCTCTCGAGAGATCGCCAGGGGGCGCCGAGAAGTGCGGACGCGCAAACATCGGCTCCCATTTCCTCAAATGTTTTCGGTGGTACAGTCCGCGAAAACGCTTGAACATTGTGCATCATTCGACGCAGTTTGTTGCGGGGATCAAGCCGATACCGGATTTACATCGGTAGGTGCTTTTCTCGGACATTTAAACGACCTTGAACTTTTCGCGACGCCGGGCGGCTCTAACCCTAACGGGTTAACGCTGGTGAGGAGTACGGGCTAGGCCTTGGCCTAACTCCGGCTGGTGGGGCATCATGCCCGAAGTCGAGATGGTGGAGGGGGTAGAAATCACCCCCGAAGAAGCAAGGTGCCCCGGCTGGACCACGGCAATGGGCAAGACTAAGAAGGCAAGGCAAGAAACTTCCAAGTCGACGCCGAGCCCGGTAAAGCAGAGAGGCGGCAGGGGCGGCCGCCGCACGGCAGCCCCGCAACGCGCTGAAGAAGCTGGCCGCAGCCTCAAGGCTCCCGAGACTGCCACGGGACCATATTCGAGTCATCGTTAGGCCAAGGGGTGGCCTCGACGTGAAGAAGATCAGCACTATTAGGGTGGCACAAGCGCTGGCTATGGCGGCGGCGCTTTCACCCGACGAGGTTGGCGAAGACATCGTCTGCCCAAATAATGTGCAAAACATCTACGTCGTCTCAACACCAGAAGAAAGGAACGCGCGTGCTTACGCGATGGTTCGACAGATCCACCTGCGCGAAGGGGTCTTTGAAGTGGCAGCGTACATGGCCGCCTCGGACAATACATGCAAGGGTGTTGTGAGGGGAGTCGACATCGAGTTCAACGACGCTCAGCTCCGCGCAATGATCGTACACCAGCGGAACCCCACCGCGTTGGAGGTGCGTCGCATCAAGGCCACCACCACGGTTATCGTCCTATTCGACGGACTGAGGGTGCCGAACTTTGTCATGTGTGGAGCGGGCATGCTGCCCTGCTCACTATACAGAAGGCAAGTTGATGTGTGCTACGGTTGTGGGGAACTGGGCCACAGGGCCGATGTATGTCCGACCCCGAGTGTGAAGAAGTGCAGGGGATGCGGAGCCGCGTCCCCCACTGAAGACCACCAGTGTGAGGCGAAATGCGGCATATGCGGAGGCCCTCACCCAACAGCTGATCGTAAGTGTGAGCAACGCTTCCAAACGCCGTATGTCGTCAGGCAGAGACGCCGAAGGCGCCGGCGTAAGAAAACTGGCGACGCCAAGAAGGGCGCCAACGCGGCACGTGAGGTGAGCCAGGCACTGACGTCAGCGCTACGGAAGAGGAGTTCTTCGAGGGGGCGTTCCCGCTCGCGCAGTCTTTCCCGCTCTAGAACGCGCTCCCGCTCACGTGGGCGCTCCGTGCAACGAGGGCGCTCTGCATCTAGGGGCCGCTCCAACTCCAAGGTGCGCATCGCAGGAGGTCCCACCTGGGCCGACAAAGTGAAACAGACGAAGCAGACGGGCCGGACGCAACACGCCGCCGCACAGGAGAGCGAGCGGGCGCACGATCCCAGGATCGCGCAGTTGATGAGCGAAAACGCCAGTCTCAAGGAGGAAATTCAGAGAATGAAGGCCGACTTTGAGGCCTTCCGAAACGCCAGCGCCGTCCAAGCGGCCGCGGCAAGACAAACGTCTACGGAAGAAGGGGCCACAGCAAGGGCGGTCAAGCGCAGAGCCACCTCCTCCCAGGGTACGGTTGAGGATGTGAGCACGGCGGAGGCTGCCATGCAGAGGTCCTTGGACCGCATGCAAAAATCCTTTGCCGAGCTGGTACAGAGTAACCAGACCCTTCTACTCAGAGTGCAACTACTTGAGAACGAGCTTGCCAAGCGATGTGACCTACACTACGGCGAAGCCGCCAGGCCGGAGGCGGTGTCCAGTGAAATGCTACAGGACAGTCAGCAGTCGTGGGCTGACGAGCAAGATGGCACCCCAGCCCACATCCGGTCCAACATGCCCAACCATGGCCAGACCGGATAGTAAGCTCATCGTGTGGCAGTGGAACTGCGCCAGCTTCCGGAGGCGCAGGCCTCAACTGGTGCAGTTCATCAAGGCCCGGGAGCCGCAAGAGAGGCCCCACGTCATTTTGCTACAGGAAACAGGAATGGAAACTATTTCCCTCCAGGGATACCGAGCTGTCTCCTCGTTAGCGGAGAACGGGCTCGGCATTGCTATACTTATTGCAAAGAAGTGCGCCTTCCAGGAGCACGATCTCCGTCTTGGCAACACCAAACTGGAAGCGTTGCTTGTCGAGATCATACCCAACAGTTGGCTGAAGAACAGCGTCTACGTTACCAATGTGTACTGCTCTCCTAGGGACAACCGGCAGACCTTCTACAGCCTAACAAGCAAGGCATCGTCCAAGGCGAGGGAGACGCCGCTTGTTATGGCTGGAGATTTCAACGCGCCGCACGAAGCCTGGGGCTATGTGAGAAGCATTCCCAAAGGCTGCAGACTCCTGCAGGCAGCGACTGACAGCTCCCTGGAACTGATAACCGACCCCCATTACCCCACGCGCATGGGAAACTCGGTCTCGAGAGACACCACCCCAGACCTGGCCTTCGTCAAGAACGCGCCGGGAGCGGAGTGGCACAACTTACAAGAGAACCTGGGCAGTGACCACTACATCGTGGAAATCTCCCTACCGGTCAGCGCGGCCCCGCAGAGGGCTTTCGAAATAGTCGACTGGGACGCCTTCCGAAAGAGAAGGAAGGACGACCACGAGAAATACGAGTCGTTTGCGGACCTCGTAGTGCAGCTCAAGAAGGACGTAGCTGCGGTCACCAGGACCGTTGAAACGGACCTCAAGGTCGACCGCATGGACGCTCGATTGGCGCACCTGCTCGAAGCCAAGAATTCCCTCACGGCTAGATGGAAGACACAGAAGCTGAATCGCAACCTTCGGAGGAGGATCGCGGCCCTCAACCGTGATATCGAATCGCACTGCAAAGAGCTCGGCCAGCAGCAATGGAACGAAGTTTGCGCGTCGGTCGACGGCCAGATGCGTGCGGGAGGCAAGTGGAACCTCCTCAAGCAGTTATTGGACGACACACAGTCCAAGAGAAACCACACTCTCGCCATCGATAGGCTGGTCCACAAGCTGAATAGCGAAGGCGCATCTAAGAACGAAGTGATGGACGAAGTCGCACGTCGCTACCTCCCCATCGGGCAGTCCGGACCAGAAGATTACCCGGCCTATGGCGGCAAGGTGGACGAGGAGCTCGACTCCCCCTTCTCCGTCTCGGAGGTCAGAGCGGCCCTTCAAGGCCTCAACGGAAGATCGGCGCCCGGGCCGGATGGAATCTCGAACAGACTCCTTCGAAATCTGGACGACGGCTCGATCGAACTGCTCACTAAAGAAATCAACGATGTCTGGGAGGCCGGCATCGTACCGGATGCCTGGAAGGAAGCCACGGTGATCCTAATTCCGAAGCCGGGCAAGACACCAGCCATAGACAGTCTGCGACCCATTTCGCTCACGTCTTGCGTGGGCAAGGTGGCGGAGCATGTCATCCACAACAGAATATCGAGACATGTCGAGGAACGACACCTCCTCCCGCCGAATATGGTCGGCTTCAGACCCTCGCTGTCCACTCAAGAGGTCATGCTGCTGATCAAGAGGCAGATAGTCGACGTGGTCACGAGAGACGTCCGAGGCATCTTGGCGCTGGACATCGCCAAGGCCTTCGACACGGTCAAACACAAGCACCTCCTCGACTCTGTGACGAGACTGAACCTTGGCGAACGCTTTCACGCGTACGTGAGCTCTTTCCTAAGCGATCGCAAGGCCACGATCAAGCTGGGCCAGATCAAGTCGGACGGATACGCGCTGGGAGCCTGCCGCACGCCGCAGGGTGCGGTGTTATCTCCACTGCTCTTCAACATCGCCATGAGAGACCTATCAGTCCGACTCGACCGAATCGGGGCCGCCAATCTCAATCACGCTCTCTACGCGGACGACATCACCGTCTGGTGCGGCGGTGGGTCGGACGCAGCCGTGGAGCGGGCCCTGCAAGAGGCCTTGCACGTCACGGAAGAATTCCTCGAGGGCACGGGACTGGTCCTCTCGCCGACCAAGTCGGAACTCTTGCTGTATCGGCCCGACAGAAAAGGCCGTAAGTTCGACACGACGCTGGACCAAGTACCGATCGAACTCAGAACGAAGACGGGTCAGCGCATCCAGAGGGTGGATTCTCTCAGGGTGCTGGGACTGGTCCTCAATGCAAAGGGCAGCAACGCGCAAACGATCGCGCGCCTGAGCGCGAAGACGGAGAACATGCTCAGACTCGTTTCGCGAGTGACGAGCAGGAAGGGGGGCATCAGCGAAGCCAACCTCCTAAGGATCTACCACGCCTTCCTCATGAGCCATATCAACTACGTGGCTTCTGCGCTAAGCTGGTCGCGGTCGGAGGAGAACAAGATCGACGCACTCATGAGGAAGAGCATTAAACGAGTCCTCGGCATCCCCATGACGACCAGCACGGAGAAGTTGATGCAACTCGGGGTCCACAACACCCTGAGCGAAGTCGTCGAAGCGCAGAAAACGGCACAGATCGTTCGCCTCTCTACCACCAAGGCCGGCCGCCGAATACTCGAGATGGCGGGTCTGGCAGCCATGGCTGAGGAGTCGTTCGCCGTCCCGCTTTGCCAGAGTGAAAGGGAAACCTTTCGAGTCTCCCCCTTCCCGAGGAATGTTCATCCACAACACAACGAGGCCCGGCGCGCATCCAGAGCCCGAGCACTCATCAAGACTGCCCTGCAAACCCCAGAGCTCGCGTCCTTTGTCGACGCGGCGCGGTATCCCGGATCAAACTCGTACGTGGCCACGGTGGTTGACCCCCAGGGCAAGATCCTGAATGCGGCGTCTATACAACGCTCGACGGCGTCCGTCGCAGAGCAAGTCGCAGTGGCGCTGGCTCTGTGCGAACCCGGGCGCACGCATATCTTCACGGACTCCAGGTCGGCGGCGATGGCCTTTCTCGCCGGCTCTGTCTCGGCCGAGGCTGGGGCAGTGCTGAGGACCCGCAAGACAGGCACGGCCCGTCATGTCATCACTTGGTTCCCGGCTCACATGGGCCGGAACGTCTCCCCCGGCTCCATCAACCCGAATGAGCTGGCCCACGACCAGGCGCGAGGTCTCATCAACCGCGCCGGTCCGAGGGGCCCGGCTTTGCAGGGGATCGACCGAACCACGGACCCGCTGTTAACTTTCCACGAGATAACTGCTCACTACCAGCTGGGACGCAGGCAGTTTCCGGCTCCTCACCCGAAGCTAGGCAGACCCCAGGCCTCGGTGCTGAGAATGCTGCAGACGGGCTCCTTTCCGTCTCGCTCAAGGCTGAGCCACTACACTCCGGGTGTGGATCCCCGATGCCCAGACTGCGGCGAGGAACGATCCACTTTGAACCACATGCTGTGGGAATGTTCTGTGTTGCGCCACTCGCCCTTCAACAGGCAAGAAGATTGGGATGAAGCCGTCAAGAGCGACAACCTTCAAGTCCAACTTCGGGCTGTCCAAAGGGCCTGCGCCAGGGCTGAAGATCACGGTCTTCCGCCCCCGGCGCGGGTGCGGCCCGCGACTACGACAACGTAGTCCCTTAGGACCAATTAAAGTTTCTTGTCTGTCTGTCTGTCTGTTTCTCTCTCTCTCCGCACCGATATAACGGGCGGCGCCTTCGAGCAACACGGCGTTTGTATTGGTGGCCCGACGACCGACGCATCGCGCACGATGGGCCATCTCCGTATACCTGCGCGCGTGCCCACGTGACGAGTGTGTGTATAGTCGTGGTCGCGTCAACAAGAGTGCGCGCACCAGACGTACGTGCTAGGTGTGAAAAAGAGTAAACCGACAGCGTGGGAACCAGACTCCTCTCCCGTTGTTAACGGATTTCGCGACGCCGTCTCCGAGATGGCGAGCCGACGACCATATTTTGGGAGAAGACAACTACGGAGGAATGCCACGGACGGGAACATTGCTGGGTGTCAACATTACAGCGAGGCCGATGTCACCTGCAAGAGAAGCGACGGAAAGGCTCTTTCTTTCGTGACGTGCGTCTCTAGTGAGCGGGCCTGTGTTCCCCGCTCCCGAGGAACTGAGGTCTCGAAGGCTTCGGCACTCGCATTTCGATTTCGTTCTTTTCGAGAGCATTTCTGCTTCTCTGGCACTTCTTCTGGCACTTGCAATGTAAATATGCAAAATAAATGCAAGTCAAATTTCTTCCTCGAAGCCCTCCGGCGAGCAATAGCGACTCAGGCTGGGAGAGCGTTTTTGAAGATACCAAAAATTGTCCTGGTAGCGAGTTGAACCGGGCTTCCAGGAGGACCATTAAAACCTCGGAATCCGACAGCAGCCAGAAGATAAGCGCGCAGTACTCTCGTATATATATATTTTTTGTAAGTAACGGTGTCGTGTCAGCAAGTCTTGCTCTTGGTTATAACGTAACGATAATGTCGATGATCCCAAGACGGCATTATGGGACTAGCTTACATATCAAATTAAATCACATTTATAAGTGTTTCCCGGCCCTTGTGCTTGACAAGTGATATCCTTTTACGTGCGAGAACCGTGTGGTAGAGTCTCTACATCTTGAAAAATATATGTCGATATACTTGGATCCGATTTCAACCTTCCCAACAGCAACCTTGTGAGTCCTGTCGCGCTGTCCCTGCACCTGTGCGAAACTTTTAAAATATGCAAGGCCAATCGCGTGAGGCGAAACTGAACGTGCGTTTCGAACAACGATCTCCGATCGCGCCCCATGTGACCCACGTAATTAATGCCAAAATTAAGAGAAATTTGCAAGCGCCACGTAGCTGGACAGAACCAAGATAAGGTTGTTTGCCGTCGCTTGGACCAAACCAAGCCATCTTTTTCGCTTAATTACATATTTATTACTCATTAATCAACTCGTGACATATTATATTCAGTGCAAAGGTGTCAATGAGAAAATTGTACACCATCTTGAAATTTCCCTATCTACTTCTGTTGCTCAATACGTGCTACATGAAAGTTTTTTTTACAAACCTGGAAGAAAGCCTGCGAAACACGAAAAAGTGCCTCGCGACCTACAATTTTCTCATTGAGACGTTTGCTCTGAACATAATATTTGAGAAGTAGATTAATTAATATTAATTAATTGTGTAAGTAGGCGAATACAGGAAGTAGTCTGACTTGCCCCAATCGACGGCAAACAACATTACTATGATTCTTCTGTTCAGCTACGTGGTACTTGCATATTTTCGTATTTTGACACAGGTGCATGGACAGCGCAACAGAACTCACAAGGTGGGCGTTGGAAACGTTGTTGAAGGCGGATGCAAGTACATCGACATATATCTTTCAAGATTTAGAGAGACTACCACACAGTTGTCAATCGCGTGAGGCGAAACTGAAAGCAAACTGAACGTGCGTTTCGAAGAACGATCTCCGATCGCTCCCATGCATGGTATGCATGCGCTCGCCACAGGGATCGACAGTCGGAGAGCAAAAAGCTTCTTCCAAACAACAATGAATGGGGGGAGGGGGGGGCAAGAATGAAGAACAAAAGCAACTCCGCAGCGCCTGAGCGCGCAGACAATGACTTCCGCGGTATCCAGTATATACCCGCAAGCTTTCCACTCTTTGTCTTCCTCACGCACTGAACAGACGCTTGCACAAAGCGCCGACCTATAGAACGGCCCCGGTGGTGTGTGAACCACGGGAGAGTGTATTCCCGAGTTTCCTTGCTGTATAGTGCACAGCTTATGTCGCGACTGTACAGAAGCTGGACCATATAGCCTGGGGCAGCGAAGGTCACGTGAGCCGGGACAGCGGCCGCATAGTGTTGCGAAGGTAATCGGGTCGCAGTGCGGGGAGAAACTACTGACACATTTTTTTTTCTTTTTTCGGAGCTGCAGAGGCTTGTAAATACACCACGCGATTCTCGCGTGTAAAAGAATGTTACTTAGCTAGGAGGAATGTCGGGAAACGCTAGTAAGGTATTTCTACTTACTACATTAAAGTCGGGCCTCGAATGGCCGCCATGGAGTCGTCGGAATTCATCGCGACGTCGTGACATGGAAAACAATTTGCCGACGTCGAGCAGCGATAAAAAAAAAAATTGATATTTTCACATGACGTCACAGACCCAGCTTTTCACCGTGCCGGTGCACCAGCATGGCGGCTACGATGACGTCATTTCAAGCCATCTATAACGTCGCTCACCGAAAATAGCGAACAGAGCTGTGCACGCTTCTTCACGGGGTGCGCGGTCGCGTGTGGCAGCCGCGACAATCACAGGAACGCGGAGAGCCAATAGAGAGGGTTCTGGCATTTTCTGGTGTGGGTTCACCGGAGATGTGTACGGCTGCAACATAAAGGGACTCTAATGCTACAACGCTGGTAGCGACGTCTTGTGACACAGAGTTCAACCAGAAAGGACACAAAGCTAACAATGCAGTGAACTGCCGCGTTTTTCTTAAGTACTCGTTTAGAGCGTTGGTAGCGACGAAATCGTTAAGGCGTAGTTCTTTAATGATGTTTTTCAAACGGTGACCACCACACGACGGAATTTTTTTTCTTTAGACACATCGCAGTTGGACAAAGTGTCACATGGTGTCTCTTCTAGCTTCGCTACTGCCGTCCCCGGCTCTGATAAACCGCAACACGGCAAGAAGTTTGCTGACAAACTAAAACTCACGACGTCATGATGCACCCCCGTCCTGGGTACAGAAACTGAAATTGGTTTGTATTACAGTGAATTAATTAGGGCGCTCTGATGCAATTGTCGGTATATTCTAGGTTTTATAAAGCGTACTGACCCTCATTTCATGCAAAAGCAAAAGAAAAGAAGACAGTCAAGCCGCAAATGGCGTGTAAACACTGCTTTAATTACATAGGCACGAAGCTGACTTAAAACCAGTTTCGCGCTAGGAATCACCGCGAACCTGAGAAATCGAAAAAGGGAAAGGAAGAAGCACCCAGCGTATACCAAGTTGAAACGAGCCAGCAAAACTCAACGGCCAGTTTGACGTCAATAGCGCGTACCCGAGGAGTTATCAAAACGCCGTAGCCTGTAACTACGTGCCTCGCGTGTAATATAGCCGCCTCCGAGAAGACGGTTTGCGTCGGTATAATGGCGGCACGTGCGTGTAGGAAACGCTGCTCCCACATCGTGAATACCACACAACGAAGAAGCAGCGCTCATACGTGCGACATTAAAGGAAGCATAAGAAAAAAAATTTGTTCGCGCGGCGTGCGCCTCCGCACGCTATATAGAACAATGTGAATGTGAAAAACACATTGGCATATAAGATACAAAGGAAAAAAAAAAAGAACGCAGTGACTGACGAACAACGCGTGTTCCATTTGAGAGCCGATAACTATAAGTCATGCACGGAAGATGCAAATTAACTCGCCGCTATCGTGCAAACTGGAAACACGGCCTCCGATGAAAGCATGGCCTGCAGAAAACTCACCCGCACAAAAACTTGAAATGGTTATCAAAGAGCAACGCTAAATAACTGTCAACTGGTAATATCTTCCCTTAAAACATTTATGTTGATTCATCTGGCGGGGAACTTGGTTGACTGATACAGGAGAAGATTAATACACCGAGCTTGCCTTCCTCGCGTCTTACACCGAAACTATACGAAACCTATACACACGTCAGTGTGACGTCACTGGTTTCGTAGAGCTTTCTCGTAGTTTGACCGTAGTGGTGCGGAGAGCGTTCTCTAAACTCGCTATAAAGGGTCCCTCTAAACAAGTGGATCCGACACAACGCGCAAGAGATCGTTCCGTGTTGTGTTAAAAGTTCCGCTGGGCTTACTGCAACGCGTCGGCCACATGGCGTGCGTCGCACGTGCACGCATGTACAGACACCGTGCAGCATGTATATACCTGGTGCATGCGACATCCGGTGGTTGCCGATACGGCAGCAGGTCAACCGAGGCCTCGACTGCAATACAGTAGCCGCGTAGAAGGGACCGTAGCGACATTCGCCGCGATATTTAGAACACAGATAACCATCCGTCGGCTCTGCTTAAGCCGGCTGTCACCGCAATTAAGTCGTTACTATGACGTCATGGATGCCCGCTCCGTCTGGACACCTCCGCTTCCCGGCCCGCATGGCGAAGACGACAATCGGGAACCTCAGCCGCTATAAGCCAAAACCCGTTATATTAAACAGGCGTTGCATATATACTACATCTGTTAAGCATTAACCGTCAGCATATGTAAGCATATATAATAGGGTAAATTATATTATTATCACAGTTATATATTCGTTTTCAAATCCCGCACGCGCGCACACGCTCACGCACACGCACTGGACGCAGAGATGGATGCGTACCTGCCAACCTGTGACCATTAAAATTCGTAAATATCCAGCGTACGCGAAATCCAAGAAGAAAGTGGAAAGAGGAATAGCGCAGATTTTGTTTTTTTAAAGCTTGCCCTGAGCATACATATCTTTCGCGATACACATGCACTTCATTAACGATGGTTTGCCTTTAGAGGCAGCACACAAGCAGCAACAAACTTGGAACAGCATTAGATCACACTGACTTTTTCAGCGGTTTTGTTATTGCCGATTTCACCTACTTCAGGAACATGCTCGAAGCAACACGTACCCCCTCTCTCCCGTTCTAGCGACATTTCGCCATAATAAAAGTTTCAGCGGAATGTTTGGAGACCAACGAGCGAAGTCTTTTTTTTTTTTTTTTCCCCGAATACAGAAATAAATTTTTGTACAACTATACGCAACCTTCGTAAAATCATGGAACGATCGAGCCCAAATTCCAGAGAAAAGTCGCGAGAATTGGCAGAAATGCAGAGGGGGCGAGAGTGAAAAAAATGCATTGTGCAGAGAACGCCGATAGGTCGGCCCCGTATCAGTGCGTCACAGCTATATATCAGCAGCTCATCAGTGGGGCCAGGGGAGATATTAACGAAAGGAAAAGTACAGAATCGTGATGGCTATGGCCACAACGACGGAATCCGCTCATGCACATCGATAACTGAAAGAGCTTTCTTAGAGTCTCATAACGATTTCGTCTTATATTTTTTTTTTTTTTCGCAGGAAAGCCCACACAGGCGTTCACCGCCTATATACACGAGCACAGCGTTTGCTCAACGGAACCAAAACTACTTTTTCGGAAGAAAGCAAATTGTCAATCCGGTGCCAAAGAAATCATTTGTCCATTCTCGTGCGAAGCATGCATAGCGTGCACTATATCATTCGTTTCCACCACGACCACCACGAGTTGAACAAACTGCGCGAATTCGCACAAACCGCAAGCAGGGAAACAGGAGATAGAACGGGGCGGCGTACTTACCGGTTACATCGGAAGGTGCAAAGTCAACTGCCGCATAAAGACAAAAAGTCGGACCGAAAACGAGAGAGACGTAGAGAGGAAAACGACGTGCTAGATCGCAGACAAAAACAATAGCAGCGCTTGCATTCCTGTTACGCTAAACGCCCTATGGCTAAGTGGGTCAAGAACACGTCCTCCCGGCCTCCGTATAAACAGCAAGCACATCGACACAACTAGGGCGATTTAAAAGAGCGCCGATTCCGAGACACCCAGAAGCGAGAGAAGACGAATTTCAAATAAATTAAATTGCGGTTTTTACGTGCCAAAATCACGACCAGATTTCGAGGCACGCCAACCACGGAGAAAAAATTTGACCACCTGAGGTTCTTTAGGTGCACTTAACCTTCACCCAAATGCAAGTATACACGAGCTTTTTTTCTTTCTTTTTTTTTTCTGCATATCGTCCCCACTGAAATACGGCCGTCGTGGCCGGTATTGAACCCACGACCTCGAACTCGGCAGGGCAACGCCGTGTAGCCAATGGGCTACCGCGGCGGGTAGGAGGGGACCAATCACAGGCGCGGAAGAACACGAGCCCGATAACACGCAATACAGGCAAACAAGAGAAGGAAGGCCAAGCTCTATAGTTTGAAGATAAGTCGAAGGTCTAGTAATAAGGCATCTCGCGTATAGGCGGTGTCCATGCGTGTCCAGCATTATGCAGTTACGCCCGCCACGGCGGCTCAATGACTATATACGGAGTTCGTGAGAACGTTAAAGAACCCCACGTGGTCGAAATCAATCTCCTAGACCCAGCGCGGCGGCTTTGGGACGCATAAACCTCACCAATAAGGAGAAAAAAAAAAAGAATTATTCAGCTCATTTTATCCTCTCCAACCCGCACGTGCCAATTAGATGTTAATATCCCACTCGCTCCCCTTATGCGTTTATCTCGTGTATTTGCTCCGTATAAGCTTACCCAGGCTCGTAGCCTTCTATAAATCACTTCTCGTGCAAGCTTGATATGGTGATGACGATGGTCGGCATATCAAAATATAACTTGGCTGCCACGCTCGAATGCATACAGAATAGAGCTGCCTGGGACACTTTCAGAAACTATATGATCGCAACTCTAGTACAACACACATTTATTAACTTTGATATCTGTTTGCAGCCTCTGGAAACTCGTCGCACAATCACTTTGCCAAGTCCAGTTTATGTTCGAGCTTATAGTTCACAAGCACGTTGATACCGATAGGCCATGTCAGCTGCCCCTTGAATCGCCCGCATGCACCCCATCACGATTAGAGATGTAAGCGGTTGAAAGAAAAAAAAAATATATATGGAACATTTCGGAAAGAAACAGAGGGGCGTCGTTTTTTTTTTTTTTTTTTTGCAACCAAGATAAAACAGAAAAAATAGAGCTACCCCGCCAAATTCTTCTGTTGCGATGCGACTCTTTTCGACGTATCAAAAAGTTTGGTAAAAAAAAAAAAGGAGTTTGGGAGTCTGCGAAGTACCTGGATCCATCCACGTGGTGGCAAGGACTTTGCTTCAACCAACCCTTGAGCCCCCTCGCCTGTCGCGCACTGCAGACTCCCCCTTGTTCTGCAGCATGTGAAAGAAACCGGTCCGAGTTTGGCAATGTGCGCACCAAGCTACGCAACAGGCTCGCAGAGGATCGCGTGCAAATAACTTGGCGTACGTGCACTCGATCCTCGGTGTCCGGAAGGCTTCGTCCGCTGCACAGCGAAGCGTTGACGCGTCAAGCGGAAATGAATCGGACGCAGATTGACACAAATGTCGGTCTCGACGCTTCGATGTGAAATCAATGCATGGACGTGAAATCGCGCTTAGATTTTGAACCCGGAAGCTCTGCTGGGACTTTTGTGATGCAATAATGTAACAATTATGTTCTTTTCGGTGTTAGAAAAATAAATGTGTCGAGTTTTTCATAGCTCTGTGCGCCAATTGTCTTTATTTTTCTTTCGTATTTTCTGAAAAAGTAAACATGCAAGAAACCAGTTTGTTTCACGCCCCTCAAAATTTCCGTTAAGTTTTACAACTCTAATCACGTTTACGTAATCATCTTACATAGCTTCAAGCGTACTTTCTGTAAGACATGCGTCTTTAGTTTACCTGCTCTGCCTCGTGCCTTAAGTCACTGGAATGGTCTTCCCGATGAAATTGTTTCCGCAACAGATGGTGACAGATTCCGCGATCACATGTGTGCGCTTTTCACATATTGTGCCTGGTTTGTTTATGCTGCGCACTTATGCTCATGGGCACTATTGTCTTGTTCTTAAATTTTTTCTGCGATTATTCTTTCGCGGTGCAAATCTACGCGAACTCATGTACTCCGCTATTCTTTTTTTTTTCTTTTAAATGCGTAAGTATTTCTATGCCTACTCAACGAGAAATTTGTCCCTCACGCAAGACAACGAATGAATGGCTCATGCCCACGTATGGCAGAGGCTACAAGAGCTCAGCAAAGTGAAGCGAATAGTCCATACATTCATTGAAATCACACACACAGCACACAGGACAACATTCGTTTCAATAAAGAACAAGCTCAAAACAAGGATCCGAACCATCAATAAAGCATTGCACACCCTCCTAAGCAAATGTAGTGGTGGTTTTGCAACAGCTTCGCTAAAGTAAGCCTAATTCACCTTAACACCAAAGGTCGAGGGTTCTACACCCACCGAAAGTCGAAGGTTCGAGTGCCTTCATTAAACTATCTTAACTGTGGCTAATTATAACTTCACCTTAACACCAATTGTCGTGGGTTCGAGTGCCGTGATGAACTCACTCTCAATTTAACCTGCCTAATCATGTTCGCTATCGAACATGATAAGCGAACGATCGATGAGGGTTGATGAGGGTTCATGCTGGTCGGGTCACGTTTCATAACGTCGATAATGACACCGGGCTGCGAGGGGATGAGCAAGTGGCACACCGCCTACGCACACTACCAGATGAGATTGTGCGTGATATCTTCTTCTTTTTTTTTTTTAGTTGCTGATGTTGACTTTTACTTTAGCTGTGATTGTTCATCTACTGCTTATTGTTGTGATGCCCCCTAACTCAATGCTCGATGCAGAACCTGTAAGGTGTTTCTAAATAAATAAATAAATAAATAAGCCGATAAACAGACGTATGCGTTTACTTATCATTAGAAAGAGTGGAAAATTATGTATTTTTTTCTCTTTTGCCCAAAGTTGGTAGCAGCAATTCCGTTACGTCAACAGTCGCTTTCTCATTCCTTCCCGTCCAGAGCCAGAGCGGACACTGGACCTGGCGAGGCTGAAGAACTAACACAATGCTCCGTGCGATCATCGCAAGGCCACCGGTTTCGCAGTCGGCCTATGCGCTCGACCTTGACGGCGCAATATAGGCGCTCCCGGGCCATTACGCAACCGAGATCTGCGGCGGTCAGCAACAGGGCACAGCCAGGCGTACAAGCTGCGTTCGCAACAAAGGACGCGGAAGCGCTTCAAAAAAGAGCTGCGTGCGCAGGTCGCTGCAGTCCGGAGAGCGTCCAGTGGTACAAGCATAGCCTCCTCTAGAGGAGGCTATGGTACAAGTACAGGCGCGCTCAGAACGGTTTGAACCGCGCGAGGAAGCCTAACAACTCGACGGTGCGCAGCCTGGTAAAAAGTCTCATTAACAAACTGTCGCGCTGCTAAGGCTTTGACACAACGCAAAAAAAAAATATACGCTGACGCAGTAACTGCTTAACTATTCCTTTAATTTTATTTTCTTTAACCACACGGTTTGCCGCATATTATGGTTTCATTAATGCGTATCATTAAAGCATTCCATTAAAGCATACTACGGCTTCATTGATCCGTGTGGAACTGTCTGTCCGTAATTAAACGTTCGTACACTTATATGTGTGCGCTGGTCTGTCCGTATCCCGGCGCATAACTGTATATTGACCTTAGTTAGAAATTTCACCAGCGCAACACAAGTGATCCCCGGCTTTACGAGACCCGGTTTTACGAAGAAATTCTAGTTCCCAAAATGTTTTCCCGATTGTATATATACAACGCATTTACCAATTCGATCTTACTAAGGAAAATTTGCCATCGCTCCCGACCGAAGAAAAGATGAGGGAAAAAACAACTAAAAATGCCGCCATGGCCGCGTGGACTCCGCCGACTACGCGAGCGCCGATGCCAACAGCGCAGACACGGACGCAACAGAAAAAGTTGGACGACGAGGACCTCGCGAAGCTCGCTGCCGCGACGCCCAACAAGTGTCAGAAGATGACGACGCGGACGTGCGCACACGTATACAGACCGTGTGCCGACAGCTGGCGAGGTCACGGACGCCGTCGACCTCCTCCGCCGATTTGCATGGGGCTCGAGGAGGGGAACGGGCTCTCGCGAGCTACACGAAGCTACCGGGCGACTCCCTTGCTATTTTCTTATTGTTCATTTTTTTTTTTTTACGAAGGTTTGACCGTCCCCCGCCGACTAGAGTTTGCTAATAAAAGGAACGATTCTCTCTCCCCCCTCACCTCCCTACGGCCACGAGAGAGAGAGAGAGAGAGAGAGAGAGAGAGGAAAGCTAGAGCAAATTTTTCAAGCTCGAAATTTGCCGCTTTCTTTACCATCTCTGCAGTAAAGACGTCAGCTGGGAATAAACAAACGGCGCAGGCTGAGGATCTGACACGTACACACACACGCAAAGGACAGGGGTGCAGACGATATATAACTCCTCGGTGTTCTTGTGCACTCCTGCGCTTCACACCCGTCTGGCGAGACGGGGGAAGACCTGCCGCGGTGTCGATAGCACACTTCCTGTCAAGTATATCATCCAGTGTGCTCGCGCTGCCTCCACACGCACACACTATAGACCATAAACCACTCGCACGGCAGCACTTCTTCTTGAACAACGTGGCCGTCGTGGTTATACCGTGTGTGTGTGTGTGTGTGTGTGTGTGTGCGTGTGTGTGCGTGTGCGTGTGCGTGTGTGTGCGTGTGTGTGTGTGTGTGTGTGTGTGTGTGTGTGTGTGTGTGTGTGTGTGTTTACGGAACATACAGAATAAAAAAAATTGTCATCTGGGACAGATAGCCCGACTCTAGTCATTAAGCTGGATTACTCGAAGCGGCGGAGATTACTTGCACGAGAAATCTAAAGAGGGCCAAAATAGCTAAAATAACGTACATACAGGTTATTACGTATACGTACTATTCTACGTATCTCACAATTCCACATTTTCATTTCCACAATTCATTTTTCCACACAGTGCTCACACCGGTATAGGCATTTGTCCCATCGCAGCACTTAACTTGGCATGGCCCTGTGGTAAAATTCGTCCGGCTGACTGTGGAACTGTGGAACGTCGGACTGCTGTCTTGACTTCGTCGTTTTAAGCAAACTTGTTTTACGGGAACAGCCAGGAACTTGTTCCGGCGGACCGAAAACGTTGGGAATCACTAGGGTCCAGGTCCGGAGTGTATGGTGAGTGGTCCAGACTCTTCAGTCAGCGACGCACGCGGCCTCCCCGAACGCTCATTTTCATCCAAGTCTTCACGGCATTTTGCGAACTTACAACACCCCCCCCCCCCCCCCCCCTCAGTAATGTGAAAAGTTGGGCGAGTTGGTGATTAATCACATACCTCGGTGGTGAAGCTGCGCACTGACAAGGACAAAGCGAAGACGCACAAGAAATCACGACACTCGCTGCACTCGCAAGTACTTTATCTCGGAACAAACACTTCATATCTATATACCTGCGCACCATCAGACGTCAAAGATAAGCAAGGCAAGATTAAAAGCATTTTCAAATTCATTTGCCCGCGCAAACTCGTGCGTCAAAGATCGACAACCTGCCTATCATGGTGTGCTATCCTATCCCATTTGTTGCACCCCTAACACATTTTTTTTTTTACTGCACAATTTTTCTCTCTTCTTTTTCCTGGTGTTCTTCCAAAAAGGCAACCTCACGATGTCTTAGAAGAACAGATGATTGACTGATACAACCCTATCCTCTCCTGCAAATGTGAAAAGCTTCCACTATTTCCATGGTCATCTGATCCTTATGGTGCGATAAAACTGTAGTGTCATTGCAAAGCGGTCAGCACCCATGTTGTGAGCAATGCCTTTTAATGCGGGAATGAATGTTTCCCTCCAGTGACCTTTTGTGCTCCAACAGTCTCGTGTTTACACACAGACCCGTCTGGCCGGTGTTTACTTTTCCACAAGATATGGGCAAACAGTATACAAAGGTCGACCTGCACTTGACATCAATTCTTTCCAATGCTCGACCGTGCACCTATAACCATAAGGATATAGATGGAATAGTTTTTTTTCTTTTTCTTCTTTTTTACATTGGGTCGAGCGTATACGTGTCCACCTACAGCAGTGGATATATGGCGTTATGCTAATGAGCACGAGCACGCGGTTCGATGCGGTCCATATATATATATCGGGTCCGCGTATACGCGGTCCGTGTACTTAGATTTAGGCGCCGTTACAGAACACCGGGGAGGGGGGGGGGGGGTGTCAAAATTAATTCTAATAATTCTAATAAGTCACTGTGCTGCGTAGGGACGTTAAACCTCACAATATAATTTTAATGCACATGCGCGCGGAGATTTTTAGGTTAATTCGTTCAACTTAAATCTATGTTGTAGCGAGGTACGTGAAATCTTATTGTGCGTAACCGCATTCAAAATCTCGTAATAATAGTGGTTGCGATCGAAGGGCGAAGGGACTGTACTTCGCTACGCAGACTTACGCAGTGCAGCCATAAGTATACACGAACAGCGCAGCGTGAAAATTTGCTTACCGGCAAATCAGTTCTGCCGGAGCCCGTATAGAGGTGAAAGGGCAAAAAAAAAAAAAAAAAAAAAAGAAAGAAATCCGTGCGGGTTTCTCGGAAAGAGAGCTTCGCCATTGAGGAATAATTAGTCTTGACTCGAGGATCCGACTCGCGGGACCAACGCCTCTCCGCGGACGGTGTTTAAGCAGGAGGCTAGCAAATGCCAAAGCGGGGCCGAATTAATTGACAACTCGAAGCACAAATACAAGGAAGAGGCACATCGGCCGAAACGTTATTTCAGATTCTTTGTTGTTCCTAAGACTTCCCTTCGTGTTCATCCCTAAGAAGTGTTTCATTACGCCCTCAAGAAATCCTGATCCTGGAAGAGCGTCACACAGGTTAGAGTCACGGCACTGTGTACGCGCGTCACAGTCGACGTCAAGTGTTCATCAGCAGTAGGTATTCGTCAAATAGTCCTATGCAAAGCCTGCGTGTTGGGGAAAGTATACTGACCAGGTTATGCCATGAGTTTATGACGCGATGCAAATGAAAGATGCCGCAAATATTCGTTAAGAGCGCTTCGCTTTTAACTATGGTCCCTAGATGGGTATTCTAGGGACCATACTTCGATACATATTTGGCCCAGCACAAGATGCACCTCAAAACGAACTTTCACTTTTTTTCTCTCTTTCTCCCGTAAAATAAGATTTGCAAAATTCCCACTACACTGCGATATTAGAGAGTTTAACGTGTATACCGGGTTACCGCAGACGTGGACGGCAGTAACAACGCTGGTGGCGACATCTCGTGACGCTTTGCCCAACAACAAAAAAACGCGTTAGCAACGTTTTTCTGTTACACGCAATAACTGCTCTGTATTTGTCCGCGGTTGAGCTTTACATCACCGAGTGGCTTCAACAACCCGGCTGCTCACGTTTACGCATCCACGTCTCGATGACCAGGCAATCCGCAAATGGTAAGATGTTTACACAAGAGTCCTTCGGTATACCAGAGTCCTTCCATGAAAGACTCGGGTTATACGAACAAGCTAAAACGTGAATAATAATATAGTACTAGCACTGCAAAAACGACACCACGGCTCCTTTCGTTGCGACTGTTTGCAGCAGTAGCCTGCGCAAGCTTGACCTGAACCATCCTAGCGCAGAAGCTTGAAAAGAAGTGGGTGGATAAGATTAATCGAGAGTTTTAGCCCTGTCCGCAAAACAGTAAGGAATAACGGAACACATGCAGTGGGTTTGTCGAATACCGAACTCGCAGTGGTTGTGGGTTCGGCCGCCACCGGCGACACGTTATCTTTTCGTTCACTTTCATTTTCCTTTATTTATTATTTTCTAAATTTCAATTTCAACTACAGCTAATTTCCCCGACGCTTTCCTTGGTTTCATTGTCTGTTGGCTTTATATGCTCACGATTAACAAAAATCGAGCTCCTCGGTTCTCTCTTTTCTGTCGTTCATTGATTGCGAGATTCTCGCATCTGTCAGCGTTGATGTCATCAGGTAGCATGCGAGGGTTTATTAGCCACGTGCCCGCTCTCCTAAGCTCAGGTGTTGCGGGACGGCATCGGGCAAAAAAGGCGTGTTCCAGACCCGCCCACCGTGGCTCTAATGGTTGTGAGGTCACTCTAAAACCCCAAGCGGTCACACACAACACTGGCCACACAAAATTGTTTCCCCACGAACTCCCTCTGAAACATGGCCGTTGCTCCGGTGAAAAGTTCCATGTTTGCGGGATCGGGGCCACATGGACGGTTCGCATTTCTTCCTGCCTCGCGGTCTTGGCGGGCAGCACGCTTACGGGACCGCCACCACGGGAGAGCGGAAGGAAAGGGAGATACGCAATCGCTTGGAACGCCGACAAATTGAGGGCGGTGCGAACGGAGACGTGGCCGACGAGGGTCAAAGTGTAGTATCTGTTCTTATCAGCTTAATATATGATAGGGCTTGCATTCGGACCTCTGCAAGTTGGCGGAGTGCTTAATTAAGAGGGAGCTTTACCTCGGGAGCTCCTATTTAAACACACGTTCAATTCAATTCAGTTTATTTGGACATACATAGGTGGTACAGGATGTCCACGAGGCGCGGCAAAAGGAGGCAACAATGCCTCCTGACAGGGCCTTCAGGAGAATTCGTTTTCCTCGGCATCCACTGCACCAAGTTTGACGATGTTTGTTGCATTTAAACGAAAAAGTTAAAATCCAGTGGCTGTTGGTTTCAAATTTCTGATTTAGGTCATCAAATATTTTATTAAAAATTGGCAAAAAAAAAGCTAATTTTCGGAAAGCTATGAAGTTTACAACTCTAACTCAGCAATGAAAAGTGAGATCACAATTCTCTGAATTGCATTTAATAGTACATCTAAAGCGGACAAAATTTTTGTTACATATGAATCTAAAAAAAAATTAGTAATATGGAAATACAGCTTTTGCAGAACTCTTGTAGACAACGTAACGAATTCACGTAAGGTATAAATTGACACATCGAGTTTGTCCGCTTTAATTAATCTAATGGACGCCGTTTATAGAAGCGCGATATCTGTTGTTGATGCAGAGCTATCAATTTGTAAACTTCGTGCTTCTATTCTTTTTCTCAAACTTTCAAATGTTTGAAAATTTTTACCAACATTCAGGCCCCAAATCGAAATTCCGCTTCTAAGAAAAGCGTTTCTGCGTCTTACATGTATCTGAAAAGGTCGCGTGGGAGTTGGGTCCGAGCTAAATCTTCCTCTTATAGCCTGCTTCACCGCCGCCGCGGGTCGGCCCGGTGCTGCACTACCTTCTGGATCGGCCCACGTATGGGAAGAAATTCTCGATCTGCACGGCTCGATAGACGCACGCAATTTTTCTTTCTTTTTTTTTTTTTTTTTCAGAACCAAGCCATATACAGCTTCGCCGTAACACGGATCTTTCTCATTAAAACCGCGTGTGTACCCATTCGAGGCTGCTGTAGGTATTTCTTGGCTTGAAGCGGAATACGGACGTGCACAACTGTGGCGCCGTTTTCTCAACGAAACACGTATACGACCTTGCGCTGCTGACATCCTGCGGCACACCGGATGACTGTGTGCGTTGTAGTGAGGCTGGAAAGGCGATAGGCAGGTCGTCGGCACAACGGAGAAACACCTACTTCCGTGTGCGAATGGTAGACGGCCATTCTTCGCACCGACAGCACATTTTCTGTCAACTACGTGTCAAGTGTAATAATGGGGCGCTGGCGAGGAGGTTAAAGAAAAACTGCTGGAGTGGAGCGAGCGCCCGTCAAGTGAAGCCGCTGCATCGTCGCCATCTTGCAGAGGGAGGGAGGGGGGGGGGGGGGGCGAAAGCGCGCCAGTCGCCGCAGCTTGTGTGTTTCGTGTTTTCGTAACTTGCCGTGCGCGGTGCTGTGCGGATCCCAAAATGTGCTAGCGCGCTCGGGTGTTTTTAGGATAGGTGACATACAAGTAGCTGACGTGTTAGCGTTATCCTTCTCGTATAAATAAGGTTGCAGATTAGCATTGACTTGCTCTATAATAAAGGAAACAATTATATTTCGTGCTTAAAAGGAAACGGCCGCTATCAACGTTCCGAGACTCTCTATTCAATGAGCATGCTAAAGCACGGGCAACACCTGATGATACTGAAGATAATTAGGAGCACTTATGTTTGTTGCATGTACTGCTATTTCTCATGCCACACTTTGTTTTTGTTTCTTTTTGTTCTGACAGCTTTCATGATTGATTAATTTCTACACTGCAATAAAGAATGTGAATAAACGCTAATTACTGCGCGAATCTTTTTCTACTTGGCGGCAGCTGCATATTGATGCCAATAAAATGAAAAATTGCCCCAGTACTTGGATATCTGCGATCCGGAGACCTTCACAATATGACTCACCTCATAGCCCACAGTGTGGCATTAGAACTTGAAAATCCGTTATGCAATTAAAAACCGCCGGGAAAGTCGGCGAACAGCGCTGCGAAGCTATTGGTAGGCCGCTTCTTGCCTTCCGTAGGATGGCCGCCGCCGGCTTCACCCAAGCCCATAGGCCGGTATAGGCTATGTTCCTGGGAGCAGAGTTGCGCATAACATTTCCGGCATCGTTCGCATCGCTATTCGCCGAGCGGCATCACGTAGCGCAAAATGACGTCAAATGTTCAACCGCGCCGCTGCGAAGCCAACTTTACGCGCGCGATGCCGCCTACCCGTCGTTTCCATCAGTGCCATCGACATTACAATCAGCGGACCGTCGAGCGTGAACTGTGGTGCTAACGCGTTGCATTCATCGGCTGCGGGTCGCAGGTACGGTATTCGACGAGATTAAAGTCAAGGACCTTGGTGAAGTGATACGAAACACATCATAGTGACACTTGTATTCCAGTATGACGGGGTGCAGCGCACCAAACTGCGCAAACCGCACGGAAGGTGGCAAGGCTTCTTACGCGGTGCCGTGCGAACGGACAGACGTGCGCCGGCGACTCTTATGGCTACTGCGTACGGACCGAGACCGGCCGGCTCCGAAAGGGACCAGTATACGCGAGGTGCGTTCGCCTTGTTTACACCGAAGCAAGATTCTTCCCGAGTAACACCACTTTTAACGCCGAGATGCGTACGCCTGGCACGAGAGGTTGTTCTTTAACGATTTTTGGCGTATACGTGCAGCGCGTCACAGACGCGGGACCAAGGATGAACGACACGTCTGTGTCGCGCTTCACATATGCGCTAAAAATGTTAACTTACCAACTCGCCCAATTTGCTGTGTCGCTTGCACGATTGTTCTGACTGTGCGGGTCTCGAACAGTGCGTTCAATACTAGCAGGTACAATTTGTCCGCTGCACCTTGGTTTTTCTCTCTTCTGTCTTTATCTTATTTTTTGTAGGCGTTCTGATTTTCATGTAGCGTTGATTGATGTGCTAGTGTTCATTTCTGCGTTGTAAGCGAAAAGCTCGAGCGCTCCCACTTATTAGGCAGCTGCGATAGCTTCAGCACTTACCGCCCGCAATTATCTTGCTTGTTCGATCGGCCTTAGTCGACTTGAGGACTGTTAAATTCTGACTGTATGCTTAACAAGCGCTGTGTTACAGTAAACTGACCTGAGTAGTATGAATAGATCAAGAAAAATGTGTTCTCATATTACAGTCTGCAATGTGTGAATAATTACTTTGCAAGTTTGCCATCTTGGTGTGATTAGTGCAATAAAAATAGGCTGTTGTTACTCTTAATAGCTTGTTGCCTTTCCAGTTGCTTCGAATTCTGCCTCCCAACGCTCGAAGAACCAGCACTCTTGCCCAGTTGCCAGCGGCCATTGGTCGTCCATTCCCTTGTACGAAATAAATTTGATCGAGAAACTCCTGCATCTCGAATCTTTTTCCACTTGCAAATTTGATTATACGAAGCAGCTATTTAGTCTGCGGTGTGAATTAATAGTAAAAATAGACTATGCATAAAATGTGCGCATGTGAACATTTGAAATGCGTTTAAAGCTACGTGTCTGCACCGCATATATCAAAAAGGTGCAGCTGCTGTGAACGACGGTTAGTGAGGTTAGTGATAAATGACACTCTATGAACGGTCACTCACATAACTGCAGTAACGATGTTTCGCTTGGAGATGATCATTAATCGGCTGGTTTCGGCAGCCAAAATGCGCTCACATAGTTCTACACCTTACGTGTATGAAGTTTTCTTTAGACATCCTTTAAAACATTTCTTGCCTTCCGGCCTTGGCGAGAAAACTTCCATGTGCATGCTGAAAAACATTGCACCGCTTTTTGGACACGAACTTTTGAGCCGTTCGAGCCACGGGCGTAGTCGGGATTTTATTTAAGGGGATGGATGGGGCACGGCCGCTCAATGGAAGTGCGTTTCCATTGAGCGGCCGTGGATGGGGTTCCTACGCCCTATATGCACGTTCGTGTGTGTATATATGTACATACAAACTAAAAATTTCGGAAGACTGGAACACTACTCCCCTCTGGCTACGCCAATGGTTCCAGCGTAGCCTGCATTAGTGTCATCTTGCTCAGCACCTGCGAACAATGCCGCATGTAGCTTGCGACTAGCAGACAAAAAAACAAATGGAACACCGCGCGGCATTTGCCATCTGCGCGGGCCAGAGGAGTGGATTCAATGCATAGCTGGAACATAATGCAGGACCTATGCGCAACTCTGCGCCCTGCGGGACAAAGGGGGAGCATATATACAGGAACACTATATAGTATAGGCGACTTCCACTCCAGCAGTTTTTCTTAAACCTCCTTGGGTTCTGGACTAGATGCCATATACAGCTGACGTCAACCAAACAAGAGTGCGAGCATGTGTGCCCGTATATTCGCAACGCGTTCCTCGGCGCCACGTCCATTTAGCCTCGAGGGCACAGTCGCGTTCATCATGGCGCGTGACGTCCACTCCAGTGCTGCGAGACAGCCTGCATACGTAGCTCACGAAGCGCACACCTCCTCCTCTTTCACCTCCCAAATCAGCCCGCTAATTCACTGTGCAAGGAAGGCACTTACATTACAGCAAAAAAATCGCGGATTTATAAATTGCGTACAGTAAGACAAGAAATTACATATGCTACAGGTATTCTGGCAACGGTCTGCTGTAAGCCGATTATCGCAATCGAAACGCAATAACGTCCGCGCGTACCGAAGCTCGGATATGAAACCGGATCCACTCACCGAAGGCGGCTCTTGCAGAAGGGCTTAGTCACAGGACCGCGCTAGTCAGTTCCCACCGATTCACGCCAGAGCACGCACAGGCGCTTCCGCTTTCGTTCCATCAGTAGTTTCGATACGCTCCACAATGACTGCGTTTCAGTGACTGCACTAAACGCAAACGCGTAACTTCAAGCGCTAGTGTCGGAACAATTCCAGGCAGGCTTGCCTGGCGGCGCATACTGCTAGCTCATGCCACGACGGAACTACTATTATGCATGCACCCTCTTGTGAAAAAGCGCCCGACGACGTGGAGTCTGGGTCGACGCCTTTAGGGTTAACCGATCCGGGGATTCCCGCGTGACACAGCCAAGCCCGTTTCACGCAGCGTTGATGGGCGGCCGGTGACGGCCAGTGACCCGCAGCTGGGCTCCCAAGGAGAGCGCAGGAATGTCGCTATGCGGTGGAGCGCCCAGCGGGCGCCGGAACCTCTCTTGGTTTTCCGGCGCGATTCACGTGGCCAGGTGACCGGTCAAAAATTCGATTAAAAAACAACGGCACGGACGGCTCTACTCGTGGCAGTGGACAGACCTTCCGAAAAAGGTATCTCGGCCCATGTGCACAAGACTCATTAGTAGTGTCGTCCACCGATTGGTCACAATCCCAGAGGATCTTGTGGGCCATATCGATCGCGCTCGTGAATGCCGTAGGCGTGGTTCGGGCACTGTGTTCCCAAGTACCGTCAGTCTACACCGTCGCTCCTCCCAATATATGTTTTCGTCTTTCTCTGCCATTCTAAAAGAGGAACAGGCCAACGTTCTGTGCCTTTTCAAAACTTAAATTCATCCTTCTTACTGGTGTCGTTTGGGCGAAGAGATCTGTGCCCACCCACCTTCCCAAGATTTGGTGAAACTTTCATTAAACACGAGAAAAAGCAACGCAGAGGACAAACACCAATGTAGCTGTTACACACGCTTTAAAAGGCGAACTCTCTCGCTGTCAAAGCGACGCCGGCGGGTTGTCGAGGCTACCACCGTGGTCGGGAGACCACTGCGAGGAACACTGCAACCATCATTTGACGCCGGCCAGACACAAATTTCTAGCATCGGAGGGGGACTCGCAGAGATGCGGAACCTTACGGATTTCGTGACCAGAGTTCATCGTCCAACTCTGGAACAAGCCCGCCTGTCTGTAGCCGGTGAAATGGTTCCAGGCGGTTCGGTGCCAGTTCCGTGTACGCGAGCCGAACTAGCTCGGCGCCTCGATCCCGCACGGAGCGAGCACTTTCTCTCTTCCGCAAGCGCGCAGCGAATGCCGCGCACCCGCCCTACACGAAGTCTGCACTGCTCGATTCGAATGCACACATGCAGAATCCGCTATGTATAGGCGAAATGCTGCACCTGTCGGAGTAAGTCGGCAAGAGCAACAGAATCGAGCAGAGCTACAAACCAATCACGCTTTGACTTGGACGTTGCAGGGCAACGCTGTGCGGTTATGAGATGGCGCCGTAGTTTCCGGACAAATATCGACCAGCTAGAAAATCCAATTACACGCAGGAGTGTTTTTCGCATTTCGCCCTCATCGAACCCGCGACCTCGCGCTCAGCCTAGGAACGCCACAGCCATGCACTGATGGCGTTGTCTGGTTGATTGATCGCGCACTGCTCACTCGCGATGAAAGCGCGCCAGCACGCATTGGGGCTCGGCGTGGACGACAAGACACCGAAGGCAAGACGAAACCACAGCGCACGTGGTTTCTGTACATACAGTCCTGCCCCTGCTGCAAGCTGTTCGGCATGACTTTCTATCTGTGCGTGTCCGCACACCGTCAGGTGGTGGTATACTTTAAAGTTTCTACTTCGCGGTTTCGAAGAGATCGGCAGGTATATAGGCAAACACTGGCGGGTCGCTATGTCTCTTTATTTATTTACTTATGTGGCAGCAATGTGCCCAACTTCGCGTGTGGCTTTCTGGCAACAGCTCGGTATAAACGGTTCCAGAAATAACTCGCATTCACTGCTCCTGACTGAATCGCTGTATATCTTCTAAACTGAGATCTCAGTGAAGGGACTGCTTGGCGAGCGAGTTGCCCCTGATCCACTGGCTCTTGGTACATTAAACCACATAGAACTTAATTTTGGCTTCTACCGCCAACTATACGCAACGAGACAGCATTTATTTTGCGCGGGTCCAAGGCGTTGGCACGTCGTCAAGCGACTGCAATGGGTTGACCGCGATTTATACGCGACACACTTAATTTGATCCGATGCTCACGCCAAACGAGCCTCAATATTCTCCCTCCGTATAGTCCTAACCAACTAACAGCGCTCGTAACACCATTTCGCATCCGTGAGCCTCGTACTGATACAAGGCTTATCGTGCTGATAACAAGGCGCCGCCGTTACCATCACGGGAACAAGACAGGGGAGCCAGACTAAAATGATGCTATACGTTATTCCGCAACGAAGCATGCTTATCATCGGACACGTGCGGGAGCCACAGCTAACCGATTAGATCTGATCGACTCAGCGGGGCCTTTATAGACTCCTATCTTTTCCGTTCACGTTCGCTTTTCCCCGTTCTGCTGCGTATATAAGCCAATAACAAAACGGTTTGCTCGGTTACACGCTCCAAAGGTGATATTCGCGGTGGCTGCGGTCAGCGGAGAAGAGTACACTGCGACATCATCAAGCAGGCCTAGGCCTGCTCGCAGAGATAGCGGATTTCCGCCGCGACTGACCAAGACGCCAGAGTTGGTAACTTCGATTTACTTCCAGTAATAGAGTTATACATACTCAACGCACACTTAGAATATTTAGAAAAGTATAGGCCCCCTCCCCTCCCTCGCCTTCCTGTGCCTCCGACTACCCACAAGCTGTACGCAATTAATGACATGCATCCACTGAATCCACCTTGTTACGGTGTCTCTCTACCGTAGAACTGCACAAAACAGGTGCTGCAAATGCAGATCCATTTTGGATTGCAGCTGTTCTGTGCGACGTGGCACCTATTACCTTTCCATTTCGTCAGAATCGATTTCTCTGTTGCTACTCCCGAAACCGCAGCTATAAGTGAAAATTCTCTCTTTTTCACCAGTACAAGAGCACCGTAAAAAACGAACGTTTCTAGCAGGCCACTTATTTCTTAAAGAGCTTTTTTTTTTTTTTCGTTTTGCCCGTGGTGATAAAGGGCTCGAAGCTCCAACAAATGGAGCCTACGTTTAGTACTGTGCAGAAAAGTATAGCCTAACAAACAATGCCATAGGCACGCGTACGAAACTCATTACCAAATATTAACATGGGTAAGCGCTTCCTCCTCGACCACCAAACTACATCAGATGCCGCAGAGATTGTTGCCATTCGGGAGGCAATTCGTTATATCTCGATGGAGCCACATCAGACTTTGACTATATTTTGCGATTCCAAGCCGGCACTCCAAGTGATCGATTCTGCAAATAGACGAGGAGCTTACTATGTCATTGCTCAAGAGGTGATCGAATCACACGATGTCGCCCTAAAAGCTGGCCATTGCATAAGGTTTCAATGGATTCCGGGACATTGTGGGTTACATGGAAAAAGAGCTCGCCGATGTGGAAGCAGAGATGGCCCACATTAATACCGCGCCAATGTCCATCCCATTTTCACAACCAGAATGCGCTTGTGTACAGACTTCTGTGCGATAATACCGCAGTATAGTGGGCCTCGCAAGGTGATCGTCATTGCTGCCTTCACGAACTCGACCAAGAGGTGAAATACGAATGCCACCCACCATGATATGGTGCAATGCAAGCTCGCTCCACAGATTACCATTAAGTGCGGCCTTCGCTCGGCGCTACCTGCATCTCATCGGCCGGGCGGACAGCCCAAATTGCGAGGAATGCGGTGTTCCCGAGACGACAGAACACATCTTGCGCATCTGCCCGCGATTTGATGTACACAGAAAATCGCTGATAGCCATCTCGTCGAAATTTGTCGTTGCACCACTGACTGAAAAGGTTCTATTGGGACCTTCGCCTGATCCTCGTCACCCGCCTGAAGGCTCTAAACAAATTTTTGAATGAGGACTGGACAAAAGACTGAAGAGTCTTGGACCGTGCAAGTTTTTCACTACCATCTTCATCCTCATAATCAACGTCTTTTCTATTCTTTCTTTCTACACCCTTTTCCCTTCCCCCAACGCCGAGTAGCAGGTCACAACATTGATTCAGGCCGACCTCTCAGCTTTTCTCTCATGATAAATATACAGCTCTATCTCACTAAGAATCTTAAGAAACCAATGCAGGTCGATACACTGGTTCAAGCAAAATTATCTCGTGTATCTCCTTCTGTATCATTTTTTTATGCAATGCAATCAATGAAAAATGAAGTGTAGGTGTAAAGATGTGCGTCCGACGGCTAAAGCCGGCGGAGAGAACCACGACGCGGATACACGGCAGAATGTGCACTATTTAGGCATTCAAGGTTTGAGAAAGTTAGCCGAAAAGGGCTTACTTTTCGGAGTGACCAGTAAACCTCCACAATGGCCAAATGAGTGCGACGAAGATCACCAAGGACAGGTCTTCTGACCTTAAGGAATTCAGAGCAAAGTGATCAGGACCAAATCAACGTCCGGCGACCAAACAGATGCCCAGTCCAGCAGTGGGCGCAGTCCTAAGTCTGCAAAAGGAATCGCCCGGAAACATCGGGCGAGCCAACGGCGTGTGCGCGCGTACGGGCCGGCACTAAGAACCGGTTGATTGTTCATGTGCCCCAAATTGACTCCGAATGCCGCGCCTCATCGACAGTGAATCAGCCTATATCAGCCGCTAAACGGTTCCTCAAAATGCGATCGAGTCCGCTCTACGGGGAGTGGTCAACCTGCCAAACTAAGTGGCCCCACACTTCCATATTTCGCTCTCTCTTTTTCTTAACGCTGGACCTGTAGTAAAGTATGTGCGTGGTGCTAATCACGAGCTGCTGCATACGTGTGATGCACTTCCTTCTGTCTGCTTTTCTCGGCTGAAATGCGCATTCGGATGCCACAGCGCGACCCGCGTATGCAGCATCGGTGGCGCGTTTCGGCTCGCACACCCCAGCTGCTCTGCTGTGACCCGTCGCAGCAGCACGTATGATCCCCCCACCCTCCTCTTCCCCCTTTCCGCGACTCCCAGGTTCCGTGCTGGCCGTTCAATGAGGCGTGCGCAGCAGGATCGAAGGCGATCCTAGGGGCAGGATGCGGCGCGAAAACGCTTGTCACATGCTCGCGCGCGGACACTCGGTGGTTCCGAGAGCCTCTTCCGACGAGCCCGAAACACCAAAAGATGAAACCGATCTAGCAGTGACCACGCACAGCGCAGATACACACAAAGGCACGCGCACACACGCACACACTTTGGACCACCGCGAGCATTTGTTGATATCGCTGGGGCCGAGGAGGTCCTTACGCTCGGGTGGCCCACGCTACGCGGCCTCTGTTGGGGCGGGGAGTTAGCGAGGTTGGAGCAGCAGGGTTAAGAGGAATATCACGCTTCGAAAGGAAACGGTTCCGTGTCAGGAATAGTGAACTTACGTTCGCTGAAGTCCGAATGGCGCGAAGGTAACTCCGTCTGTGTACGTCTGCCGGAGCTCTGGGGAAGCGCAGAAACTGGTTACGTCACAATAATGTGCCCTTTCGTCGAACCGGCTGAACAACAAAACGAACAAACATAAAACATGGCGCAGATGAAAAAATCGGCTTTCGATGCTCTGGGCGTCAGAAATGCTACGAGGACGCCGGGAAACGAAGCGCCGAAGGAAAGTAGCACGAGCAAAGCATGTATGCAGTAAAGTGTGATTTCTCCTGTATGATTACTTTTCCCCAAGGGAGCTTGTATGCTTGCATCGCAGTGTGTCGCACCGAGCAGTCTGCCCTGATCTACCCGCATGTGCCTGCTTGCGCAATAAACTCTGCGAATACCTGTAGAAATTCATTTGCCATTACGAGTAATTCGTGCTGCGGAACGCTACGAAGCAGTCAACATTTTCGTGCATGCTTACGCTGGCAAACAGGCATTAAATGGAACATGTTGCAAGTGCGATTCCATGTTAACACATCAAGTAATGCAACAAAGACAAAGGTGCACATTTATTGGTGAAACATTGTTTTTTCTGGCGTCCAACTGTAAGAAAGCGTGCAAGATAACGCTGAATGACTAACCATTTCATAGTGCGCCGGCGTGCCGCTCCGTTTGGCGATGTTCAACCGTTCTTTCTTGTCTTCAATTGAATGTTTTTACTATATTTTTTAGTGCACCAAATTTTGGCTCGTGAAAGCCAAACATATATTAGAGTAATTATTTTCTTTTCTGACAACCTACGACACTCAGCGGCATAGTCAGCTGTCACAACCGCATCGCGAACGACATCACTTCACGTTTCCTCCCTTGCAGAGGACGTTTGGGGTCAACTGTTTCCGAGATTTTGTGCCCGTATTTGACCTCAAAACACCAGTATAATGCAGCTTGCCGCGCTTAGGCACCTGCCTCGACTATCTGCGACTACCGTTCTGAAGGCATCGCTGCCGACAGCGTCAACACGCACGACGAGTACCCAACCTACCTTCACTAAAGATGGCCGCGAAATCCTTCACGTCCCCAACGAGCCTCCTGAAAGGGACCTGGTGAACTTTCCCCGACTCAAGAGGCCACTGTACCCGGGCAAAGTTCGAATGGGCTTCATTCCGGACGAATGGTTTCAAGTGTTCTACAACAAGACAGGCGTCACCGGCCCCTACCTGTTCGGCACCGGCTTGGTCGTCTACCTGTACTCCAAGGAAATCCTCATCATGGAACACGAGTTCGCCTCCGGTCTTACTTTGGCTCTTATGGCGTGGTATGCCATCAAGAAGTTCGGACCCGGGGTGAGGGCCTACCTGGAAAAAGAAGTCGATAAGGAGGAGCAGGAGATCGACAATTATCGGTTGAACGGTATCGAAACATTCAAGGAGTCCATCAAGAACGAAGAAGTCGCCCAGTGGCAGGCACAAGGACAGCACTATCTTTTCGAGGCCAAGCGCGAGAACGTGGCACTGCAGCTCGAGGCGGAGTTCCGTCAGCGCCAGATGACCGTGTACACGGAAGTGAAGAAGAGGCTCGACTACCATCTCGAGGTACAGAACTTGACACGAAGGCTCCAGCAGAAACACATGGTCGACTGGATCGTCAACAACGTCCTCAAGAACATCACACCACAGCAGGAGGAGAGTGCATTGCAAAAGTGCATCGTTGACCTCAAGTCCCTGGCGGCCAAGGCCTGAGCAGGTGGCGACGTCTTATTGGCTCGTGTAAGGAAGCACTAATAAAGGATTCGTGGTTAGTCAGTGCTCGCTCTGGCCTCCTGCTTGCAAGAGAAGCCGTGCCTCCTTTGCCACGGCCTGTGTCTTCTAGCGGGTCGTATACGTTTCACATCTCATTTGACACTGCTTTAATTCGTAGGCATTATACGTATTGCGGCCTGCTCCTACCCCAAGCATGCCTGTAGCCGTATGGATTGTCTTGTGAGCTCATTTTATAATGACTTTGCCGAAGTAATGACAAGCCTAGCAGAACGTCCCGACACTTCAAGAGCAAGAGTGTCTGCCGGAAAGGAGATCTTGTGTCACATAGAACAATATATTGGTTCCAGCAGAAGTCGACCCTCATTTTGCAAAGTTAAGTTTCAAAAGAAGGCACATATTTCTGAATGTAGCCTATTGTATATGTTGAGGTACTGGACTGGGTTCATTCCCGTTGGCATAGTTTGCAAGAATGCTTTGAATGTTTGTGGATGTATATACAAACGATGTAAGTGCATCAAATGCAGGTAGCAGCAAACTGGCCTACAAGAAACCGCTCTGTGCTCATCTGCAAAGTAGTGCCTGTTGAACATGCAGCGTCGGCCTATAGGTATCCATAAAGCACATCGACTTCTTAATGAAATTGCGCATTATAGTGAACTGAATATTTGATTTGACCATTCTAATGTGCCACTAGGTGTGTGCATATCCTTGGCCTGTATTATACTTAGTCTATCCTCCATAGTGGATGGTTATGTGGCATAAGACATACAGAATCCTTAAATGTAACTAGATATGTGTCGTACTTCTCTTTGCATATACCTGTCAATGCCATTTCTCCCTCGACAAGCTTCGTACATCACCTTCACCCTTGCGACATCTTGCAGTGTGCATCCACCTGATTTGGTGTTTGCAATTAAGCATAGCTTGTGAGTAGTGTAATGCATAAAACACTTCGCAAGGTTAAAGTTGTGACGATGACAATACATAAAGATAAACATTACCTGAGTTTACATGTGGCATAGGATGAAAGTAAAGTGTACACATTGTGGTTAGTTGTATAGCATTTAATTTACCGCTTCACTTATATACTTCACATAGATTCGAACATGTGCGTTGTATCTGCATAGTTTCGTTTTACTATTTGCTTTGGTTCCTTAACGGGAAGCAAGTTTGTACACTAATACCTGTGCGACAAGGGCACAACTGCTTAATGTCTTAGAGTTGAATGCCATTTGCACAGTGCCACACAGACGTACTTAATAGTTTAATGAAACGTGAATTAATGCGTTCTCGCAACTCATTTGGCATTAAAATGCATTCTCTCTCCCAGTGTTAACAGTTATGGCTGCAGATAAAATTTCACTTTGGCTAATCTGGTTGTATTTGAATGGTATATACTACCAAAGGAATGTTTGCAAAGTTGCAGGGCTGGTAATTGTCTATTTTCTTTTCTTATTAACAATGTTTAAATAGCACATCAACAGATGATGCGTGCACATGGTGGTTAGTGGATGCAATGTAGATTCCAGCACATTGTGTTTGAGATTGCCAGTGCGATTCAGATGCCGTCTAATCTTGGAGGTCCATGTCTATGCACCACGCTGGTTCTCAACATTAAGTTTCACTATCAAAAATATGTATTTCTGTTGACTTTTCACGATGCATTTATGCATATTACTAAAGTTAAATTTTGCTCGGAGGGTGTTCTCCATCCCCACTACCTGAAACTACTCTTACACAGTCCAAAATTTCGTTGCAGTTGGCCGTGTGGCACGGGTATAAGATGGGCAGTGGAGAGGCACTGCAGATGGGTAATGATCGGGCCTGGACACCCTCCTTCCTCATCATCTAAGGTCAAGTCAGGAGTAGTGTTGGCAAATTGACGAAGGTGAGGGAGGCCAGCAATTGAGAGGCAAGGGCAAAGAAAGAAGCCATGGACTGTGCCAATCCCATTATCTGCAGATACATAATGCCGTGACAACAACGTACAACAAACACTAATCATGAACACGCTCAAACACAATAGCCGAGAGGCAGGCTTGAAATTTAAGATTCAGCAGTATGATGTCACTTGCAAGACTAAGTTCCTAAAGCAGAAAGCATTCTTTGCTTCTTCTTCTTGTTTTTTGCAGGGCAGCTGTCAACAAAAAGTTCAATAGCACTATTTGTGTCTTGCCAATGTCAAGTGGCACTTGCCGATTGTTGCCAACAGAGTGGTCAACAGCACTGGACAGAAAAGCACGTTCCCATGCTCTGCACTGTAACATAGGCTTGTTTTGTCAACCTCGTGTGACTAGGAAGTTGGTTATGACGAGATTAGGTTGGATGAGATAAACAGTTGGATCAGTTTTGTGTAGGTGTGCAATTTAATTCACTATTGTTGCTGCCGACAGTTGTATTCTTGGCAGCTTTGTACTTCAATGTCCACTCATTTGGAAACACATTGCTGGCTCATTGTTTGTTCATTTCACTTGGACACAAAACAAAATCGAACTCGTATCTGTAGCATTAGATAAACCCTCCATCCGCACGCCACCGCAGCTTTTGCTAAGTAGCACAAAACTTTGATGTGCACCGCTGCTCCCTGATTCGTCGCTCACACTAGTTCCGCTTCCAGGGTTTTGGTTTCCAGTTGTTCTGCTTTCGGGATTTCCGGTTCCTGAATTTTCACTTGTTGCACGCTCGCACCTCTATGCAGCTATGACGTCGCTTCTGCCTAAAACTAGAAGCTGGGTCTACATGAGTTCAGCTTGAAGCCGGAAACTGATGAGGTGAATGAGGGAGGAGAACGGAGGAGGAAGGTAGGTTGGCAGTACTTAACCTGGTCGGCGAAAATGTGTATGGAGAGGCAATAGATAAACAAAGAGATGTGGTCTGCTCCTATGCAGTCTGGCAACTGAAAAGCATGGTAGTTTCCTACTGCCTCTTTCACTGACATGCAGTGGCTGCACCCCTTAGACATTCACTTTATGGTTTGCTTTAAAGAGCAATGCATAAGGAACATCACAAAAATTATTTTTGATATAAATTACCAACCACTATGCTCAGATTCATACATCGCAGGAAACTCTTGTGTATTGGCCGCATTTGTGACCTAGAAATAGTGCATTACATATGAGAGGCAATTCTTGAAATTTAGAAACTGCCAAAATATTTTGAAATCATGTACGAACTAGCTCAACAGCAAACTCTCCAATTGACATATAATTTGACGTAACATTAAGTCTTGTACTCTGATGTTGCAAAATATGATGCGATTGTTATGCGGAAGGCATTGCTGATATGAATCCATTTACCACCAAACGACTGGACTGGCATGTTCTTATGACCAAGTGGCCTCAGTGCTCCACTTGCCCTTGTGAAAGAAGCATGGCGAGGCATATACTGGATGCACAAGTATGCACAGATATGGAATTTTATGTGCCCATATGTCCACAAGTTGCTGTTGAAGTACATAAAGTGGTTACTCTATAGAAAGCGTCACAGATAAACAGTTGCATTGCGAAACTTGCAGAGTAAAGGACCAAACTACTTGCATAAATTTTGTAGCATTGCCTGCAGATACGGACTATAGTAAATATATTATTTCTCTTGAACAACACAGTGTCATACTGTATGCGTACTCACCAGCGTGTCAGTACACATAGAAGGGGCAAGATTTTTTAAAAAAACACAGGTGAGTGAGGAATGGCACGTTTTTGCAAGTGGGGGTGCAAGGGAGGGCATGTAAGTGTTACAAGGTGAGGGAACCTAGAAAATTAAAGCATTAGCCCACTTCTGGAGAGAACACTACTCTGTCTTGGCAATGTTCAGCTTGTCTTTCCAAGTGCCACTGCTATGAACAGCAGCCACATTTAATTACTGCCAGTCAAAACAGGGAAGTACAGATACCGAAAGCACCACCTGTACAAAACCTAACCTCTGCAAGAGATTCCCATAAGAGATTCTAGTGCTAATGCAGCCCTAATAAAAACAACTTAAAACATGTCACAATATATACGCATGTTCTCAGACAATTGTAAGTGGAATGCTGGGGCCAGATTTTGTAAAGATTCTCCTCCCAAGTAATTTTCTTTTCAACTTTGTCATTTGCTTGCACATGACACCAGATGCTGTTCTCATCCCGTTCAGCTACTCGGCGTAACTGTCATTGGCGCCTGTGTACTCTCACACTATGTTTTTGTCGCCATCAGCCCCTTGGCATGACGGACGGAAAGAATTGTTATAAAATATGTTCCCTGAACGAAATGTATGTAGAAGTTCGATAAACATTGCTGCTGAAGCCTGTACAAATCAATAATCTTTATTTTGGAGCCAAAAGTTTCAATTCAGACTCAAGGCGGGCTTACAATCAAAATGATTAACCTTAAAACAAGCAAGCAGCCACGTAGCACTAACCACCAGTTCACTGGAAAATAGTACTGAACAATTGTGATGGGTGTGCACTCCCGTAACACCATGAGCACAAAGGATCACATGCATAATATAAAGCAGGGACAACACCTCTTCACTGAAATGTTTAATAGAACTAAGTGGGCAAAGTCACGATCGCATGCAACTTTCACGACGCTGAACATCCCCTAACAGCTGCAACAGAGGAAATTTAGTTGTCAAGAGAATTGCACTACATTTTGTTTTAACGTTCATTCCTCTTTTCATTCCTTGTCACTCATCCAACACAGGTTAAGTGACTGTGTGCACATAAAGTAACACCAATGTAGAATCTAGGCAACATCATGATTAAAGAAAGCCTCTTCCAGTGCTTAGCCCAGTGTGACAGTGCATGAGCATACAATGCAAGTTACACTTTTAAAACATAATACAGATGAAATGCCAAAGCAGCATTGTTATTTCCACACATCAGATTGTCCTGAAAGTAGATGCAAAGTGTCACTGTACATCAAGAAAAAAGGATCAAATGTGGAACGAACTAAATCATGTCATGCGACCAGTAATAGGACAATTATAATTTGAGAATATTGATTCTGTTGCATAACTATAAGTGCAAATTTCAAAGCAGTCCTTTCTTGCATGTGCCTGCAGCAGTGAAAAGAGTGAAAATACGAGTCCACGCAACTGCTGCCCTCGGAGAGATTGCACCAAGGGCGCGGCTGAACTGACTTGACACAGCATATTGAGCTGAGACGCATTTGAAGACTTCAGTGTTAGTTTACAGCTACGCATTTTATAAAGTGAGCGTTCTCCTCATCTACAGTTGAAATGTTCAGATTGTTGTTTACACAGGCAAATGAAAATTCGAAAATTCAGGTGCGGAGAGGTTTAGAATGCACAGACATGCTTTTCACTGGAGATTTCCTTAAATTATTTTTGGCAGCAAACGGGAAGCCCTGCTACAGGTAAGTGTGATAATTCTTTTTTTCTAATTTTCAGAAGGACAATGAACTAGATATGCAAAGCAAAAAAAAAAAGGGTGACATGTGTCCTGTGCACTTATGCTTACTTGCATAAACTGCACTATTAGTAATATCCTGGAAGACTACATGACATTTTCAAGCAAAGCAGTGAGCCAATCAACAAACATGCCAAAAGCAAATTTCTACAGCTTGTCACAACTGACAGAAACAAGTACACAATAGCGCACACTTTGTTTCTTCATAGCAACAGCAGCAGTCTTACGATAAAAAGGAGAGGGTTGTTCTGCTAAATAAGCATTCACAGCAGGCAGTGGCGATGGAAGTAGTCGGGAATAAATGCACTCGCGCGCTTGCAGTATATATACTCTCTATGTTGAAAGTGCAGAAATCTCAACCTGGCTTTAAAAATTCATTCGATTCTCAAAAAGGCACATCATCTTAACGTTGCATTGAGGAGACCTCCCTTTTTTTTTTCGTTCTTTACAGCAGTCCTTGTTGCATCATACCATTGTGCTATTACATAGTATATATACAGAAGCTCTACAGTTAAAACTCTCTCAAAAACACTCACACAGGTAATGGCATTCTCACGGCAGATTATCTCCCACACAAGCTTATCTAGGACTTGCAGTTTGAGGTAAAGAGTACAAAAAAGAGTGTGCGCAATTGAGAAATATGAGCTTACACATCTTTTCCCCACATCAAAAAAAAGCCGCGCTGCGTCTTCAGAATCGCAGCGCACCACATAATCACTTCCCCAAAATTAAAACATTTTTTTCATGGCACCCAAAAAACTTTGTACCCTGGAAATAGCTGAAATAAGAGCATAATGCACAGAAAGAAAAAGAAAATGGAAATAAACCAATCAGTACTTTTTGGCTGCGGTGAACGGCAGTAATGAAAATTGCTAGGTTTCTCACAGGAAAAGTATCATCATTTGAATGAAGTTGAGAAGGTGCTTAAGTAAGCACAACAGCATAAGGTGTGTGATCTCGTTCCAGCTATGTACTGTTTACAGAAAGTCTAAAACAAAACCACAAATTAAACTGTTTTTAAAAGCGGTGGCATCTAAATAACTACTTTTGGCTGGTTGACTGCTGGCGGCCAAAAAACCCACAGCATCGTCAAACGAGTTTCTTCTTTTCTTTTTTTCTTCAGAAGCTTGCGACACAACTTAATCAAATTCTGTCATTCTTCACACATGCTCTTACATGCTGGCTAATCTCTACTGTACTGGATTTAACACTATGGAAAATGGTGTGGCCTTAACTTTTTATTTTTATTTATTGGCTGACGCTTCCTTTGCTTTGGCAGACTAAACATATTTTTTGTTATTATTATTATTGCAGTTGTGAGAGTAGAATTCTGGCAGTATCAATGAATGGAAATTTATGAGTGATCCAGCATGAGGTTTTTCTAAGCGAGGACAAAGTATGGAAATGCACAACCTGCAAAATTGCACACATAGTTTGCGTGCTGAAGGTAAAGCCTCCGCATCTGCCCAAATCAGCCTTAAGTATCTTAACATGTACATTGTTAACTTAAGAATTGTTTTTACAAGCTAATATTTCCTTCTCAATTCCCTCACTAGTTTACCATGTGCCTAGGTACTTCACAGCTTTTATAGACACTGCTGCGTAAAAGCTTTTAACACACCTGTTGGAGTGAGCACAGTGCAAGTGAAAATTTATGCACACAAGGACAGTCAACATCATGCAAAGTGGGGAAAAATATGTTACAACGTAAATCTCCCCTGCTTATTATCTTTTCAACATGAGTCAGCGGAGTCACGGCTAACATGTTCAGAAAGGGTTTGCACAATTGTACAGCATGCATAACTGAAAAGCTGTTCAATTCTGCAACCACTCCTCAGCAGTTAGGCCTACCAACACTGAAAATTTTCCCCCACGATGGCTTCCCCGCACAGTGCTTCAGCATGGCGGCGCAGCCTAGCATCTAGGCAAAACTTAGGTGCAGCATCCCAGTTGCATTCAGTTGCCAGCACAGAGAGAGGGAGAGCTAGAGATGTACACAGCCTTGCCCATGCCCTCTAGGTA
Source organism: Dermacentor andersoni (assembly GCF_023375885.2). Classification (NCBI taxonomy): domain Eukaryota; kingdom Metazoa; phylum Arthropoda; class Arachnida; order Ixodida; family Ixodidae; genus Dermacentor; species Dermacentor andersoni. Next base: position 40,602,790 of record NC_092815.1, read on the forward strand.
AGAAAAAAATTATTTAGAGCTTGAATACAAACCTGCAAATAACTGAGATAATTTTTCCCCTTGTTATTTTGTAGAACAGCTCTCAAGAAATTTCTTACGAACTAATGTTACTGATAATACCCAGTATGAAGCACATAGGTTTGCCGGTATGTCATATTCAAGCACCTATAATGAGCTTCTCCGCAAGACCTTTGCTGCAAAACACCATTTGCCTGTATGTCTTCAACAAGAGCTCCTATAGTGGAAACACATAGTTACTCCTTCAGAGACAGCTCAAGTGTTAGTTTAGAAGTAAAATGGCAATTTTGGAGCTGTCTAGTATTCATAATTATGCCGCGAGAGCAACTAACTTTGATCCACTAATGTGTGGAACTTGTGTTGTTGTGAGGAAGATTACACTCATAGGAACTCAGATCTTCCTTCTGCAATTCATCAAAAGTGTACTCCAGTTCACATTTTACGACTAAAGAAATACTTCTTCACGTTGCTGCTTTTGCATTTACGGTCACAAACTATGGTCGAAGCCAACAATGGACACCCAGGCTTGAATCAGAACGAGACAATGATGTTGTATCAATTTAACAGAGCTTGTTACAATAAGTGTCCTGTAGGCCTGTTGTTGGAAACGCACAAAAATATGCAATCTCCTAGCCCTTATCTCTTTCTTTTTTCACATTCCAGCGCATATCTTGAAAGTGCTGCAGCCATGGAGATCCCCCTTGCTACATAAATGACAGATAATGCTTTGGTAAACTAGACTCATCAGTCATTAAAGAAAACAATAAAACTATGTGTGATGCCTAACATTTGCACAGAAAGACATTGGTGCAATGGTAGAATCACGTATGCACCTTTCTCATGCTTAGATGCAGCCACTGTAGCAGCAAATTTCCCCCTCCACATATTTTGTAACCATGGCAACGAAAAGAGCATTGCTGTGCAGGGAAGCCAAGCTCGAAGTTTTTCATAGGGTCCAGAGGAAGGCAGCAGTCAAGTTCTATTGCATAAAAACCAACTAGACGCAAAACAAACTGCGTGATGCCATACGGTGTCGCAGTTCCTCTCATGAAATGGCAAGAATACATTAACTCTAAATTAAGATGAAAATCAGCTAGGATGCAGCTGAAAACATAGTGTGTACTTAAATTCTGTTTAATGTACATTAAAGCAAAGTAACAGGAAAAGGTTTCCAGGGATTCTGTCTTAGAGCCCCCAAAAAACTATTTGCAGTGAGCTCTTCTTCAGCACACAGTTAATCAAAAACAAATGATAAGGAATGTTGCTTGCACAAAAGTTCGCTGCTGTCCATGTAAAAATAAAAAGGCTTGGCAAGGGGCAAAAAAAAAATCTACCATAGTAGCCCGAGTCGTCGCCCAACACCAACACCCTGCACGTCATTGTTTTCTATTAAGGTGTCAATGACAGAAGTAACAACATTTTTCTCATCCTGGTAAAAATCGCACAGATCACGCCATACTTGCAGCAGTTTTATGAACAGCATTTCATACTCTATGTCTCCTACAAAAGAACATGTCTGCTAGTAATGTCAGCACCACTGCCATCACATGTTCACACACTGTGAGCGATACAAAGGACATCAGATTTGGGCGATTCCTTTCACTAGGCTTATGAACATTTATTGTATTTACCCTGCCTATTCCCCATTGTCAAATTAAAGCAGCCATTAAACACCCCTCGTTGTCATTTTTTTATGCCTTAGTTCTTATACCACTTCTTTCTCACAGCTTCACAATGAACACCTGTAAGCAAAAGTGTACAAACCACAAGCTGAAAAAACTGAATTTATTTGTAATTCTGACACGTAAACTGATATTGATGAGTGCACTGGAAAGTTCACAATGCCAAATTTGGACTGCAGTTTAAGATTTCAAGTTGCACTTATAGGCAGAGAAGGAAATGGGCTTTATAACAGAATCCCTGGTCTGTATACTTTTGCTCAAGGAAGCACACTATATTATCATTGAAAAAATAAAGCTACCATCAATGGGTTTGTGTAAGCGATTCAACAGGACTGGCTGGTAAAAAAAGGAAATTAAAAAGTGCATTTAAGCATAGTTTCACATGACTGGTCGAGCATCGCAAGACGGTGAAAAAGCTAAGCCGTCAAGCAGTCTTGCTGATCTCCTTCAAGTTTGAGGGAGTAGGGCTGGGTGAGTGAGTGATGGCTCGAGATGCTATGCTACATCTGGAAGAAAATGCAAACTAAACAACATTGAAGGAAGTCTGTAATTGCAATAAAGGAAACTGCAGCTTACAGCAGCACTTTCTTAATCGTTCTCTCTCTGTAGACGTTACAAGCCTGTTTTAACAGTGCAGCGGTTCTTTTACATAATAATTATGTACAGCAAGGAAACGAAACCGACCTTTGCTGACAAATGTACATCATAGGCCTGTGCTTTGATTCCATACAGCTTGTGCAGCATTCATTTTGTATGTACAACTGAAAAGGCAACTCCAGGTAGCACATGGTTCCATGCATCTGCTGGTAATATCAAAAATTAAAAATTGCAATAGCAGAAAGTGTGAGCAGGTATACTTTGAAAGGAATGGAAAAACAAAAGTAAGACATAAAAATTATGCAAAAGATGTTGTAAAAATGTCCAGCATGTCTACAGGAAAAGGCAAAGCAGTCAGGCAGAGTGCATATTCTGCTTTGGTTATTGCATTACAAAAAAAATAATAATAATAAAAGTGATTTCACAGTGATTTCACGCCAGGCCTGTGCAAAAGGCCAAAAACACAAGATCATCAGCTCTTTCTCTCGGCTGTTTAGCTGGATAATGCTTGCTGTTCTGAATACAGGATGTTTCGCTCAATATTTCAGCTCGCTGTGGCACACTGATAATAATATTCTTAAGCATAAGCCTCATTTCTAGAGGTGTGGCGAAGCAAACTTATGAAAAGAAAAGAAATACACAAGCATAACAACGCAGTCATACGTGCTTGAACACAGCACGCCACTTGCAAAATATTTTTCCTTTAAGCAGATGGCAGCCACAGCTCACCAGGACGAACATCCTTTTCCCTTTGTCAGTGTGATACTGCAACTCAGAGGCCAGAAGCAAACCATCAAAGAAAGCAGAAAGGAAAGAGGAGGAGTCATACAACTTATAAAGATGACAACGCCAAAGCACCTGGCACCACAACACAGCGATGCTATGACACTCGCGAAAAAAACAGATAGAAAAGATGGTGTCACAGCAAAAAGTGGCAATGCCAGCAGTGTGCACTGTCTGCGGCAGGGTGCGTTTGTTCTTGGACATCTCTGTCGTTCCCTCTTCTCGTGGCGTCCAACAGAGCGGGACCAACGTAACGTCGAGCTTCCTGAGCCCCCGACAGGTGAAGAAGGGATTGCCCTGGCAGCTGCATTTTGCACGCCATCTCTGGGTGGTTGTGACTCACGTTGTGGCCGGAGCCCCTGGCCTGCGGTCAGACAGGGGTCTGGTGGGCTACAAAACCACTTGCGTGCAGCGACATTGGGGGCAGAGGAGCCTGGCGTTGATGGTTCTGCTTCTGCGCGACTGCAACCGAAGACAAGTGATAAGTCAGTACACATAGTGTACGCATCATGCATGTGCTATAACGCGATCGTGCATATCTGGAAGCTATCGACTACATAGCTCATGCTATAGTGCATTTAGTCGATCCTGGTTATGTCAAACTCAGATATATCGAGTTATTGCGTATATCAAACAGTTGTGATATCCCCTTGAAAATCCCATACAAAAATATAGTGCTGCACTAAGCATTTATCAAACTACCATACACTGCCACCTTCAATATACCGAACGCTGCGCCGCGTCTTTACAAGTGTGCTTCTCCTATGGCTATGTAATCATTTCTCACACCACCGGAAATATTTAACGCCGACAATTTAGAAGCGGCACTGTTTTGCCTGATGCTGGCCAAAAAGACATTGAATCTGAGAGGGGGTACATGCCCTGAAGCGAAAATGAGCAAAGTGTGTGTTTCAGTTTTACTCACTGCACATATGGATGGCTAGCACAAACTGCAGTCATTCATAACCAGCAAGAGCAGATTGCCACTCTGCTTCAAGAACAAGAAAAGCCTCCCGATGCAATATGTGTTGCACAAGAAAGCGTGGATGACACTATCTATTTAATGAGTGGCTCCGCAGGATTGGCATGCCGAACAGGAGATGTCTGTGCCACTGGGTTGCCCTCTTGTAGACTAGGGCTTCCCGCAAATAGAATTTAAGGTTTCCATGAGCAGCCAGAACAAATTCGGCACCAATCCCAACTTGGACAAATTGGCTGCCCTGTACCTTGAACATTGCATTTCATTGGCCACTGTGAAGAGTAGGAGCAAACGGTTCAAAGAAGGACGTGATAGTTGCAAAGACGTTAGGATGGATAGTTGGGCATTGCTAAGAAAATCCAAGACAGGGCCAAAGCCACCGTGCAATCACCCCCAACTAAATTTCATATGTTTGTGAGCTGATGAGACAAGAACGGAGGATAAGCATCGATGAACCGGCCGAGCGGGTGAACATCACTCACGGTTCCGTTCACACCATAATTCACGAACATCTCGGTTATCGGCTCTTGTGTGCGCAATGGATGCCCAAGATTTTGAACCACCACCAAGAGAAGGAAAAGTTCGGCGTTGCCTTGACTCATCTGATCCGACATCACAATGAGGGTGACGACTTCTTGTCTGCAATTGTGATCGGGGACGAACCATGGTGCCACTACTACGAGCATGAAACAGGATGGCAAAGCTTACAGTGGAAACATTCGAATTCATTGCCCCCAAGGAAGCAAAGGACATCATTTCTGCCAGAAAGATGTTGTTTACTTCTTTTTTCAATCGTCAGGGGCCATTACTGATAGAATTTGGTAAATCTTGAGAGACCATCAATTCTTTCCGATATCGTGAAACGCAGGATCGGCTACGTGTCACAATCAAGAACAAACGACGTGGAAAATTGATGAATGGGTTCATCTTGTTCCATAACAATGCCCGCCCTCACGTTGCTGATTTGGTAAATATAAAACTGGCAAAGTTCAAGTGGGAAACGTTGCAATATCCGCCATACAGCTTAGGCTTGTCGCCTTGCGACCTCAACATTTTGGGGCAACTGAAAAAACAACTCAAGAGAACCAGATTGTTGTCGGACGGTGACGTGAAAGAGTCAGTTGCAAGCTTTTTGGAGCAGCAACCCACGGAGTTTTACGAGACGGGAATCACGCGACTCGTTAGTCAACGGGACAAATGTCTAATTGCTCATGGTGACTACTTTTAAATAAAGTACTCCGTTTGTCATATATTCACATTGGCTCACTTTCATTTGACTCGCCCTTGTATATATTACAGAACTCCTGCTTTTTATATGTGATCCCTGTTGCGCCTATAATTTCGGTGCAATTACTCACGATACAGGATCGGTGACAGTTGCTCCTGCGTAATACATTGGAGCAAATGACAGCATCATTGAGATTTTTCACTGGCCGCTGAATGTGTGCAAGACTAAACAAGGTTCTTGAAGGACAAAGTTTCAATAACATGTTTGTCCTGAACTTGTTCATTTCATGGCCTTTACATTTTTCATACCCGCGACTTGCAATGCTTTACTGGTTTCGAACTGATATAGTTCTAAAGTTCGTGTGATACATTTAAATAGACAAAAACATGGAAGCACTGATATCAGTTACTTTGGGCACAATATTTGACACATAAGAGTATATTCTTTTATAAAAAAACTAATTATTTTACTTGTTATGACAGTGCGTAGGGTTTAAGAATTTGTTTGCAGCATCTTTGGCAATGGCAATGCAGTTATTATTCGTGCATTTTATCCCTCGACAAATTGTTTAAGAGGAAGCTTTAGCTCGGGCCCAACTACGACGCGATCTATTCAAATACATGTAAAACGCAGAAACGCTTTTCTGAGCTAACCCCTGGATCGCATTTAGTGAAATTTGTTGCATTTGAGAGAGAAAGTTGAATTCTAGTGTCTGTTGGAAGCAGAATTTCAATTAGGGCCTGAATTTTGTTTAAGATATCTTGAAAAATTCAAAAGAAAGATAGAAGCACGATGCTTACAAACTAATAGCTGTGCATCAAGAACAGATATCACAGTTCTGTAAACGGCATCTGCTATAACAGTCAAAGCGGACAAATTTGGTATGTCAGTTTGTATCTTACGTGAATTGGTTACATTGTGTACAAGGGTTCTGCAAAAGCCGTATTTCCATAATACAAATTTTTTTTAGATTCATATGTAACATCAATTTTGTCTGCTATAGATCTTCTATTAGATGCAATTCACATAATTGTGATATCATATTTTATTGTTGAGTTACAGAGTTATAAACTTGATAGTTTCGTTTTCTGAAAGTTTGCGTTTTTCGCCAATTTTTAATAAAGAATTGACAACCTAAATGAAAAATTCGAAACAAACAGTCACTAGAATTAGCTTTTCTTTTAAATGCAACAAATCTCGTCAAATTTGGTGCAGTGGTTGTCGAGAAAAACGAATTCTCCTTCTATACGTATTTAGATAGGAGCACCCGAGCTAAAGCTTCCTCTTAAGGAGGAGGCCAAGCTGCATGACATTGCAACTGCAGTGAAGCAGACAATGCTACATGGTACTCTCACAAAATTATCTTTGTGGTATATTTTTTGATCTGAAATGCATTAAACAAGACACACATGTTGTCATTCAGTGACTTGTCACACCTGCTGAGGTGTTTGCTTAAGACATGTTTTTACCACATCTTCTCAGTGGGAAGTACAAAGGTTATTCATCCGAGCAGCACTATGCTGTCGTTGACTGCACGAGCAATCAGCGAACGAGGGAGCTGCTCACGCAAGAGCCCTGCGGTTGATGTTCATGGAGACACACAAGGTTCCTGCAGCTCCTGAGAAACAACATTATAGGATTAGTGGCTTTAAATATAAAAGACTTCGTGCCAAGCAAGCTTGCTCAGGTGGGTATTCATATCATTGTCGTAAACTATGCAATAGTGTGCGTCTTACCTTCCCTCTCTGCGGTCCTGCAATAAAAGCATAACAGTGCCGTTTAAAAGACCCTTCGGCGGCCTTTATTTTGGGTCTGCTCGGTTCACTTTTCTAACAGAAACCTTACAGAGGTCAACCGGACCCAAAGAGGTGTTTGAGATACGCAAGAAAGGTAAGCAGAAAGCTTTTGGGTGTGCATGTTGACTTCGTAACTTGTGCAGCGATTGTTCAGTTACGGCAAATAAACAAGATTGCACGAAACTTGACGGTTTTCATGTCCTGTGTTTTTCAAGTACATGAATGAGTGGCACTCGAGTACCTCAGACCACGAAATTAGAAAGCAATACATGACTAACGTACACAGAAACAGGGCTCTGAATGCATCGAAGGCTCACGTGACTTTTTTTTATTTCTTTTGCACATTGTGTGGGTGCTTAAGCTACTAGAATTGTGCGATGCTCACACTCAGCCACATGAGAAGCATGTTCGGCCATTTCTAACAGAGCTGGTATGTCGTACATGGATACGCAAATTATTGTGTGCTCTCTGTTGAATGTGAGGGAGAAAATAACAAAGCGCTTGTAACTAGCAGCATACGCAATATAAAACTTAGTGCTCCCATCTCGTGCACACTGCAGTGGCCCACTAACTGCTTATGTTGCTGAGTGTGTCCGTTGTCAGTGTGAAATGCTGCTCATATTTGCTTCATGTCGAAGCTTTATGTAAACACGTAGGAGCTAGAGTTTTCTCTGTGACTGCGTACAGCTTGCCAAACATAAAATAACTACTGTACTCATATCAATCGTGGTATGCTAATATCACAAGGCGATCGAGAGGACAAAGCAGAGCAAAAATGCAGCACAATTTATGGTGATAGCACACAGCAAAAATGTGATACTCATTTTCAAAGCAACAACGTATAGCATACTAGATGTCGTGTAGTATTTTTCATACACTGCCTCAAGTTCTAGAAAACTTCTATAGTTAGATCTCACAGAAAAAAGCTTGGCAGACTGCATGACATTGCAACTGCAGTGAAGCAGACAATGCTACATGGTACTCTCACAAAATTATCTTTGTGGTATATTTTTGTGATCTGAAATGCATTAAACAAGACACACATGTTGTCATTCAGTGACTAGACAGCTGCAGCACTTTCCGAACCAGGCACTGCAGGAGACCGATAACCGCAAACATGCTGTGGCCCACTGCTATGCAAACCGTTTCCACAGTTCCCCTGAGCATCATCATAACAAAAACATGGCGGCCGCCTACACATGCTGGAAATTCTGGTCTATAGAGATGACCATGGTGAGACAACAGCATGGTGACAACGAAATGATCACAGAGCGACAATGATGGTGTGATCAACATGGAATGACAACAATGAAGATGATGACTGCATGACAACAGTGTAATGAAGACGGCATGATGACAGCCGAATGATGATAGGATGATGACGACGTTGTGACAACGGTGGCACAAAAATGACGTTGTGATGACAGTAGAATGCACGCACAGCACGCACGGCAAAACTTAAAGGTGACCAGGGGAACGGGGGAAAGAGCCAAAGAAAGAAGATGCTTTAAGAGCTAAATCAAATCAAAGCCGCTATCAACATTGTTGCAGAAGTTAAAAGTTGCATGTACTCCTCCCCAAAAAAAGTCCATCAACACGAGATTACCTGAAAACACATTGATCAATGCAACAGTCCAATCTGTAGAGCAGCATGTACATGTAAATGGACAAACTGATTATCTCTGAGGCTTGCTCAGATAAAAACCACATGAAGCCAAAGGCAATGAAGCCAGAAAGATGGTGTTGTTCCAAGCTCTTACCTGTTCATAAGTTCACATACTATGTGACGGCTCCAGTTGCACATACGTGGTACCATGGTCTTAAAGGGGCCCTGAAATGCTTTTTTAACTGCTGTAAAATTCTGAGCAATCACCCCCACCTGTGCAAAAGCTCCCCCCCCCCCCCCCCTACTTTAATGCTAATTGTAAATTTTCACGCCATTCCAAGAAAGCATGCCCCCCTCCCCCCATCCACGCTCTTGTCACGCACCACGCCCAGGCAACACTGGCCTGCTACATCCAGTTCACGAAAGTTTCGGCGTTTTTTTTTTTTTTTTAAGCAAAACTTTCTTTGCCTCTTCCTTCGACTTTCCCCCTGCTGCTGCTGCTGCTGTCCGGCACAGGGCACCTGTATATAGATGACAGGCGCGAGTAAGAGCGTTTTCACCCCACTGCGTCGAATGTGCAGAATACCCTCTGGAGCTCCCTGGTCGTTGCCACATTAGTCGCTTGCCAGCTGTAATTATCCGTGACTACCCTCAGAAGCATTGCAGAAACTGCAGTGCTTCTGCTTCACATCACTTCCCTTTCTACTAACCTGCCAGGCTGCTGTCCAGCACCAGGTGTATATAGATTACAGGCGCGAGTAAGAGCGTTTTCACCCCACTATGTCAAATGCGCACAATACCTTCTGGAGCTCCCTGGTCGTTGCCACATTAGCCGCTTGACAGCTGTAATTATCCGTGACTACCCTCAGAAGCACTGCAAAAACTTCAGCGCTTCCGCTTCACTTCACTTCCCTTTCTACTAACTTGCCAGGCTGCTGTCCAGCACCAGGTGTATATAGATGACAGGGGCGAGTAAGAGCGTTTTCACCCCACTGTGTCAAATGCGCACAATACCCTCTGGAGCTCCCTGGTGGTTGCCACATTAGCCGCTTGACAGCTGTAATTACCTGTGACTACCCTCAGAAGCATTGCAGAAACTGCAGCGCTTGCACTTTGCCCTTTCGACTAACGTGTCAGGCCAGAGGGGACGCAGATAGAACTGGAGAGGAGAAAAGGAGAAGGAGAGGGAGGAGAAGAGGCAGTTCCCATACAAGAGAGGGGGGAGGTGACGTGAGAAGGCAAGGAAACCCCGCTATTATCAACAGTGGTTGTGGGGACATAGGATAAGCTTGAGTTCAAGGTACCGTACAGTATGTTGCTATTTCTGAAAAATAAACTCCATGCAAATACGTCAAGCGGGCAACTTAAACAGGGTGTGTAGAAACAGAGCCGCATTAATTATAGCACACCGTAGGGTCCAGAAGACACTACGGAAGCAGTCGACCATCAAATCAACACTTCCGTGCCCGCCGCGTCAGCTTTGCGGTTATGGCATTGCTAGAGATCGTGGATTTGACCCCAATCGCGGCAGTCGCATTTTGACAGGGGAAAAATAGAAAACGCGCGTTCACTTAGATTTCAGGACTCATTAAAGAACATCACGGTGTCAAAATTAATCCGGAGTACACCACTACGGCGTGCCTCATAATTCGAGCGTGCTTTTGGCACGTACAGCCCCATAATCCGATTAAAGTTTAATACTTCTGCCACAATGCGATGTGCCATGTGAGGCAATGACAACGCTCAACCCTCTCATAGGTTATAAAATATCGTGCAGAACAACGCCTCAAGCAAACACCTCTCCCAGTGTATTCTGTGTACTATGCAGACAAACAGCAGTGGTGCAAGCAAGGTAATATTTAACATCAACTCACCACTCTCATGTTAGCCTAAACGTTGAAGAAATTAAGCATTAGCCGTCAACATCACCGCTAATTATTGTCAATCAAAGCATCTAGCAGGAAAGCATCGCTTACATGGATTCCCACAGTGCGTGGGATCTGCATATTTTTTTTCTCTCTCTTTTTATTTTCTTGTAAGTGCGCCTCGTTAGCGATGCCGCAACTCGCCACATGCCGTTTGCAGTTCGCAGACCGCCGGCCAACAGCGGTCTTGCTGGCAAACAGCGAGATCTGCCTGTCACACAGTACAGATCTCCCTGCAGCACTGCAGCGTGGCCACTCAGCAACAGAGGAGTGATTGCAGCTATGTTCTGGCGTCCCAGCAACCTCGCCGCTGCTGATTGCTCGCCACCAATATTGTCGCTAGGCCTTTTCCAGTTCACTTCAAATCTATAGCAGACGGCACTTCAGAATGAACCGCCGACGCTCTCAAGCAGCAATGTTTTGTTACTGCTGTTGCCGCTTTGCCCCCTCATTGCAATAATTTCACACAAAGAAAAAAACATGCTGATATTTACGGTGCCGCCAGCTGCGATGCGAGCATGGCCGAGCCACGGTTCAATGTTTCTGTCGGTAGCCGTGCACTGCAGCTGGGCTTGAGTTGTATCGGAACTCTCATTAGTGCTAAACGTTTGACCAAGGACTTCAAGTGGAATGCTGTGAACTAACTCTTGCGACCGACTTGGAGGAGTCTTTCGGTGGTTTTGAGAGTGAACAGCACTAACAAATCTTTGGCTTAATAAAGCTCATGTTAAATAGAATTTTAAATCTGTGCCCTCTGCATTTTTTTTTTTACTTTTGTTGTAGCCATTTTGAATTTTGGTGCTGTTCCGGAATAGTGCCCCCCCCCCCCCCTGCCACTTTGCCGGTAACTTTGACTTGCTTGGAGGGGGGAGGGGGAGGAGAGCTTGCTTGGAATTTGCTTGGTAATCCATAGAATGATATCACTATTAACTTATGTCACCTCGTGAATCACCTACCATAAATTTCTTTTTTTTTTTATCCTTCAAAACACAAGCAAAGTTAGACATAGTTATCGGACTGGACAGCGGCTTTCTGTCTCTTTTCATTTCTACCAGTGCACTGGAAGCTACACTGGGAGCAAGGCCTCGGTGGCCCCTCCCAAAGGTTGAAAGTTAGACGGCTCGTGGCGGCACCCCATGGCGGCTGCAGTATCTACGTTGTGCTTTTCTTCTTGGAAGGCCATGCACAGCAGATGCAGTAACACACAACTGTTGTGTTTAGACCGGCAGTTCAAAGATGAAAATGGTTTTCCTTTTTTTTCTTCTTCTTTTGTTTGAAATCTCATAAATATGTATTTTTCATTTGTTTAACTCAAATGAGCAATAATTGTATTACTGAAAATGTTCTTTTCGTTCTTTTTCGTTTTTTTTTAAAGGCGAGGGTAAATGCCTCAGGGCATACAGGGGTATGGGATGCGGGCGAATTACGAAACCAGACTTGTGGTTCCAGCTGCTTGTGACGACGCTGCACGATGACACTGAAGAAGCGAGAGCAAGCGATCTTGCACTGCTTTTGAGACAAGATTGTAAATTCCCTCCTGCACGCAGTGCAATAATATTTGGCTAACATGTTCACAGAAACAGACTGGCAATATTTTCTTACTATGTTCAAGAAGTGTTTCATGGCCCCTTTAAGTGGCGCTGGCTAACACTCCCATCGCAAAACGGCCGCAGTTTGCACGAGCAATCGGTATGCAGAGCGAGCAACACTCAAAGCACCCTGCTCATCTTCCCCCCATGACAGGCATGTACTGCCTTCTATATTCAATGTCTCTTTGTTTCACAGCATTTGCCAAAACAGTGCCATCTCAATTTTGTCAGCATTCTGTCCGACAATGCGACAAGACAGCGAGTCTCCGTAGGAAGTAGACCTACAGGCATGTGGCGTAGGGCAGCATTTCATATAACAAATGTGGTGGCAGATGGGAGTTCGATGTACGCATAGTACATTGCTATACCTTTGGGTGGGATTTTCAACGGGATCCCACAACCGTGTTATATAGACAATAATATGACAAATTCAAGTTTAATATATCTGTGATTGACTGTTTTCACCTTCATGCGTGCATTTTTGTTTGTTTCCTGCTCACTGTGCTCGGTGTTGCCATGGTAGTTGTCACTTTCGTGCTAATGGCAGACACCACGAACACCTTGTTACAGCATGCTGCATTGCTTTTGATGCTTGACAGTTAGGGTTCCAATTCAGATTCCTCAAGTTCTAATACAACTGGCAAATGACACTGGCAGTGAATAGAGAAAGTGGACGACAATACGCAGCGTATCCTGGGTAACCCTGAATCCGGCAGATAACTTTCACCTCCTCTCGCACACTACGTGCTTCGGCGGCATGGGTTGTGTTCCAATCACGGATTTGGAGGCATCGCTCTGGGCCAGAAAGAAGCACTCGCTCGAGGAGTCTGTTGACTGCTCCGACTCCATCATTTGAATTCACCATTAGTGACTACGGAGTTGCGCTGCTTTCCTCAAGGTCGTGTGTTCAATCCTGTCAACAGCGGCCACAATTTGATGGGGGCGAAATGCACAAACGCTGGCGCTTGCGTTTAGGTGCACATTAAAATGTGGTCACAATTAGGGTTGCGCGAATACCACATATAGATTTCGAATAAGATATTGAATCGACTCAAGAAATAAAAAGACGAATATTGAATCAAATATTGAATATAAAAAAACTCATAAAATATAATGCTTGAAGATTTTGGGCAAGAAAACACGGCGCTGCACATGACTGCGAGACTCCTAGAATTGCATAACAAGAATGTAGCAAGCTATCACTAACTTAGGTACATATAAATCAAGCTATACAGTTATGCAGTTTACCATTAATAAAGGGAACTCTAAATCAGTATGCCAGCACTGATATCAGCCCAGTTCTAGTAAACGAACGTCTGGAAAATGTTTTTTTTTTTATCAATAGAATTTCCATTGAACAGAACCAAGTGATTTTTTCCCTCTGAAACTTATGAATTAGCGACACTCATTTGTAGTGAATACCAATGAGGTAATCAGTAATTTACTGCATAAAAAGCTTTCTTTTCCAGTATTTCTCCAGAATACAGAAGGGCTGTCCCAACTTAATGGCAGGTAGGTTATCGTAAGGGCAATATGCATGACAGACAAAATGAACGAATCACATGAAAGACAGAAAGATGAATCACATGACTCAATCATCACTCCCACACATACAGTGCCGACGGTAAAGAGCAGGTGCCGTCTGCGTAGTTTCACTGTCAGGAGGTTTGGCACATGATTTGGCACCAGTCAAAGATTCTGAAATCTAGAGGGCCATGGCAAGTTTGCGCAGTCTATGGGGCTAGTGACAGTGCCGTGCTTCTGTCCGTATAATCACACATGTCCAATTTATCGGTCTTGCGAATAAGTGGAACGACTGATACAGAAATGGAAATTATGGCGTTATCTAACAAAAATATGCCCTGCCAACAGTGCATGGTACTTAAGTTGAAATTCTGATCACCATTACATAACGGCAGTGTCCCAAGAAAACGAATTGAGCACACCTGAAAAATTAACCAGGAACTTAGCATACCGTAAATGCTGCCAATACAAAAAATTGTGCAGATCCTACACACTGTGGGAATCAATGTTATGCAAAGCATTTTGCAAGTATCTTGCTATCCAGCATTGTTTGGGGTTCCACAAACCATTACCAGGCAAACAAATGTGTTTGTGTAAACTGAGTAGTTGAGGTCGCGAGAGTACATGCGTATGATGACAGCAGCAGGATGACGACCATGTCGAAGACAATTGTATGGCAGCAAAGGCTTGACATCTATGCCAGCCGTTCAACACAAGCTTACGACATGATGATTATTGGGTTCTGGATGGGTAGTGCGAGTGCAAGCGAGAGAAGCACAGATTGTGAAGTCACAACTATGTGTTATACAATCGTACATACCGTACTTATTCGAATCTAGCCGATAGTTTTTTTCAAATAATCATATTCCAAACTCTAGGCTATGTTTAGATTTGAGGATTTAAAGAAAAGCTCCAGTTTTTCATTGAAACTGCTAAATATGGTGCATAGCTAGCGCCATCTAGAAAAGTCAGTATTGCAGCCGCTACTAGTCGTGCCAAAAGCCAACCGTACACAAGCGAGGTCGCCATTTTGACCTGTGTCATGTCGGCCATATCGGTGTGCGGCGTGGTGTTATTGCGATGGTACCAAGCAGGAGATGCCACTACAGTGCCGCTTTCAAGCGACAAGTTGTGATAGCCGCAGAGGCATCGTCAAAGCTTCAAGCTGGGTGGGACTTCGGCGTCGACGAGAAAAACGTCAGTCATTGAAGGGGACAATGACAGCAGCCTTTTGCATGCGCCGCAACGAGGATGGCATTTGGTGAACCAAAGAAAGGCTGTCACCACGAAGTGGAGACAGTTTTGGCCGACTTTGTTCGGACGCAGAGAGCAGCTGCCCTTCCAGTGACAACAGAAGTGCTCCAAGCGAAAGCTAGGGAACTTTTGAGGGAGCAAGGCCTAACACCAAAGGATTTCAAAGCCAGCCAGGGCTGGCTTCAGAAATTCATGAAGCGCTTCGGCTTCAGCCTCTGATGTCGCACTTCAATCAACCAGAAGCTGTGAAGCGATTTCGAAGAAAAGCTGATAGCTCTTCAGCGCTACGTGCTGCGAAAGAGAGAAGCGGCAGGTTACAACCTTGGGCAAATCAGCAACGCCGACCAGACGGCTGTGTATTTTGATATGCCAGTGGCGTACACCGTGAATAAAAAGGGCTCCGAGGAGGTGAAGGTGCGCTCTGCGGGCTACGAGAAGCAGCGCGCAACTGTGATGCTGTGCTGCACAGCTGATGGACATAAACTCCCTCCTTATATGATATTTAAAAGGAAGACACTGCCTGCTCGAGAAACTTTCCCAAGAAATGTCATTGTGCGGGCAAATGAGAACGGGTGGATGACAGGTGCGATGATGGAAGAGTGGATTAAGATTGTGTGGCGACGGCGTCCAGGAGCCCTTCTGACAAAGAACTTGCTCCTTGTCATCGACTCTTACCATGGGCACTTGACCGGCAACGTAAAGGCTGCGCTCGCCCAAGCGAACACGGACCTCGCTGTCATACCGGGCGGCATAACGGGCCAGTTGCAGCCACTTGATGTCTGCATCAACAAACCTTTCAAGGATCGTCTGCGGAAATATTACACGGACTGGTTGACTGACAAAGACCACATGCTAACGGCAAAGGGCCGCATCAAACATGCATCGCTATTGCAGCTGGTGGGCTGGGTAGCTGCAGCGTGGGACAACATCCCAGGTACTTTGATCGTGCACGCCTTTAAAAAGTGCAGCATATCTAATGCGCTTGACGGTACCGAAGATAGTGCACTGTTTGAAGGTGACAGTGACAAGGAACACAGTGACGACAACGTTGAATGAGGTCGGCACATTCAGATTCAATAAATGCAGTTTGCATTTTGTGAACGCTGTCCTCGCTTTCTTTGTTCGGCCTACATTCGAGGTAATATATATATATATTTTTGGGGGGGCTTCGGACTTTAAGGGGTCGGCTTAGAATCGGGGTCGGCCTAGATTTGAGTAAATACGGTACGTTTGGCTATGTCACGTGGCGTATGCTGAAATGGCGATGGCATTTGTACTCCAGCAAAGACATGTTAAAACATGGTTAACTTGGGCCATCATGAAATTGGCAGAACGTCACACTGTTTCTACATAGCGTAAACTGGCACACATGAATAAAGTGCTGGGAAAAGTGGGCCAGTCCCAGGGATAGTGCAGTCTGACACTGTGCCTTAAAGCATGAGCTGTCACGAGGAAAGACGAGAAAGTGGCACATGGTGCACGCGCCAAGTTCTTCAAAGAGCAGGCTGCATTTCGCATGATAGAAGTATGCGTTTGATCGTAGCCTAGTGGCTTTAAAACACCTGGCTGCTGTGCTTCACAGCAGAGGCTCGACTCCATCATCGATCGCACATCATTTTCTTTTTATTAAAGCGAGGTGAGACAGGAACCTACCAACCTAACACAAACTGCCAATAACGAGGCAGAGAATGCTTCGCATTAAGAAAATACCAACAAACAACTACACCAGTCATACTCAATTTCTAGCGCCGACACCTTTTCTGCTGAGAAGCATCTTGCCATACACAGCAACTCAAGATAATAATAGTTAAAAACAGAGTGTCTGCTTACCTTTACTAGGGTACCTTTTATCTTTTGTTGCAACATAGTGAGGTGCAGGAATCTGGTCAATGGAATTAAACCTGAAACGGCTTTCAAATGCTGAAAAGAAAAGAAAAAGTATGTTTTGCACATATTCAACCAGTGCGTTTGCTACAGCTCCTTTAGAATCGAGCACGTGCAATGCTGTTTCTTGACCAGTTAATGCAGATAGCAAAATGAGCACTGGTCACTGAAATGTTGATGACTGCCCAGTTGCTCATGAAGCTTGAAACACAGAAGAAGAAAAGAAATTAAGACAACAGTAGACCTTCATTTATTCGACTACACTTAATTCATTCTGTTCCAACCCAAACTTTTGTTGTTTCGATCCCAAAATTGGCCCTTGCCAGATAATTTGAACTTGACTGGTAAGCACGCACGTGCCTGACCCCAATGGTGACCCCTGTGGCGAGCCCAATAGTGGCAGCCCCCTGTCTTGACAGCACTTACGGCACACTCAATGCCTCATCGCACATGTCAACTCCTATCAAAAACGTTTGTTTCCAGCCTGCCCCAGAAAGATTTTTAGCCAAGAACAGTAGCTCACAATAAATTCAGTATTTACCTGATTCTAATGCAAATTTATTTTCCAGGAAATTTCGTCTGAATTTCGCCTTGTGTGGTGTAATTCGATATGAAACCGAAACCGCGTTCGCAACAGCCTACCGTCAGACCAGCCTAGCCAGTGTCACCGCCATTGCCATCACAAATAGCGACCTTGGATAGCGACACAAGTACTCACATAGTATCACGATGACAACAAACTGCTTTCAGTCTGATTACAAAAGCACATTAAGCGATAAGTTGTTTTACACGTTAAGCTAGCAGCAAGTCATGTCACATGTTCTTGGCGTTCAGCAGAATTGCACACATTGAGGGACAAACTAGCGTAGTGGTTAGTCTAGGCATGGGCCACGATTCCGTTTGTGATTGTTGTGGAGCTGCTTCGATAAATGCAGAATATAATTTGAGCTATGGACCGTGCAGAGGACATATTGTAGAAAGCGATAAAGTGTTGTCTGAGAGTGATCAAGATGGACATTAACTTCATTAAGTAAATAAATTTCCATTCTGTTGTAATCAAGCAGACGTTTGTTATACTGTCCATTTGTTTTCTCCTTTTCTCGATGCCAGAATGAGAGGCATGCTACGTTTTTCTTGCTAAAACATCAGGTGCACATTTGATTGCTACGTTATTTAGATGCTCTAACGTCATTTCTACATTAGTTCTCTACTTTTAATTCATAAAAAGTGGGTACACACGTGATTTGGAGATGTGTTAATATTATAGCAAATACAGCTAAACATCAATACAACGAAGTCAGTAAAATCGGCAATTTGCTGCATTATATTGGAATTTTATTGTATAGAAATTCAACCTTTTATGCAAATAAGTACAGCCGCCGATCGATTTTTCTTACACGGAAAGGGGCCGTAGAATTTTCTAAATTATCGGGCAATCACAGAAAGCAAATTTGAGTGAGAAAACAATTCATTTCGATAAATTTGGGAGTTGGCAATGAATGATACAGTTGCATGCCACGTACGTTGGCGATATCTTCTCGGCACTACGAATTAAGTGAAGCCAGCCATGTTCGCGTGCCCTCAGCCACTACGGTTGACAGTGTTGCCCACACTGGGACGACGCTATTGGGAAAAGCGCCAGCAGTGGGGAGTGAATGCTTCATCTGCATCTCGCTCCAACGTGTCACCGAAACTCGAGACTACGCAACCACCACTACTAAGCACGCAGTAAGTCAGCTTAGATGGTGCCACGTTGTCTCGGCACGGACACTCTGCATGCGCGGCAGATTGCCTCCAAAGCGGGGTGCGCAGCTGCGTATGCACTTAGCCGCACTTACAGCCGTGCGCAGCCATGGTTGAGACATGCATCAACTTGCCCCCCCACTCTGCATCCTGCCCGCTTGATTGTGTTACTGCGTGCTCGCTCCCCTCCTCCTCTTTCTCTTTGCTCACGTGGAGAGGCACCACTCGTGAAGCCACCATATTTCTTGTCTCACCCTGGTACATTTTCGGTTGCGCCTAAAGCACACAAGTGTGCGAGGCGCAACAAGATCTTATTGCACTTGTACTTTATATGAAACATGGCATGGCTCCACTTTGGCAGCCGCTCTTGTCGCATGTGCGTGACTTGAGAGGTGCATTTGCAAGCAGTCGCTTGAGATTCAATCACGTGACCATCTGCGTCCGTGGAAGTTTGCATATGTCTCAGCATTCCTTTGCGGCGGCAGTAAAATTTCGTTATGTTGAAATCTCATACAAACACACTTTGTTATATCGAGGTTCTAAATACATGGTGTTCTATGGACAAGAGGTTATGAAAAGTTAAATACTTCATTATATAGAGCATTTCGTTGTACTGAGGTTCGTTATATTGAGGTTTAACTGTATTGCTGAATAAATGAGTGTGTATCGGATTTCTTTTTTCTGCCTCTTGTGTTGCTCAACTCGCCTGATATTTAGACCGACTCGTCGGTCCTGACAGGGTCACATTAATGCAAGTCGACTATATTTGATTTCTGAACTAAAGTATGCTACCGCAGAAGCTGTGGCCGCTGATGCCATATGAACAGTGAAAGTAATCACAAAGAGGATTGCAAGTACAGTCAACTTCCGTTAATTCAACCTTGATAGGAGTGACAAAATTTATTGAATTAAACCAGACACAGAAAAAACGCCAAGACACACTCTCGATTCATTTGGCAGTATTTGCCCAATTGTAACACAGCCTGAAGCAAACATGCCTGCTTTCTGTATGTACAAAGTAGAAAACTAACATAGAAATAACATTAAAGTTCCTAAACGAAGTAGGTATCCGATGTGCACCCTATTTTTTAGTATGAGAAATGAGCAAGGATCTAATATGTTGCACAATGGCAGCCAGTGGTTTCCTAAAATCAACTCTGCCAAACAGTTTTTTCAAGTCAGGTTAACTTCAATACAATCATGTTATGCGGTAAAGCATATGAACACCGTGAAAAAGATTTTGGTTTGATATCTGATTGCACCGCCCAAGCAATTTTCGAACTATTTTCTTGGGAAAGAAAAGGTGCACATTAGAATCAAGTAAATACTACAATCAGACATTGTGAGCTATCGTTATTCCTTGAAAATTTTCCTGGGGCAGGTCGAAAATAGGTGTTTTCGATAGACAAATCATGTTCAACAATTTCACTGTCCCCTAAGCTCTGCCAAAACATGCTGCCACTAAAAGGGTTGCTGCTGGGGTCACCATAGGAGTTGCGCACATGTATGCTGACTGGTCAGATTCGAATCATACGGCAAAGGCCAAATCTAGGATCAAAGTAATGAAAGTTTGGCCCCATAGAAATGCATGAGGGCTCGCCAAGACTTGCATTTGGTGCAGCTGGTGATGCGTTACAGAACCACAAACGATACTGGATAGCCAGCTACTTGCAAAATCCTTCACAAAACATTGGTTTCCACAGTGAGTGGGATCTACACAATTTTTTGGTCCCTCCATGCTGTTTCCTTGACTTCAATGAGCAAGGTCTGGCATGGTGGACTTGTGCTACACTTCGATGGCAATTGTAAAATAGGGATTGCAGTTTATAAGGTGGTCACACTCCAGACACTCCACTTATAAGGTGGTCAACTCCACAAACAATATGGCACAGCCTTTGCATTCACCTGAAGAGGAGGCCGAAGCAGGGTTCCTGACCGAGGAGCTCCTCTGTGGGGGTGTGGGTGATGGCCGCGTGGGGGCCACCATGGCTGTGGGCTTTGCTGTCTGGTGGGGTGGCTGGGGAGGGGCACCCCTTTGGGGCAGCTGAGGTGGTGCACTAGTAGGCAGAGGGGGTGGGATGCTGGTCGGCAAGGGAGGGGGCCCACTGCTAGGCAAAGGGGGAGGCGCACTGGTTGGCAGCGGAGGTGGCTCTCGGCCCCTTGGAGGAGGTGGTGGGCGCCCGACAGGTGCCTGACCACGCGCAGGGGGCGCAGGAGGGACCGCACGGGCCTGGTGGTCAATTGAGAAGAGAACCAGGGAGCGTCAACTAACAGCAATCACTAAGTTCAGAACCTATGCATAGAGCAAAACTCTCACCACAGCAAATGCAAGTGCCAACTCTTACGAAACCTACACATTTACTTTGCTTTCCACACTATAAAAGAAACCCAACATAATCTTTAAAATGCCAGAACCTTAATGCATGCAAATGGCGACTATTTTCTTTTCATGTGTGTTCAGTTACACAGTGCACATACTGAATGGAATTTTTTTGTTGAGAAACTTAGCATGACACAGTTTCAACTCCCAGCGTCCAGTAATGATAATTCCACAAACACAAGCAGAGAAGAAAAAGAAAGATAATTCTAAAACCAAATTTCATACAGTTCACTATTGCTCTGACAATTTTCAACTACTTTTTATAAAAACTTCGCACCAAAGCCAGCCTTCCATAGTGAACTCTTGCCGTCTTAACTACAACCTACTTGTCCAATACTTACACATATTTTTCATAATCTATGCAGGGCACGTTTCTTAAACAAGTCAGGCTAACTGCTGACACTGCTCCCTATGCCAAAACCATTACAGAGATGACCCACTAGAGCATTTTCTCCGCTTTCACTGAGTGTCAATGAGTTCAGCCTACACTGGCGTGTGCGATAATGTGACGCTCGGAGACTTTCAATCAACCTTAATTTCCAAGTTTCTTGAGCTCCAAAGTAGAGCACAGGTACTTCACTTCACAGTTGGACTTGCATGAGTAAATACAGCAGGTTTCAACCACGAAAAGCAACAAGAGCTAAGTACAATGCAAGTAAACAATTCTAACAGTTGGGTCGGTGCACTAAGCAACACATGCTTCCATAAATGCGAAAAAGCTAACAGTGAATTTCGCTATAGATTTGGAACAGGTTCAGGTCTTTTCACTAGCCACTTTACATCAACACGACTTGCGGCAGATCTCTCCTTGTTTCACTCTGAAAGCACAGAATCAACAACTGGAACGTACTGCAACTCTCAACTGCAACTGGAACTTCCATACCACTTGTATTTGCCACAAGAAAGATTCAAGCGTCACTTTATCAAATTTTCATTTAAGGAAGCTTTAAAACCATCAAAGCTTCTTACTTCCCCTGGAATGCCTTCCACATAGTCGAATATCATTACAATGAAGCCACATCCAACACGAAAATGCTTCATTTATATACAATAGTCATTATATGCATCATTGCTGATATTGGCAAAAAAAGGGGGAGGGGGGAGAGGAGAAGAAGGGCAGTCAGGTCTTCTGCCAATACTCATGGCTTGCAGATTTTGAGCAGCCTGCTGGGTGCTGATACATGGCATGGCATAGGAACAGCAATAAGTTGCGCACGCATTCTGAACAGTCACTAATGTGCAACCGTGCAATCACTGATCACACAGGATCGGCATATTGGCCTGATGGCTGTAGTCCAACCAATCCAAGCCGCTTGCCAAAATGCACATGCACATCCAGAATGTGCTATTTCAAGTTGTCCTTGCTGAACACAGTCACTAAATGATTTTTCGCACATGCATGAGATCGAACGCAGACTTGATATCTGCTACCCGCGCAGTGTTATGAGGTCTACTAGTACCAACATATTCACAGCAAGGTTTCCTTGATGACTTGTCACCACCCACTCCACTAGTTGTCAGCAAATTTTTGTTATAGCCATACTACCAAGCCATAGCAACCATAGTTGCTATTTGGTGCCTAGTTGACAGGACAGCAATTTCGTTTCTTGTCACCATGTTTGCAGAATCGTTTGCACAGATTATGTCTGAAAATTTTAGCAGTACACTCTGTAGCGTCTGAAATTTTCGTTTGGTTCTAGGAGTAGGCGGTGGTGCCGTGGGAAAGTACAAATATAGTAGAACTTCAGTGATACGATCTTGTTTCGTATGATTTTCCAGCGTCAATTTTCACAAATGCGAATGCAAAAAATGACCCAGTACAGTTACACTTATTTTAAAGTGAAGTTTTCTTTGCCTGTTCCTTCTTTTCCAATACTGCTGCTGCCTTGCATTCCACATTGTAGGGTGGTTGAGAGCTCACAGCAGGTGTGCGGGAGATGAGATAGGCGACATCAAAGATGTTTCAGTAGAGCGCGGCCACAATGCCCTCTGATGAGGCCCGGGGAATGCAACAACGCCCTTTTGGCATCGTAATTAGGCGTGACCCCCCCATAAAAGCATCGCAGGAGCTGCCACACTTGCCTCCATGCTCACATGCAACAGGAACGACAGTGGAGGTAGGGAAAATGTTAGAGAGGAAGTAGAGATTGAGGAGGCAGGAAATGGGTACAACCAGATGCCGTACTGATGCAGTCGGGAAACAGCTTATTAACCTTACCCCTCTGCGCGTGTGGCAGTTCACCTAACATGATGCGGGAGAAAGAAAATGCGTCGTCGGAAAGCATTCCTCATTTGCGCCCCCTTAAGTAAAGGAATGAGTGAATAAATGACACATCTATCTGTGTTCTGTGCACTGCATGGACAAACACAAGTAGTGCAGGCAAGCTAACGTTTAACATCACATCACGACTGTCATATGCCATCAACATCATTGCCTAATACCGTCAATGAACGCAAACAGCACAGAAAGCTTCGCTTACATCTATTCCCACAGTACGTGGGATCTGGATATTCTTTTATTGCTGAATAAGCTCCCGGAAATCACCATCTTTCAGCACCAACGTTCGGTATATCACCAAAGTGCAATTGTATGATGCGTTTTCCGGCCGCTAGATCTCGTGTAAACAAGAAATGGTTAGAGGCACACATGATCAAGAACAGTAGGAACCCACGATGGCAGCTTCTCCACACTAATTGTCTGCCCATGTCACGTGAAAATGCCACCACACTTGGTTTCCTATTCTGATACCAGCAAACCTGCTCACGGATCATCGCATCTGGCCCTTAACAGTTATCACCGCTAACCAATTGCGATAGGCATCTTCACTTAACTGCTTCACAGCACGTACGTGTGGCATTGAAAAAACATAATGCATGCTTTTAATAGGCAGTAACCCAAACGCGCCGCTGTTCCTTGATGCAGGCAGTGTCAAGTGAGCATCACCTTTTGCTCTGAAGGCATTGTGGCATCGTGTTCCAGTGTTGCCAACCAACTCAATTTCGTTTTGGTTTCCCATTGCCATCTTAAAATGACAATGCATGTCTCGGGTCGCTCAGGCCCCACGAGCTTGATGGGCATCGGCGTCTTGTGTCACACCGATTTTCGCCAAGTGGGCACATCAAAACTACCTGCTAAAATGCTCCGTCCAAAGAAGCTGCTGGCGCATGCCGAATTGGAGGAGCACGAATGTAAGCTTGCTGAAACCACAAAAATGTCAACGCACATCTCTGACCATACCAAATTTACGCATAAGATCTTGGGTTGCTCGGGTCCCATGAGCTCAATGCGTGTTAGCATATCGTGCCGCAACGATTTTTGCCGAGTGAGCACATCAACATGTCCCGGCAAAATGCTTCGCCAAATGAAGCTGCTGACCCAGGCAGAATTCAAGCAATGTGAACGTAAGCATGCCGAAACCACAAAAACATCAACGCACGTCTCAGGCCGCACCAGATTGGCGCAACGCTTCGCGTAACGTAAATGTCAATTACGGTAGAGTCTGCCGAATCTTTTACTGACTTTGGATCCCATGTTTTCCCGGTTAGTACGTTTTTCTTGCATTCTTTTTCCAAAATGTGTGAATGAGGTTCTACTGTAAACACACTGGTAAAAAAATCAGAAGGGGGTTAACCGAGGGGCCCGATTTTTTTTTAGTCATATCATGAGAAGCCAACAAACACTGACATCAAGGACAACATAGGGGAAATTACTTGTGCTTAATAAATGAAGTAAGGTAACGATAAATTAATGGAAATTAAACTGGATGAAAAAACAACTTGCCGCAGGTGGGAACTGAACCCACAACTTTCGCATTTCGCGTGCGATGCTCTACCAATTGAGCTACCACGGCGGCGTTTCCCCATCCACTTTCTTGGGTATTTATGTGATGTGTACTAGTAGAACCCTGGGAGTGTTAGCCAGCGCCACCACTCACAGACCTTGGTGGCGGATGTGGAACGTCTTTTTTTGCTGCAGGCGTCACGAGAACGTGATCTTTTTTGGGTGAAGGCAACTGGTCAATAAACCCACATATGCTACCTGAAGGCATCAATGCTGCCGGATTCGAGACCCTCGTTATGTAATAAACGAGAAGAAAGGGGGTTAACCGAGGGGCCCGATATTTTTTTAGTCATATCATCAGAAGCCAACAAACACACCTTAATTTATCGTTACCTTATTTCATTTATTAAGCACAAATAATTTCCCCTATGTTGTCCTTGGTGTCAGAGTTTGTTGGCTTCTCATGATATGGTAAAAAAATCAGGCATTTGAAAAACCAGTTTCAATTTAACGAAGGCTCTGCACATGGCACTTGCTCTTTGACAGCCTTGGCAAGGACATATGCCATTGCCAGCTCAGCATATTGCTGACACCCGTTCTGGATGCATTTAATTCATAGTCATGGAAATGGTCAGGAAAAAAGTGGCAGAAGACGTGAACTTGTGGGAGCTTACGGGGGAACTGCACCAATCGGTGGATTTGGTGGACTCTTGATGTGAACAAATGATGATTGTGGGTATAATGACGTAATAAAGGCAGCATGGGACAACTATGCTTTTGAGCGCTTCACACACATTCACATCGGAGTGCCAACACTAGACCGGTGCCTTTACAGACAAGTGCCAATATTTAACACGATAGCGCTAAGGGTCCCGTGTCGCAGAAAATCCAACGTCCAGCATCAGACATCGCTTTGGCAAAAAGAATTTCATGCCAAATTCCAAACCAGGCATGCCCAACCACTCTTCTAACCACCAAAGTTGGTCATAGCTTGCCTTTCACTCCTTACAAAGTTATTCCTTGGAATTTTGAGAACAGCAGCCCACAAACAAATGTAATGGGAAAAAAATACAGACAGCGCACATCTTTTATGTTTGCTCTTCTCAGACTGAAATATTAAAAGTGCGAAACAATAACAGGAGATTTCTATGAGAAAGCCTGCCTTCGTGCATAGCGTTTGCCAGTGTTTCCCGGTAAACATTATGGTTACATAAGCTGCAGTTGCGGGGAAGCATGAAAAGAAGCAGTCAGGGGTCTTTGAATGCTATCGCGTTCCACTCTAAAAGGTGAAGCTTAAGTGTCGTGCGAATTTTTGTCTCAGCTAAGAGAAAAACACAATACAAATACTTATATGGAACGGCCAGTCATTTAGTGTCACTATATTCAAATAACAGGACAAACGAATTGAGGTTAAAGCATATGAGGTTGTTTTCCCATAAATGTGCTGTTTCTGCAGGATCGCCACACATCTGTGCTAGTAAGTTGTCTCAATAACACAATTTAGAAAGTGGCAGTATTCGCTGAAGCCTCACTGTCTCTGAACCTCTTGCCGTTTGGTGATACAAACCAAAGTATTTTCAGAAGTTAGCAATTGAATGACTGGCCAAACTAGCTGGACCCAATCCGACTGAGTTTACCGCCACAAAGCTAAACCTGAGCTATAGATGAGGCGAAGTGAATGTGCGTGCCAAATTAAACACACTACATTACTGAACTGAGTGACACTATGTTTAATACAGCCTATGACCGAATTTTCGGATATGGTTGATAATTTGGACAACTAACCCCATAGCACCAATGTATATTTTGGAAGCTAAAAACTTTCGTTTACCTATTTTCTGGACTTTATGCCGTGGACGCAGGTATCAAAATTACATTGATTGAAGACACCAACACCGCCATTTTGACTAGCTCGCAGATTTGAACCAGTGCTCTCACACACCGATCAACTAGCAGGCGTAGCGACCACCACGCCAATGCTAGGCCTAGCTAGCTGCTTCGACATTCACTACCAAGCTTCATGCTGTTCGGTGCTGTGTTGATCTTTGAACGAATTCGCTGCTGTCAGCAACAGCAACCTTTGTCATCCTCGTCGATGGCTCCGAAGTGCGGAAAGCATGGCAAGAGTCAAGCAATGCATAAAGCCGGTTCCCAATAGTCAGCTTCGCCGCAGTACGGCAGTGTTACGCGCTGAAGCATGCGCAATGTATTGCGGAGAAGCACATTAAGAGCGGAAGGAGGCCACTGTTGCAGGACACAGAGCACTCGCCATCTCTTGTCACAGTACAAGCACCAATATATTTAATAAGTATAATAGCATGCCTTCAGAGCTATTTCAGACCTGCCTGTGACTATTTGACCACATAGAATCAGTAAAATAGCATGCATTCCTTTTTTAAGACTGCCCCAATTTTCTGATGTTATTGCGGGCCCTAGGGGGTCTGAAAGACCAACGTTGTCTGTAGTCTCTAGTCTCGTGGCTAAATAACTTGGGTCAATCCAGATGAAATGAGGGCTACCTTCACTGCTAAAGACAGGGACGATGCAAAGTACCTTGTGCACCTGGTGAAGATTGCTAGGCACGCTGACATTGCGTGGAGGGGGTGGAGGACCCGTTGGCTTGAGCTGGGGCCCCGGAACATCACCGTCCCGTGAGTCCGGAGCACCGAAGCTCTGCCTACGGGCCAAGGGAGGGGCGGCGCCAGGTACCGCCAACCGATTGCTCTGATGCGATGGTCCCATGGTGCCAAACTTGGAAGCCGCGGCAGTCACTGCCGTAGTGACCACTGCAGGGCTCTTGGGAGGTGGCGGGGGCTTCACAGCGGGTGCCCTCAGTGGCCGCTGCTTGGCGCCTCCCCCGAGGCTCGACTGGGAGGCGGACCTTGTCACCCCCGGGGGCTTGCTCGGGAGCGGAGGGCCCGTCCTGCTACGGCCAGCCACCGGGGCAGCGTCTGATGCGGTGGCCACGGCACCTACATTGGGTTTGTGGCTTGACGGGGGAGGAGCAGGAGGTGGACCACGAGGGCTCACGTCAGCGGGGAAGGGTGAGGGCGCTGCACGGCGCACAGGTGGGGTTTCGCTGGGCAGCGGTGGCTGTACAGAGTGCTTGTGCGAGCTACTCAAGGCAGGACTAGAAGAAGAAAGGGGCTGTCGAGGTCCAGAAGAAGGTGCACTGGTTGCTTGTAGCTGTCCTGTCCCTGCATCACAGATGCAAACGTGATGGATTACATTACAGTGAACGCCAATGGCACATTACGCTGGCCGTTTCTGAGCACTTCTGGAAAGGTTCAAGAGCTACTGAACACTGCAACTAAGCTTTATTGAGACAGTAAATATGTTCCTATAGTGCTAACAGAGCCATAATGATTCTTTGTCCATGTAATAAAGCTGCTTCATTACTTTAGATGGCTATCACAGCACTATTGGAGTGCTCTGAAGTGACCAACGGAATGTGCCGTATGTATGTACAAAATGGAGGCTCAATTACAGCAGAAGGAATGAAAGAGACCAAGTAACGTTCCTAGGTGCTCCACATTTCTAGGTGCTATGCAGCAGCTTCATCGAAGTAGTTGTTTCTTTGTAGATGCAGCTTTCTATCCGTTCTTAAAGCACCAGTGAAGCACAGCCATGCTGGGCAGTTACTAACTTTCTTAGTGATAAAAAAATCAACATGTTCCATTATTCTGTTGATAAAGACCTGTCAATAGTAGCTCTCATTTTTAGTTTCATACCAATGCACATTGTATCTGAAGTCTGCCAGCAATAACAGGTCTTGAAAACAGGACTAAGTGCATACAAATGTCTCCACTGACCTATGAGAAGCCATGAGAACAGTCAGTTAACATGGCAAGCAAGCAAGACAGTGCTACAAAGCATTGGACTTTGAATGAGTTTTAGGCAACTTGCTCTCAGCGTGCAGGCTGTTGTGCAAGCGCACCAGACTCCTGATGCATATTAACCCTTTGACATCCACAGGGAACACAATTAAAGGTCAATACAATGAAGTAGGTAAAATGGGTAATTTGCTTCATTATATCGCCATTTCGTTGTATTGAAACTCGACCTTTTATGTAAACAAGTACAGTCGCCGATCAATTTTTCTTACATAAAGAGGGGCCACAAAATTTTGCAAATTATCAGGCAATTGCAAAAAGCAAATTTGAATGAGAAAACAATTAATTTTGATGAATTTGGGAGTCGGCGACGAATGGTACAGTTTCATGCCACGTCAACGACATCTTCACATAGGCGGTACGAATTAAGTGAAGCCAGCCACGCTTTCACGTGCATTCCACCCCCGTAGCTGATAGCATCGGCCGCACTGGGACGACATCATCATGAAAAGCGGCGGCAATGGGGAGCGAATGCTTCGTCTGCCTCTTGCTCCAAGGGGTCACCAAAAGTCGAGATTACGTAACCTTCAATACGTAATGCGCGGGAATAATGATGCCATGCCGTCTCGGCACACCCACTTTTTGCACACGCAGCAGATTACTTCTAAAACAGGGTGCGTGGCTGCGTATGCACTCAGCTGTGCTTACAGCCATGCACAGTTACGACCAGAGGCTCGCCAGAAATAGTGACGCGCACGAACTTATCCCCCCGCCCCTCGCGCACGCTTGATCGCATTATCGCGAGCTATTTCCCCTCCCCCTCTTTCCCTTTGCTCGCGCAGGTAGGCGGCACTCGTGTGTGAAGCCACCTTCTTTCTTTCTCACCCTCGCACACTTTCACTCGCACCTAAAGCACTAAGTGCGCGAGGCACAATAGGATCTTATCGCACTTGGGCTTTATAGGGAACATGACGCAGCATCACTACGGCGGTCACTCTTGTCGTGCCACACACAATTTGAAAGGTGCGTTTGCAAGCAGGCGCTTGTAATTCAATCATTTGACCATCCGAGTCCATGGAAGTTCCCGTTTATTGCCTCAGCATTTCTTCCTGCGGAAGCAAAATTTCGTTATATTGAAATCGCATACAAGCACACTTCATTATATTGAGCTTCTAATTACATGGTGTTTTATGGACAAGAGGTTATGAAAAGTTAAATACTTCCTTATATCGAGAATTTCATTATATTGAACTTCTTTATATCAAGGTTTAACTCTATATACTTCCCACAGTTGTAGACGCCTAAACAATTGAGAAGGCTTATGTAAATTATTCACTCAATAATGTGGTGGCCCTTCGGTACAAGAAAAAGAAAACATCTGGTTTCTGGGCAGTGCACTTCAAAGCTCTTGTGAATAGTAAAATCTGCACTACCAATTTCGGGAAAGCACATGGAAGGTGGGAGACGGAAATTAAGACAATGAGCAAAATGAGAACATGGTAAAAGCGGGAGCCAACGTTTCAACAAGTGGACTTGTCTTTTTCGTGGCCTTGAAGAAGACAAGTCCACTTGGCGAAACATTGGCTCGCATTTTCATTTTGTTCTCGTTTTGCTTACTGCCAATTTTGTATTTTATTTTTTTGTGACTTCCTTACTGTCCATCACTTCACAATGAAAAACAAGACTTGCAAACAATTTCGCCCCCATCAAAATGCGGCTGCTGTGGCCGGAATTAGATTTCGCGGCCTTGTGCTTAGTAGCCTAACACCATAGCCACTAAGCAACCATGGCAAGTTTCTTTGTTTACGAACCAACCTTTATCTGTCCAATAAAGTTATTGGAGCATGAAAGGCACAAAGACAAAAATACACCCTTGAATATATCTTGGATCAGATTGTATCTCTGAAAATTTCTGCATTATGTAGGGTTATTTTGCACTTATGGATTGATTTCTTGAACTTTCAGTCGAATAGGTTAAGTGCAAACATACAGGCCTTTAAGGAAGAGTTAATGGCAGTAACGCAGCAAGATCATTTACCTTGTACTGCTGTGCCTTGCTTTAATAATTGTGCTGGTAATTTGGATGTCATGTCTGATTGCTTATTTACACTCATTCTAACACACTTTCTAGTTCTTTTATTTGCACTGGTATTAATTCCGTTATGCAACCTTTACTTAATGCCCTAAGTAGCACTCGTAAAGTGTTTTCAAGTAAGCTAGTAAGTAAATAAGTTATTAAATAAATAAATAAATTGTAATGAAGATGAAAGCAGCACTGAAAACATTGTCATTGCTAGGGCATGATGATTGATTGAGATCTGTTGGTAAAAAGACTGTTGTTGCTGCACTGCCTTCCTAACTATGATTACTAGTAATAATTCCCTTTACAAAATAAATAAATATCAGGTGCAGAAAACACAATTTCAACTCAGGAAAAAGAATATGAGTGCAAGAAATGTGAATCCCTGCACATCAGGGCAGTATCACAGAACCACTGCCAAACTAACAAATGGACTCACCAGACACTGCACTTCCCGTGGGTCGTAACCTTGGCATGCCTCCAGCAAACAGCCCTGCCAACCCAGGAGGAGCAGCCAGCTTTCCAGAGCTGTTTGATGATGCCGAGGAGCCTCCCTTTTTCGTACCTATGGTAGAAACACAACAAAAATGCTTCGAACGTGTACAACAATCTAAGCAACCGATACATCAGACAGTGAAGCTGTATAAATGAGTTCTAAGTGCTAGGGTTCTATTTGGTGGCTGTTCTTAGCAATGCAACACTCTGGTCATACTCCTACAGGGCTCCCGTGCAAGCTGTGTTGCTGACCTCCAACATGGGGCCAGTAAAACACAAGGCAAGGAAACATAATTACGAATTACTCTTCAAGAAAATGCAGCAAATAAGCTGTTGTCTATTTCAGTAAAGTGTACACAAGGTAACTTCTATTTTAGAATTATTAGATAGTTCCGTTTCAAAGCAGCAATTCAGGACTCTGATGCAGGTTATGTTGCTGGCTGATACCTACACATTATTGCACACTGGCTTTCACCGCATAAAAACAGAAAACTACCTTTTTAACAACTCTGCTGTAAAATGTTGCATAAGTATCCAAGAGGAGCTCTATGATGAAGTGACCAGATTCCCTTGACAGCAATGCCAAACGAGAAAGGGACAAGTGGTATTGTGTATAGTCAGGTGCAACCTTAGAAGACAGGGAGAGGGGGGAGAGGCCCCGCACAGATGACCGAAGTGCAACAGCCGTTTGCCTCCGTGACTAAAATAGTCCCACTCAGAAAACCATGCTTCTAAAGCACGAAATTTGGCACAAATAAAGACTTGTATTTTATGTCTGGTTTGGTAGAGCTCTCGTGATTGGAATGCTACAGCACATGCCAGATTGCAAGAGAAAAATCACCCCATGCCTTTTAATATGCTGCGCGTCATCTGCTTTTTAGCTTCACTGCAAGGGATAAATGTAGAAAGAGGAGCTCTGCATAGCTTTAGCGCTGGTTTACATGTACACGGCACATTTACTACTACTACACTCTGGAACAAACATGCAGGATGTTTGTTTGTAGCAGTGTGTCACCACAGGATCCTGTTTCCAGACGACGCGTAGCGCAGCGTCAGTGATATACGCTGCAATCTTTCTTTGCTGGATCACGGCTCAGAATAAACGCACGCAGCCCAAACGGTGCATCATAAGCTCACAATAATATTTCTGTCATGATAGACCACCACAAACAGTTTGGGGATTCACTCTGACGAGGGCCAGATGCACACGACTGACGAAACTCAGCCCGCTTCAAAGTGCGGGCGGCCATTTTTTTGTCAGCGGGGTCACTGGCTGTCTGGTTCATGACATCAGTTTAGAGTGCGTACCCATTGGTGGAGGCTCATGTGCTTTCGCCTTGGAGGAGTAAACGCCCCTTTTTTCTAAAGTTGTACCTGACTATAGTTAATGAAGGAGTACAGTAGCACGTGGAGTCCTAAACAAATGTGTGCTTTAAGTTTGCTATCTGGTACAGTTACAGTTTATAGTTTCACCTTGAGAATTTCTATGGCAGGTTTTCAAATAGCCAAATGCAGAGCTTAGGGAGCATATTGCCAGGCACACATTGTTGCACTTTATGCCGTGACCAATTTCCACCCAGATTATCACTGATATCAAGTTAGCTCTCAGTGCAAGACATACTTCATGTATACAAAATTTCTTTAATGTTGTTGCCAATTTGTAAAGCAAAAGGAACTTGTCCAATCAGCGTGAGGCTTATAGCGTGTGAAAAAGACAAGGACGAAAAGGAGACGTGACACACACAGGCGCTGTGTCCTACAACGTCTTACCAACAAGCACAAATCACTGCTTTACAGCATTGTCCAATCAGGCTGCACTTGCAATGTAAGTAGTGTTGTACAGCGGCATTCAATATGAGCTGCAATGCGAAAGCGCGTGCCAAAGTGGTTGCGTGTTGCAGCTCATAATGAACGCAATTGTACATTCTGGAATGTACGTGAGCACAAGTAATTAATCTGGAATATATAGTGAGAAATATATAAATAGCAACTAACTCAATTCGTGCTATCAGGTTTGGCAACCTAATAGTGTTGTGATTCGAGTGATGATTGCCTTTCTGGGCACAAAGTCGCCCAATAAGAATCTAGAGTCGTTAACTCGCACTTTTCACGGTGTTCGGTTCTTCACCCTCACTACAAATACGGCTATATTGAAGCAACTAAATTCACGCATGCTTGCCACGTACCCTAATCAGTGTGTGCACTACATGAGAGTGTTCAGTTTTCATGGTGTGAGCCTGTGGCCAGAGCTCGTGAGAAAACACACCTACTGTGACAAGCTGACACCAATCATTTCACAGCACCTGCAACCTGGCATCCTCTTAGGAACTGAGCCAAACAATATTGTCAGATTGTCAGTTTCACTGCAGAATACGGTATTGGTGCCTGCACTTTTCTATGCAGAGAAATGCAGGTGTGTGCCACCTTATATTCCAGCTTTATGTCTATGAGAGGTGCCAAAGTGGGGCAGATCACAATGTTGTGAGGACAGCAGCGTCGACACAGTAAAAAGGAGGATGTGTGCCCTATAGATCGGGCAACAGTGGAATCTAGCCTGGACGTAGTGGAATCCCATGTCTTATAAAAATCAACATAGTTGTCCTGTTTTAATCAAAAAGTGAGATGAGATGGACAAGGCAGTTCAATAAATTCAGTTCTCTTGCATAAAGATGTAACACGAATATTTAAGACATTTGGAGAAATTTGTCTTTTGAGTGGCAAGGTTAAAATTGACCTGGCAAGGTTAAAATAATTTTTTTCAGATACCTTCACAGCCCTATGTATTGTCTTAGGTTGAAAACATAGCCATGCATAATTTGGTGCCCTATGCACTGTGCACACATAAAACTCTCTAGTGCATTGTTTTATTTGAGCAAATGTTAGTAAGATCCCCTTTAGGTAAATTTTTACCTCATCCCCTAAAGCTTTGGAATTGAAAGGAACAGTAACTCAGCCACACAGCAAGCACCAAAGGTCTATCATTTTGACTTCATTAGATGCTCGAGTCTTCAGAATGGATGTCCAATAAAACATGCTTTAACACAATATGGGCAGCAGACAGTGGAGTATGGCCAGCACATAATCTTTCTCACTCCAAGCGGCCATGCCTTTCCATATGCCAGTTCTTTGATGTAAATTTTGCAAGGGTTTGGCTTTTGGCTTCAATGAAAAACTGCAACAGCACAGGCTGCAGACAGAAGCTGTGCAGACAGGCCAGGTTAACACCAGAGGGTTTTAGTAATGCCAATGTGCCTTGCATCAAGCCACATTTTCAATGGATGCACTTCATAAGGCAACTTGAAATGAAGTCAATAACCTTTGCTGATAAGGAGTTTTCAAAATTCCCCAGATTCCAAAGACATTTCCTTCCCCTGTAGACAATGCTGATAATCCCTAGACCTAGGGAAAAAAACCATTATGTTGGCAGCAGTGGCATACATATATGGCTGCCTGGAGGTAACTGCAGAAACAATTAGAAAAGATTGTACAGGACCACTTAAGGGAAGGCCTGAAAGGCCACCCAAGACACCTTTAGTAAGTCTGACAATGGCAATGATGACAACAATGATCGGGGTTCAAATGTTGCTGACCTCGGGTAATAAAAGATCAGGGAAGGCCTGAAAGGCCACCTGATCGTCGGAACCAAAACAATTAATCTAAAATAGCAGAGCCAACGCGTTCCGGCGACAAGGCACACAGAACTGAAATACTTCTTGCAACTAAGTCTGACAATGGCAATGATGACAACAACGATCGGGGTTCAAATGTTGCTGACCTCGGGTAACAAAAGATCTTGGGCGTTGCAGAACGAGAGCTAGTTGTCTGCAAAATGAAAAGTGCAAAATTCTTTAAGTCCAATAACTTTTTTCGAACCTAGTTATGCATTGGTGTAGATGACTGTCATTACAGATACTGAATTTCACAAACTGATGGAAGCGGCCATGCAGCCATGTCATTACAAGTCAGTCGACTGCTGATATTTGTCACAACTTTGTCTGCCATGTTTTCTTTCTTTTTTTTTTTTTGGCAGGGTCAGTATGAACAGTTACAGCTGTAAATGAGCGATGCAAGTGCACATGTGGCAGGAATGTAGATGCCTTACCATCAATTATAGGTGCGCTGCGATCATTGGTGACTGCTTTTTTTAACATGGCACCACCACGAATCTGTGACAGTAGGGCAGACCGGTCTGGCGTAGCCATCGTGTTCCCAAGCTTAGGCGGCCCCAGTCCCCCCATCGGGGGCGGGGGAGGTGGTGGCGGAGGCATCGTGCTGACGGCGACAGCAGCTTGTCGCTCCTATGGTAGCAGTTGCGCAACTAAAGACTTGTACTAACTAATGTGTGTGCCCCTGAAAGTAAAAATACAATACGTAAGTAAACAGACTTTGCACTGTCCACAGAAAAACAAAAACAAATTCCAGAGATCTGTGTGACATTCATAAACTAAACATAATAGACAGCAACCAACGACTAGTGTCATTTGACTTCTTTACAAGTGTTGGGTTACAGTAGCACCATGTACAGTGGCATGCCATGGGTTACGTTAACTTCTTGAGCTTTAACAACAAAAGCTTGCTCTTTGTGCAAAATGCTTTGGGACAGAGAGAGGATTAGTGGGAAGCATGGCCCATATCTAGGTTCCCTGTAAAAGGAGGGACCAATGTACGAGGTCCTTCCTAAATCTGATTTTACACTTGGCTTGTGCAAGGAAGAGAATGCAAGGTCAGGCACTAGGGATTAAGCTTTCATTTATACCACTTGACATAGCGAGGAAGCTGTGACAGCTTATTAATGCCAAGTTGATGATACTTCTGCTCTAACCCCTGAACTCAATGCACATGAGGATAGATGAAAGCAAAGCTTGAAGACTAAAACCATCAGACTGTAGTCTGTTTAGTTCAGCACACAGTTCAGCTACTTCTTGCATGCCTATTCTTGGCACATTATGTGTGTTTAC
Source organism: Dermacentor andersoni (assembly GCF_023375885.2). Classification (NCBI taxonomy): domain Eukaryota; kingdom Metazoa; phylum Arthropoda; class Arachnida; order Ixodida; family Ixodidae; genus Dermacentor; species Dermacentor andersoni. The sequence goes on from NC_092815.1 coordinate 40,638,925, forward strand.
GTCACAACATGCAATGCACACTTCCAACACTGAAGTCACGTTCAGTTTGACCGAAGGCCCAACGGCAAAATAGTAATGTGTTTCCAGTCGAATTATCTGTCAGCTAAATCTACTGAAACAAAGACTACCTCTTTAAAGAAGAATGCAGACTTCCCATTAGATGTAATCAATGTCCTTTCATGGTCATGACAATTTGTGTATGTAGTATTATTTACACCATGAATGGTGAATAGTTTCAATAGTTGGAACCAGGCCAGCACTGAACACACCTTCATTAGTTCAACCTCTCAACAGCAGAGCCTAGATAAACACTGCTCTTAGCGGTAGACATACAAACACAACAGCCGGAGGAGCAGTGGGAGGCCACCCTGTCCAGCTCAGACCTAAAGACCCAGCGCAGACTGGTAATCCAGGCGAGAGCAGCAGCCAAGGCCACTGGAGTTTTGAAATGAAGACTCCACTCACTGTAAATTTTTTTCCTCCGTATTTCTTCCCTCTTTCGTGAATAAATGTTTTCTGCTACTACTACTACTTAGCGGTAGAAGGCTTCTGACGTTAGACTAGGGTTAGAGACAGAGGTGAGCTGGGCACTTCCAAGACCCTGCTAAGTTGGCAGAAACTTCATCGGAATTCTGTTTTGCATGTTATCACACTGCAGCCTTCTCAATATGCACAAATTGCTAAAAATTGCCTGTACATAGACAACAGCTTCAGTGAAAAGGAACACAACAAAATGTAAGTACCACTATCATTGTTGAGTGTGCAGTGTATATTGCCAATCCTTCCAGCACATATTTTCCAAACACCACTGCCCATACACCCACCATACATATGGTCAAAATAAAAGGGCTTAAGGTTGACAGACAACAAACATAATTGACCTTTTGGGGCCGTTACAGGTCCCTTCTTCACAATGAAGAGGGTCACGAGGCAGCCAGATTATTTATGTGTTAAGTGACACAGAGTGCACGTGTATATCTCGGGAAGATTATTCAGTGTCCGGTTTATTGCATGTGTTTGTTACACACACACACACATATAGTTTGCTCACCTTTCCCAGTGGTTTTGGAGTGGGTTTGTACACTAGGTGAGTAAAACATTGAACATGACTCTCTTGCTATTGGAATAATTTGTCAGAAATGCTGCTGTTAAGGGGGCCATAAGCTCTTTTGCATGGTCAGTTATCATTTAGTCAGTTTTTTCCTACTGCATTTCGTTTCGCAAGAAGTTGACATTTACATCATAGAAGTTCTGCTGCTGTTATTTATCCAGTGTCCCTGTGTCAAAATTGATGATAAACCAGCCTAGTACATTCCTTGGCCATTGCAGTATAAGTGCCAACCCAACAGAAAACTGGAAAAAAATCTTAGTCAAGTTTATGCAATGCCTCAGAATGGTATGAGAAAATTACACCTTATGGCACGTGGTAGCTACAATAACAAATCAAATGTTATGCTACCACAAAATGTGGAATGCCAACACCACCTTTTATGCAATTACTGCACCCATGATACGTGATGAGCTGAATGTTTAGTACGGTCCACTCTTGAAATTGAGCATCAAATTAGTTTTCAAGTCTGGCTGCAGCTTAGTTTTGAAGACACGGCCTCAGCAATAGTTTTTTTGCATTTAGAGATCTACTTAACATGCGGCCTCAAGCATTTTCTTTCGGCACAGCTTGAGGTAAATGTTAATCAGACGTTCTACTTTACTGTACTGCATATTATAAACCACCAATCAGAAGATAGTTGGGTAAATATGCACTGAACATCGTACATAAGAGGTACACAGTATGAAAGGTAACAGTAAATTTGACCTGAGTTCAAACGATTTCTGCAGACTTGCAAGTTTGAACTTTACTTGCTGTTACCTTCTATGCAGTTCTCATGTTGAGGAATCTGCCTTGATAAACGTTCTTTATTTGCAGTGTTCTTTATTGCAGTGCAAGCGCGAAGAAAATTACCGATCTTTTAAACGCAATCTGGTATTCATTTTCATAATGAAGCACCGTGTACTACATTATCCTAACGAAGTTACACGAGGCCAATATGCTTCCAAAACTCAGTATCCTGACTGATAACGTACGCCACAACCAGTCAAGCACTGCGCTGAATCGCCGAAGACACTTCGATACTTGATTCCTTTCGCAAGTGAAGATGTTTCACCCTCGATCGAGAAACACAGCTCAAGGCCGCAGAACAATCGTCGGAACCAAAACAATTAATCTAAAATAGCAGAGCCAATGCGTTCCGGCGACAAGGCACACAGAACTGAAATACTTCTTGCAACTAATCATACCATACAGAAGAAGGCCTGCATATCCGGAAGCGATGTGAAACATTCACGGAGGCGATCTGCGAGGACATACAGGGAGTGTTGCCGCAGCTATGTTTACTCGCCGTCATTGCCCCTTCCGTCGCTAACTTCAAGCGGATAACAGCAGGACTGCAGTACTTGCTGAAAGCTGGCGCTATCGCCACTATCACTTTACTTACTTTATTACGTCACCGCACGGACGAAAATAAAAAGCAGGAAACGAAAGATGACGCGCGATTAACAGGATCACCTGTGAACACGTTACCCAACCGTGGCCGCCCACAAAACGAAGCTTTGACAGGTGATCGAAGTCTCCAAGCGGCTGCCTATGCGTCAACATTCCAATAAAGAATTTGTTACCGTTACGCACTTGCGATTTCGCGCTTTTAGGCCGAACTGACCCTTCACGCCGCACAGAGCACGAAAAGATGTCACGTATTTACATCCGGCAAGCGAAGCCGTACGCATTTCCTGAGCTCACTGCTAGCGGCAAACGTTTTCTCACGTCACTACGAGCGTCAACGAACTCTTCAGAACGTCTGAACGAATATGGCTTGATGTAAAGCAGTGACGATTCCGAATCTCTCAGTAGGTTTTGATAACTCGACGCTCAACCCATTGGGTGCGCACGGGAATGGTCCGTGCGTGTTTACGGTTTCTGTTACGGTTAGAAATATGTACAGACACCGAAACTGCTTCTTGAAGTATTTCTTAGCTCAAGTGACGCAGGAGTGTTCGTATAGGAAGCCAACTTACCTTATCGTTATGTCATTTCGGCCGCGATGAGTCGGCGGTGACCAACTTTCCGCGAAAAAGGAAAACACCCCGATGATAAAATGGCTGCTTACACCTACTAAAGCTGGGTCATACGGCCTCACAGTTAAACAGATGAAAAGCCGTCATTTGGCAAGTGGCGCTGCTTTAGGAAGAATAGAAGCTCTAACCTTCGCGTATGTAACACAAACATATGCGAGGCGCAGTTGTTTATAATTAATGTTAACAAATCTGAAGCAGAAGGCCAGTGAGAAGCCCCCTCGTGGATTGTTCTCGTTCTCGCAAACCCAAAAAAATAGTCTGCATTAGCATTACAAAACGTTAATAAAAAATTATTGTCAATTATAATTATATTTTTAACTTATTTAATAATTTTTTTCTTATGAACGCTATTGTTCTTAGCGTAAGCCTTTATTCATCCTATCGACTGCTATCGACAACAACATCATTATAACTCCAGCTGAAACAAGTCAAACGAAGCCAATCCTCTGGCCAGCTGAAGTCGCCCCGAAAAGAAAACTACACTAAAGGAAACGCTGTGTATGTTGTGGCTGTTGTCGTTTTGTTGCCAATAATGGTTTCCGTTTGTCAAGGCGACGAAATCCTGTGAAAAACGCCCCGAACAGTGGCTGCAGCAAACCGGGATCAATCCAATTCTCGCTGCTGAAGCTGAAGGGATTTGTAAACCGCACGGCGTCACCATGGCAGAGGGCGAAGCATCTGCGACCAAATCCCAACAGATCACCAACAGTTCCTTCCGGAAGTCCCTGTACGCGCTGGAGCAGTGGCCCAGTGCGATTGAGTCACTCCGCAACCAGAACCAGTCGCCGGAATTTGCGAACATGATCGGCAGTTTGATAGACCGGACTCTCTCTGAACTTGAGGTTATTTCCTCCCTCGTGGACAAGCAGTCTAAAAGGCAGGAGCTCCAAGGCGGCGACAAGGGTAACGAGACAGCCTCGAATCCTGGTCCGAGTGTTGCGAAAGGAGAGGAACCCGGACAAGAAAGCAGCACGCCTGTGGAGAGCCTGAAAAGGCCGAGTCCTGAGACCGTTCCACAGCAGGCGGAGGCTACGAAACCACCGGTCGTGAAGAAAGCGCGTATGAAATATACCCCCTTGCGAAAGCCCAGTGTTTAAGTTGACTGCCGTGTTCCTGCATCGATTTCTCCTTTTTTAGTTTATTTACGACCGGACATGCAATAGGTGTGGCTCAGTAAATACAAGCCTAATATGCTTTTGACGAGCGCTTTTATTGTGTTTGACGGACCAGCTGGCATTTCTTTTCAGTGCGCACTTTCTGCATTATCGTTTTAAGTCTACTCATTTGGTCGAACTTACAGATATGTCGCGCGTATAAAAAAGTTCGAAAGGTGAATGTTAATTTCACCCAACTCATTTGCAACATTATGCCATGTCACGTGTCATTTCTTTAATATTATTTTCTGTGTTTTAATACATTAGGCAGGTTTCCTACTGCCATTTCTACTGCACTCAATAAACCACATGTATAAATTTCTGACTTGATACACAGGCACGGATATTCTGATTCTGCAACTGTTGTGCATTTGCGTAACTGTGCAGCCTTTGATCCCATGCACTAGACGAGCAACATTTTTTTGTATATTCCAAGTAGTATCTGACCCACATGATTGTGCACAAGCAGCGTTGTATAAATATCTAAGTCATATTTCGTAATTCTTACAACCTCGCAAGTTTGTCCTGAGTGAAGCAGAAACATCATCAGGCATGTCTTGTGTATGCTTTGTAAGGTGAGATCGTTTCTCAAGCTCCTGTAAACATGCGAAGCGTCTATGTTGATCTTTATTGTTTAGAATATAATTCCTCCATGTTGAATATTTAAAAATGTATGTGCAAAACTTGGCAAGTTTAAGTCTGGAATTTTGGTGATATGTATGTAGTGTCATTCATAATGTTTGTAAAGTTCTTATATTGCTACCATCATTCCATGCTATGCAGGTCCTTCTTGTGTGCATTTTATTAAATCAGTCAGATTTCTTGGTTCTCTGCTTGATATAACTGTCATTTAATGCATGCAGACATGGCCTCTTGGCCTACTCTGATCCTGGCCTACACTGATTGCATAAATTGGCAACCATAAACAAGATCATTGTCAGTTGCATTTCAATTACCATCGGTAATTGCTACAGTGATATCGTCCAGGCTGAGACATGAAACTTTCCTGCTAGAAGCTAACAACTGTTTCTACACTGATACCATATTGTGCTTCCAAGAACTCTCATGTAAGATGTCTTCATTTGTTTTAGCCCATCAGGATTTTAGTCCATGCTAGTAATACAACAAAACATTGTGTAGCCAGATGTTTATTTCAAAGGGTTATGGGGATAACTTTGCTTGGGCCAGAGAAAAGATAGTATGTGGTTTTCAACTTGCCTTAGCTATTTCACACATCCTATGAAGATGAAAACATCATTTCACTACGTTTTCTACATAAACAAGTACACACATAAACAGTGCAGTTCATTTGCTTGCAAAGGCACTTTAATATGTGAATATCAGACATTTGAATAGTAAAGTGTTCTTGTACTACATAATATATGTAGCAGTAACAAGTGGATTCAATTGGGATAGCTTTAGCTGATCCTTCTGGCACAACTAACTGCACTTGGACATCCAAATCCCTTCACACAAATGTTGCCTCAGCACCAGCTAGTCTGCTCCTCTGCCATGTTGACAGCAGAGGCTGTTTTGACATGAATGCAAAATTAATGCATTGCGTCATCTTTCTATCTCAAAATCGTGTAAAGAGGGACGATGTTTTAGGCCATCACCTTAATGCACCAGCCTGAAGTGAAAGAGAGAGAAATAGAAGACAGGAAAGGCAGGAAGCCATCCTAGGGTAATTTACATAAGTGAAGTCACCTCTAGTGAATTTGTGTAAACTGCTAGCACAATTGAGGGCGAGTGAGATTAGTATGCCTGGCATTTGCTCCCCTCCGTTAAGTGGCAAGACACATTCACACACACAAAGGAAAAATATGCAAATCCAACAAATGTGTTGGAATGTATGTGAAGTGAAGGTATAGTCAAGCAGTGCATATTAAAGGCCGACTGCAATGAACTTTCACTTTGGCTAAACTGTTAATGAGTATTATACACTACTGCTTATTATATTATCTTATATCTCTGCAATGCTACTGACTGCATTCCTAGAAAAAGTATTCACACTATTAGGCTGCGAAGGCTTAGGACTGAGAATCAATGGCAAATATCTCAACCTTCGGTTTACAGATGACATTATCCTGTTCAGCAACACTGGAGACGAATTGCAAGAAATGATTGAGGACGAAGTCAACCGAGAAAGTGTAACAGGAGTAATTGTAGATCACTGGGATAGGCCTTCGTGCTGCAGCGGACACAAGAATAGACCGATTCTGAATACTACTGCAGCAACCTTAGCAAAGTTGAAGGTCTGGTAATTGCCTCATTTAATTTTGTATTCGCAGTCGCTTAATAACTCTTACGCCGACGGTGTATGCACCTAGTGGTTAACTTGCGGCTGTGACATAACTCCCAGCCTGTAGCCTCCGAGATTTTTTATCGCGCCGCGAGCGGCTGATCTCGGAGATCGCGCCGAGGAGTCGTGCGATCTAAGCCATGCGTCACTTCCGGTGAGTGCTAATGGCGGCGTTTTATTTCTTTCTTTCTTTTTTTTTCAGTTTAGGATTTAAGGTATTGGAAACGCCTACTTCTGAGAGACGTTCGTGACACATCCACTTATGTGGCGCAAAATTTCGTTGCAGTTGGCAGTTGACCAACAAACAATCATTCTTTGATGTATCTTCCAACTAAACGCAGCCGTCGCGGTCAAGAACACGATGTCGTGACTCGGTAATAAAACATCATGCCGAGTTGTAAATTAAAGTATTCACAACTTTACGGACAAATCACGATTTCAGGGCTCATTCGCAAAACTTCGTGTCGAGTAAGAGGCAGTGAAGCCAAACTCAAATTTTATATTGCGCTCTCCCCTGGAATAAAGAAATCGTCCCGAGCCAATTAAGTGTTTCGAACACACCAACATAGCGGCAGTCAGTTTTTTTTTTTCAAATGCGCAAGTTTCTTATACATGCCGCTCTCCGATGCGCATTGCCTGCTGCTTTCGGGAAACAATGAAATGATACGTTGATGACGCAGTCGTTTTTGAAAAAGTTGTTCAAAAGATTTTTTTACGAAAACATTTACTCTTGCCCTTGTGCCTGGGAGCTCTTTGGGTGTCAAAGGTAGTTCAAGGACGCGTTACAGGTCCCCGAGCCCAGCACGTCCCCGAGTCAGCACTTCCCCCTTTACCCTTCCCCCTTTCAATAAAGTTTATCTCCACCGAGCCCACAGGTGTATGTGCCATTGAGCTTGGACCCTTTCTGCACTGTCAAGTGGATCGGCCTACATGATTTGTTTTTGTCAACACCTCGGACACATTACTTTCCAGATCTTAGCCATAGACAGCTTCGCTGTGAAAGAAAAGAAGAAGAAAACGAGGGGAAAGAAGAAGAAAAAAAAATGCTGGTGCCACTGCTCGCGCGTTCGTCGTCGACGTCTTCTTGCACAGCTGGCTCTGTTGCGCAAAAAAACTATCGTCACCAGCGTTCGAGCGTCGTCGTCTTCCACATCTGGCTCCGTTGCCGCTCACGATTCCAGCGTAGAATTTCACTTCTGCCGTCGCAATGTTAATTCCGCTCGATGTAGTCGCTCATTCGAGTTTGGGTCACCTTCTCAAAAAGCTTCCCTGCACACGACGTGAGCGATATTGGGCTCAAGTTTTGCAGACCTCTGGGTTTAGCCGGTTTCGGTATGAGTATGACAGGAGCCTCTTTCCATTCTTCCGTTAGTGCCCCGTCGTCGGACCATACATTATGCTCGGCTTCAGGCCACAGGTGTCGGCACAGGACGCCTTTCTTATGCTGCGCGACGAAGTTTTGGACCCGCCACGAAGCAAAGAAGCCAGGGTAGTTGTGGCGCTCGATTAAAAAAAAAAAGCGTTTGACACGATCTCTCACGAAGCAATCCTCGAAGGTCTGGAAGACATAGGTTGCGGAAGAAGGGTGCTTCGGTACGTCCTTACCTTCCTTTGCGACAGGAAGGCAAAGATTGGGTTGGGCAGTACGCGCTCTGACGTCTTTCGATGCCCAACCGAGGAACTCCACAGGGCTCAATCTTGTTACCAGTTCTTTTCAACGTCGGGATGAACACGAGCAAGCACGGGGCCTCGGATGTGCAATCTACGCCGATGACATAACTTTGTGGGCACACTGGGGTTCCTATGGAGAAAAACAAGACCTATTACAGGAAGCCATATACAAGGTAGTAAACTTCACCAAGCACTGTTGGAATCTCAGCGCTGACTCCCGTTATTGCAATCGCACCGCTGGCACGAGTTGTTGCAAATGGGTCGCAAGCCCCAAGGGTAGCGTTGGCCTGGCGGCCGGGGGCACAACTGGAAGCATCCGAAGGTCCCGGCAAAGCATGAGTCGACTGGTAACAGAACAACTTGTTTATTCTAGCATCGCAAAAGAGCGACCGGTCAGGTCGACCGAAGTGGAGAGACGGGAGAGCACGTAACTCAACGGAAGAAATCGGAGCCTCTCTCTTGGCGTCCGGGGGCAGCTGCTCTTATACTCTCGGAGTCGTGGGCAAGAGGAAGGCCTCGTGACGAGGCCACGTGACGGCGGGGCACGGACAGGCTCAGAGACACGTTCAGACGAGTGTAGTGACGCATCCGCCAAGCCGGCGCCGGTCAGACCTCCTCGCTTCACACTTGGGGAGCTCCTCTCCCCGGCTGCCGCGCTTTGACAAGCGTGGGCACCAACATGCACACACGCACACTTGAAGACACGTGGCACTGAAACATGCCTGGACGCGCGTGGCGGGGAGGCGTATCGGCGGCGCTGAACGGGCCAAAATGTCCGCCGCTTTGAACGAAGCCCCGGCGTCCGTTGCATCCGCGCCGGCTATACCGCGCGTCGTAGGCGAAACGTAACAGACCGCCCCGCCGGGGGAAGGAGATACCGATGGTCAGGGGACTGCATCCGCTGTCCGGAGGGATGTCGCTCGATGATGCTCATAACCGAAGTCGGGCGTCCGTCGGCGTTTCTTGAGCGCAGCGCACAGAGAAGGCCTCGTTCTCTCGTTCAGGTTCACACAGGACACTGCAAAGTGACTTCGGGAGAGTTGACATTTTTGTTCTCGTTCCCGGCAAGCGTTAGAAGTACGCCGAAACTCAACCGCTCAGTCAGCAAGCACGAAACAACCCTCACCAAGTCCTGCCAGGCTCCTTCCCCTTTTATACCACTGCCTAGTTCCTTACAGTAGTCTAGCAGCACTCAGAACGCGTCCACAAATTGGAAAATTGCACTAGAAAGCACGTCATCACTTTGAAACACTAAACAAAAGCAATATGCTAAAAATCCTGCCCCAGGAAGAAAAACATCCGTAACAAACAACTTTGAGGCTGATTCCTACGTTAGGGGCTTCGACTTAAGCCATCGGCGTTACCGTTGAGACTCCCCTTTTTGTAACGCACCTCAAAGGAATATTGTTGCAAAGCGAGGCTCCAGCGCAGGAGGCGGCCATTTGTGGAAGAGATGGTCTGCAGTCATTGGAGAGGGCAGTGATCCGTCTCGAAGCATGCGAAGCGGAGATCGCAGCGAGCGACCGTACACTAGCTCAGCTGGCGAAAACCCCGTAGCTGCATGCGGCGCGGTCCTTAATGCAAACATCACCCCAGGCAGACACAGCTCCCAGTCAGTTTGTTGTTCAAAACACAATGCTCTCAACGCGCGCTTCATGACGGAGTGGAGCTTCTCAACGGAATTCGACTGTGGGTGGTACACTGAGCTGTGTAACAGCTTTACCCCGCACCTTTCGAGAAAGGCTGTCGTCAAAGCGCTCGTAAACACCGTGCCCTGATCTGACTGGATTTCCGCAGGAAAACCAACTCGCGCAAATATGGACAGTAGTGCATTGACTATCTCAACTGAGCTGAGTTCTTTAAGCGGCACTGCTTGAGGGAACTTTGTCGCTGGGCAGATCACAGTCAAAATGTGTCTGTACCCCGTGGCTGTTACCGGCAGAGGTCCCACTGTATCAATAACGAGCCGTCTAAAAGGCTCCGTAATGATAGGTACCAACTTCAACGGCGCCCTCGATTTGTCCCCTGGTTTGCCCACCCGCTGACAGGTGTCACATGTCCTCACAAAGTGGTCTGCGTCCCGAAAACACCCTGGCCAATAGTGCTCTTGCAAGAGACGGTCCTTAGTTTTCTTAACTCCTAGGTGTCCGGACCACGAACCCCCATGCGACAAGCGCAACAGATCCTGACGGTAGCACTGAGGCACGATCAGCTGATCGAACTCCACTCCCCTGCGGTCTAGATACTTCCGGTACAGGACCCCACCTCTTTCCACAAAGCGAGCATTTTTCTTGGCGATACCTTCCTTGACAATGCAGCGTATGTTTTCTAGGCTGCCATCCTTCTTTTGCTCGGCTATCAAAGCCGCCCGGCTGACTTTTAGCAACCTCTTAAGTCCGTCTGACGTAGGCGCGATGAGCAAATCTGCAGATAGCTCTTCTAACTTTCCCGTGTCGGGCATTTCCTCTCCAGTATCTGGTGCCTTTAACGCTACAGGCTCAATTTTATTCAGTTCGGGCGTGCTCTGAATATCAGCTTGCTGCGCTTCTGACCCTTTCTCATTGTTCGACAACGTCGGCCCCGCAACTACCGCCTTTGCAGCGAGCTCCCGAACCTTCGATCTGGTTAAGGCCTGAATGCTGGCCTCACCAAACAAAAGCCCCTTCTCGCGCAGGAGGTGATCGGACCTGTTCGAAAATAGGTACGGGTACTGGGGGGGCAGCATAGATGACACTGCCGCCTCCGTCTCAAGTGCTCCGAAAGGTCCTTCAATAAGCACTTTTGCTACGGGCAGACACACGCTATGAGCTTCCACGGCTTGCTTGATCCATGCGCACTCGCCCGTGAACATATCGGGTTCTACGTAAGAGGGGCGAACTACATCCATCGTAGCTGCGGAATCGCGAAGCACTCGGCACTCTTTCCCGTTCACGAGGAGGTCTCGCAGGTAAGGCTCGAGAAGCTTCATGTTCTCGTCAGTGCTTCATAATGACAAAAACACGACTTTTGTTTTTGTTTCTGGACACTGCGCCGAAAAGTGACCCGGCTTCTGGCACGTATAACAAACGCGCGCTTGCCTCATCTCGAACCGCTTTCTGCGTTCGGCTTCGGCTGCCGCCGTATCCTTACGTTCGGTCGGACTGCTTTCACTCGCATCCGCACTACGTGTGTCCCCCTTTGCTCTCATGGGAGTGAACTTCGGCCTCTCAAACTTGGAGCCAAATTCACCCTTTTGACCGTCCTTAGCTCCGCGAGCCCGACGCGTCACAAACTCCTCGGCTAGCTCAGCGGCTCTAGCCACTGTACTAACGTCTGGCCTATCCAAGACCCAGTACCGCACGTTCTCAGGTAACCGACTATAAAACTGTTCCAGCCCGAAACACTGCAGAACTCTCTCGTGGTCACCAAATGCTTTCTCTTCTTTGAGCCACTCCTGCATGTTTGACATTAGCCTGTAGGCAAACTCTGTATATGACTCACTTCTGCCTTTCTCATTTTCCCGAAACTTCCGACGGAACGCCTCCGCTGACAGCCTGTACTTTTTTAGCAGACTCGATTTCACTTTGTCGAAATCCTCTGCCTCCTCTCTCTTCAAGCGAGCGACTACGTCGGCCGCCTCGCCGGGTAACAAAGTGAGCAAGCGCTGTGGCCACGTTTCCCGAGAGAACCCCTGCTTCTCGCACGTTCGCTCAAAGTTAACCAGGAACAAACCAATGTCCTCTCCAAGCTTAAACGGCCGCATCAGGTCAGTCATTTTGAACAATACTCGTTCTCCTGCACCGTGTGCCTGACTTCCATTAAGAGCGCGTTCCATCTCTACCTCGAGACGCTTCATTTCCAAAGCGTGTTCGCGCTCTTCTTTTTCTTTCTGCTCTTTTCGTTCGCGCTCCTGTTTCTCTTTTTGCTCTTGAAGTTCGCGCTCCTGTCTTTTTGCCGTCTCCCTCTCCTCAATGGTCTCAAGGCATTCCGACAGCTCGTCATCCTCAGCTTCTAACTCAAGAATAGCCCTTAGCAGTTCTGGCTTTCTGAGTTTGTCTGAGACATCCAGACCCAACTCTCTTGCAAGCTCCAGCAATTTCGGTTTGCGCAACGACTTCAAATCCATGGCTGCTCTGAATGCTGCTTTCTCTACTGCCTACTATTGTCTTGCCGCAAACTAACCCGGCAGCAACGACAACCACAATTACCAGCTCTGTTTCTGACACTAACAAAAGCCTGGCAAAACTCAGAAGAAGAAAGTCCCGCACTCACCAAACCTCGCAGCCAAGAATTCAGCGCACTCGTTCCGCTGCAGGCAACCAGTCATCACACAGGGCTCGTTGCACTGCTCCCGGATGGTCGTTGTGCTGCTCAGCATACAGTCAACTGCATATCTTCGCTGCTGGCCTCCGTTGTCGCGATCTCACCGCTGGCAGACAGTTGTTGTAATCTCAGCGCTGACTCCCGTTATTGCAATCGCACCGCTGGCACGAGTTGCAAATGGGTCGCAAGCCCCAAGGGTAGCGTTGGCCTGGCGGCCGGGGGCACAACTGGAAGCATCCGAAGGTCCCGGCAAAGCATGAGTCGACTGGTAACAGAACAACTTGTTTATTCTAGCATCGCAAAAGAGCGGCCGGTCAGGTCGACCGAAGTGGAGAGACGGGAGAGCACGTAACTCAACGGAAGAAATCGGAGCCTCTCTCTTGGCGTCCGGGGGTAGCTGCTCTTATACTCTCGGAGTCGAGGGCAAGAGGAAGGCCTCGTGACGAGGCCACGTGACGGCGGGGCACGGACAGGCTGAGAGACACGTTGAGACGAGTGTAGTGACGCATCCGCCAAGCCGGCGCCGGTCACACTCGCTCCTCGCTTCACACTTGGGGAGCTCCTCTCCCCGGCTGCCGCGCTTTGACAAGCGTGGGCACCAACATGCACACACACACACACGCACACTTGAAGACACGTAGCACTGAAACATGCCTGGACGCGCGTGGCGGGGAGGCGTATCGGCGGCGCTGAACGGGCCACAATGTCCGCCGCTTTGAACGAAGCCCCGGCGTCCGTTGCATCCACGCCGGCTATACCGCGCGTCGTAGGCGAAACGTAACAGCACGCAGGTATGACGTGCGCACCCGAAAAATCTGAGTTCATGCGAGTACGCAGCAAGCGTCATAAGAAAGCTGCCACACCAAGGATAGACTTACATCTCGACGGTCAGGCCATTCGTGAAGTCACCCAAATGAGAGTGCTTGGCTTACTTATCCAAGAGAACGGCAACGTCAATGCCACAATTCGAAGCTTAAAACCAACCGTTAAGAGTGTGGCACGTATGGTATGGCGAGTTGGACGCAGCCGCAACGGGCTCGCGGAAGAAGAAACTAATTGCAAGCGTTTGCGATTAGCCGCATCACTTACGGCCTGCCGTTCCAAAAACTTAACCAAACTGAAATGAAGAAGGTGGACACCCTTATCAGACGGGCGTACAAATCTGCTCTGGGACTCCCGAACACAGTCAGCACGGAGCGCGTGGAGCGGTTGAATATTTGCAACAAGTATGAAGAACAACATGCCACTGCAGTTCTACTGATATCGCAAAGAAGAAGGCTGAGCTCTATACGCCCCAGGGCGGCTCTATTCTCTGAAGACTGGGATACAACGCTCGGCCACTGTTCTGCGGAGACGAAATAGACTTGTCACGAGACTTGAGGAGCACGTCCATGTCATACCCATACCAAGAAATATGAGTGCCAGGTACCACGCAGGCCGCAGACAGGCCAGGACGAGGACTCTGCAGAAGCGTTTCGGCAAGGATCCGGCCGCCTATACTACACGGACGCGAGTGCAACCACTCGCAGGGGCTTCTACGCGATCGCCACAACCAACAGTCACCACGATAACAGCTATACGGTTAAGACTACCTCGGTATGCACAGCAGAGGCAGCGGCAATAGCGCTGGCGATGACGCCGACTTCAAGGGTCAGTAGGCTCATGTGCTTACAGACTCGCAGGTAGCGTTTCGACTCTTCATGCGGGGAATGCTATCGCGCAGCGCCCAAAGAATACTCGTCTCACGCCTGGACCTGGACCACGGCATTACGTGGTGCCCCGCGCACAACGGACTGGACGGGAACGAAAGGGCAGACCGCATAGCTCGAGGAAGCAACGACCGAGCAGCGGCCAGAACTCTAGAGGAACCTCTGTCCGCAGTGCGCGACATAGAGAATCAGGTGAGGGAGAGAGGGACCTACGGCACTCCGCAGTCCAAACTAAGTAGAAGACAACCCCAAGACTGGCGTCGCATACAAACCAATTCATTACCCACACCTAAACCTCTTATACACAAGAAGCGCCCGACATATTACACGGACACCTGCCCGTGGTGCGGCGCAAAGCACACGCTGGCCACGTAACGTGCGAATGTACAGCTTGGCCAAGCAACGTCAACTCACATTTTCTAAGGGTCACGGACTTCCTACGAAAGTGGTATAGGCACTGCTCGCAAGCGAGGGTCAGGGGAGCCAATTGGCCCTCCTGGACCAAGCTCAGCGAGCCGCAAGAGCTAGTGAAGCCCTAGACTGAGGGCCCCACCCAGACCTGCCATAACTCCTATTAACTGATCAATCAAGTTTTTCTCTCTCTCTGCCGTCGTAATGGGGAGGCCGCGTTTACGGGCGTATGAGCCATTCATTGTCTTACGTGATTGACACATTTAATAAGAGCTGTTACGCGAATCTGTGTGCGTACTTATATCACCACGATGACCACAGATCAGGACAATAAATTAGTTCGTACCTTTGTTCAATATTCTGGGTCACCTCTGTACGTGTCGTGCGCTAAAGAGCTTCGCTGTCATCCACCTTCACAGTGTGGAATGGCGCATTATTTTTTTTTCTTTTCGCCCTTGTGCGGGCGGCATGGTGATTAATTTCGACCCCATGGGGTTACCCAGTGCACGGGACACAAGCATCAAAGCGATAACCATGAGGTTCGTTGTTCGAATCCACTTAACGACCAGAATATTATTATTATTATTATTATTATTATTATTATTATTATTATTAGAATTATTATTATTATTATTATTATTATTATTATCAGTGGGCTCAGTGGGGAATCAGTGGGGTTTTTTTTATAATAATAATTATTATTATTATTATCAGTGGGGAATCAGTGGGCTCGGCAGCAGCACATCGGACACAATGGTCAACCCATTCTGCTTTGTCGTGCAGGTTAGTGCATACTTACATGCCAAATGTTATCGCAGTGATGACCGTTTCCTACTGCTGCTGCCTTGCCCACTTAGTATAAGAAATTTACTTTCGGATGTGTGTTCATTTAGGAAGAGCCTTTTGAACTGTGGCGACATCGAGTCAAATCCAGGTCCTACTGATAAGGAAATGTTGGAGATGATTCTTTCGGGCCAGAGTAATATGACAGCTTCCATCAACAACATTTTGACAAATCAAGGAACGATTGAAGCAGATATCGCAGGACTGAACGAAAAGATGAAGTTGTTAGAGGTTCAGATGGCGTCCTTGAATGAACTAAAAGAGCGAATTTGCGAGTTAAAATCAACAACGACTGAGCTGGAAGATAAAGTGACATACCTGCAAGACAGGGTTGATGAACTAGAAAACAGGAGCCGGAGGAATAACTTGATTATTTTCGGAATAAAAGAAGAGAGCGATGAAACTGCTGAATCTCTTATCACGAAGGTGAACCAGAGGCTGTTCAAAGAGAAACTAGATGTTACTGTTAAAGGCATAGAGAGATGCCACAGGCTTGGAAGAAAGAGCAAGAATGGTCGCCCAGTAATCATTAAGTTTTTAGACTACCGCGAAAAGGGTTCCGTCCTAAAAGCTTGCTATAAGCTCAAGGGAACAGAATTTTCGATCACGGAAGATTTTTCTTTCGCCGTTCGAAATATTAGAAAGAAGTTGTGGGAAAGCTCAGCGGAAGAGAGATCGAACGGAGCTACGGTCAAGCTTTTTTTTAACAAGCTGTGTGCAGATGGTACGATGTTTGCTTGGGACTCAGCGAACAATGCTCGCTACAAAATTTCTGAAAGAAAGAAATGACCACAAAAGGAAAATAGGAGGACATTAACAATAATGAGTATTAATTGTCGTAGCGTTGTGAACAAAGTCTCCCATTTGGAAGGTATGCTGTTAACGCATAATCCGGACATAGCTGCGCTAACAGAGACATGGTTAGATGAAGAAATATTTGATTCCGAGTTTGTGCCAAGAAACTATAAAGTCTTTCGGAAAGACCGCGACAGAAGAGGTGGCGGAGTATACTGTTCAAAAGCACATTTCAGATTTTAAAACTGCCTGATGTTGCTACAGTTGAAGCTGTCTTTTGTAAAGTATATGCTAACAATTTCCGATATATCCTTGGTGCTATTTATAGGCCTCCCGGTTCCTCTGTCGCTGTCTTAGATGAAGTTAAGAAATATCTTTATTGCTACACGAAACCAGACGATAAGTTAATTTTAGCTGGAGATTGTAACTTACCAAACATAAACTGGGCTACTTTTTCTGTTCAATCTCCGCACGCTGTAGGAGATGCTCTGCTTGATATCATGTTTCATTTCGATCTCTTACAAATTGTGAAGAACCCTACTAGAATCCAACAAGATTCTTCATCAATATTGGATTTATTCTTGGTACGAGGCAATATCAAAGAAAACCTTTCATGTAATGTAGTGGCCGGTATTTCTGATCATCAAGCCGTAATCTTGGTAATAGAAGACATATTATTGGACCGAAGAGGTGATATTCGACACTTTCCGAATTTTGCCCGTGCTGACAATGAATCGATTATTGATATCTTAGATCTTCATTATTATAGTTTTCTGCACAGCACTTGTAGCGTGGATGACCTGTAGCTCGTTTTCAAAAACATTGTTCGTGACTGCATTCAGCGTTTTGTACCAGTGATATGCAAGAAGTCAGACAATGACAATCCTTGGATTACGCGAGAAACTTTGCAATTGCAGCGTAAGCTAAAGCGATTAAAGAAAAGAATAAAAATATCAAGCTCAGCCTTTTTAGAGGCAAAAATTCATGAAGTTTCAGAGAAATTAAAACAGTGCATTCTGAAAGATAAAGAAAAAAACTACAATAAACAACTTCCGGATTTTATAAAAACTGCACCTGAAAAGTTTTGGCGGTCAATTGCACCAGTTTCTCGTTCTACCGATGCATTTATTATAAATGGACAACATGTAAGTGACAATGTCCAGGTTTCAGTAGCATTTAATAACACCTTTAAGAAAGTTTTCACGAAAGATGACGGGCGTCTCCCACCCTTTAGCATGTCCCTTCCTTCCATGCCTGATGTTATAATTTCTGAAGAGGGTGTTTTTAATCTATTATTAAAACTGGATATTAAGAAATCACCTGGACCAGATGATATACCGAATGCCTTCCTTAAACAGTATGCAGAGTGGTGTTCAAAGTATTTGTGCGTCCTATTCACTCGATCATTAAAAGAAGGTGTTCTACCGTGTGATTGGAAAACTGCTAGAATTAAGCCTTTGCATAAAAGTGGAGAGAAGACTTGTATTGAAAATTATCGCCCTATTTCATTAACTTCGACAACGTGCAAATTATTGGAACACATCATTAATAAGCATCTAACTAATTTCCTCGACGAGCATAATGTACTGGCAGCTGTTCAACACGGGTTCAGGCGAGGGTATTCCACATGCACTCAACTGGTCGAAACAATCCATGATTTTGCGACAGCAATCAACGAAGGAAAACAAACTGATGTTATCTTTATGGACTTTCGAAAAGCTTTCGATAAGGTTTCGCACAAGAAACTACTTCACAAACTCAGTTTTATTATAAATAATAAACAGATATTAACATGGATACAATCGTACCTATCTGATCGCCGTCAGTTTGTCGAACTGCATAGAGCTTGCTCCAATTACGTTCCTGTCGATTCTGGTGTTCCCCAGGGATCCGTCCTCGGCCCCCTACTGTTTTTAATGTTTGTTAATGATATTGTTAAAAACCTGTCAGTACGTGTTAAGTTATATGCGGACGGCTGCGTGCTGTATGAGAAAATAAGTTCGACTGATGATCAAATTAGGCTGAATAATGATTTTGCAAAAATAGTTTCTTGGTGTGAGAAGTGGCAAATGTCAATTAACTTTGAAAAAACCGTATTTATGAGAATAACACTTAAAAATATCCCTCTTCTATATTACTACACTGCTAATAATAATTTTCTTCATGAAGTCACAGAATATAAGTATCTAGGTCTATGGATCTATGTTTCAGCAAACGCTCTCCGAAAGCTTTTTTTCTTACGACGCTCGCTTAAGCTAGCGACCCCTGGTACACGCCTCCTTGCCTACAACACTATTATTAGACCAATCTTAGAATATGCAATAATTATCTGGGACCCTTTTACAAAGGTAAACATAAATAAACTTGAAAGAATCCAAAAGAAAGGAGTAAGGTTTATATATAACACTTACGGGCGAGCATCAGTCAGTGACCTCCTCAAAAAAAGCGGTTTACCCTCTATTCCTAACAGAAATCGCATATGTCGCTTAAAGTTTTTCTATCAATTAATTAATAATAATCTCAAAGTTGACGCCTCCAATATCCTTACCTATTCCTCGGGGTACCAAACTAGAAATCGTCATTCTCTTTCTATAACACCATTAAATCCGCGAGTTAATTGTTTTAAATATTCCTTTTTTCCAAGGACCATCAGTGATTGGAATAACCTCACGGATGATGTTGTCAGACAGACATCATTACATTCATTTCAAGAGCATTTGAATTGATTGTTGTTAATTGACCTTGTCGCTGTATTCTCTTCTTGAAATTCTATGTGCAATTTTGTTTTCTTTGTGTCTGTAATTCTGTATCTTAACGCAATGTTTCCCACCTGCTATGATCTTGTGTACAAGATCGCAGTATTCATAAATAATTATTATTATTTACATGTCCGAGGCTTCAAGCGTGATGTTACAAGTGTATATGCCGATTCCAGTGTTATAACTTCTCATACCCTTTTGTCACATCATCATTCACATCATCAACTTCTGTCAGAGCATCAATTGCAATTTTTGGTCGTACGCCTCTAGAGCCTCTTTAACGATAGCGCAGCAAAAAAAAAGAAACAGACGCATTATATATATATATATGTATATATATATATATATATATATATATATATATATATATATATATATATATATATATATTCCAGTCAAGAAAAAACATTGAGTCCAGTTGGCCTTTTCAATGGGACCCAACCGGTTCCAATCGGACGCCATCGGAGACCCAAGTTACAGTTGAACATCACTCGAGCTTGGTATGGCAATTGGTCCCAAATGGACCCAAGTGGAAGTCGATGAGTAATCTCGCGAAACAACAGAATAGTTGATAATACTAGCGCAATTGTAATTTTAGTTTTAAAGTAAAAGATCTTTGTATTTTGGTGTGGCCAATGGGGAGAAGCATGTCGCTTTCTGGCAAGTTAAATATTTATCTTGAAATTTTACCAATTTCTCATGAACAACAGGCACCACTTCGTCAACCAAATTTTGCTCACATATATAGCACCTGACACGCATCTCTCATAGTGAAGTGGTGAGTGTTGGGCATGTCGATGAAGAGAATTGCCGTAGTGTGTTCATGTATGAGTGTGCTGCTCGAAAGGAGTTTGAGGTATATCTGTGCCACATCAAGATCAGGGCCATTTTAGGCTCCTTTTCCCTTCCCTTTCCTTCGGTTTTCATGCTGGTCCCAAGTCTAATACAGAGAATGGGGTCCAATTGTGTTAAAAAAACCATTTGGTCTAACTGTACCTGTTCGATTTTTCCAATGTGTGGTCGAAAACACAATAGGAAATTTCCAACTTGTTTGAGCAATTGTTTAGAAGAGCTTGAACGGTGCCACATGGTAAACAGAACAAGTATTTAATTTCAACAGTTTCGATGGGTGGACCGATCTTCATCAGGGTTTACAAAAAAATGGCAGTTCGGCCCTGGTATTGAAGACACCAGACCGGGTGCCCGGTCGTTCTCAGATACATCAAACCGAGAGGGACAGTTGTGACAGTGATTGACTTTCTCTCGGCGCTTTGGCAGATTTACAGCTGCCTTTGGCAACTATGCAGGGCAAGAGGAAAGCGGAGTCCCATGTATGTAGAGCAAGGTGGTCAGTGAGAGAAAAAAAAAAAGAAAGAAGAAAAAGATAAAAGCACACAGGAGGTGGGAGACATAAGTCCGAGAGCGAAGGGGGCGTGAAGTAGCGGCAGTTCCCGTTGACACTAGGCAAGGAGTTAGAAACGCAAGGAGGGAGCACGCGTGCTGCTGTTGTAGCGGGAGAGCGGGCAAGTTGAATCGGGCGGCGGGGGGCACAATAGAGAAGGGGCCGAGAAGGAAGACAGAAGAGCGGCAACTTGTGAAAAGAAACACAGTGTCACAGTACACATACACAAGACACAGCCCTTTCCGGCAACTCTATGGTCCAGCTACGGTGAGAAAAAATATATAATTTCAAAAAGAATATATCCGCGGGATTCGCAAAGCAAGTGCGCCCCTGGGCTTAGGTTTAGGGAGCCGAGTTAAAGAGCCTCCTTGTGGTCCAGTTTTTGAACGTTTAACCGACAACTGACATCAAGTCAGCTCGTGCGGATTCCAAGAAAGGGCAATAGGTCCCTCAGAATGGACACTTGAGTGGCAGGGTGCAGGAAACTGGATTTATTGGTTTTCCGCTCGCCCCCTTGAGGCGTATGCGGAGGGACGAGCAAGCAGTGGCCAGCGTCTCAATTTTAGAGTTCAGAACATGTATTCGCGCTTCCCATGCACTCTGACGGCATATCCCGGAGGCACGTCAGCCGCCCCGGACTCTCATTAATTCCTTTAGCGTACGGTCCAAATTTATGGATGAAAAAAGATTCTCTCTGCTCGCGTGCACGGGTGTGTTGAAAACCAGATTGCAAGAGCACAACGCTCACGCGTTCAAAGGAGTGATCTGGCAGTCGAACGTGCCTGGAGAAGGGTAAATTCGGGAGACTTTTCACATGCGCGCAGTCATTGTTGAACTGCAGGCGGAAAGGGGTCTCTGTTTGTCCGATATATTCCTGCTTACATATACCTCGCATCGAATTTTGTACACGACGTTAATGGAATCACAGTCAAGATTTGCGTTAATTTTATATACGAAGGACCAGTTCGATGCCTCAGCCGTGTCTGCTGTTGTCATGTGACGGCATACCTTGCAACGAGGTTTCCCACACGGTCGACAGCCCTTGGGCGTGTTTGACTTCTGTGTCCTCGCCCTGACTAACAAATCCCTTAAATTTTTGTTTCTTCTATACACAACCCGAGGCGGCTGCTTGAAGATAGTAGCGAGTCGGATGCTTTGTTTCATGATGTTGAAATAGCGGTTGAGAATGGCATTTACTCGCGGAGTACGGGTAGTGTATCTGAGGACCAAGTTCGGATCTGATTGTGTATTGATATTGCTTACCCTTTCTCCCATTATATGTGCTCGATCTAAGCTGCGGGCGCGTTCAATGGCATCGTCTACTATTTTTGGAGGATATTTTTGGCGTATGAGAGCAGATTTCAGTTTCTCTGCGTGTCGCTCAAATTGTGCAGATTCGGAATAGACTCTTATGTATATGTGAGCCTGGGAGTAGGGGATGCTTGTTTTGCAGTGATGGGGGTGGCTGCTATAGAAATGCAGATATTGCTGACGATCTGTCAGCTTTTTGTATAGGGACGTGGAAATACGACCGCCACTCAGTGACAGAGTGACGTCGAGGAAGTGAATACTATCTTGGGAGAAGTTGTGCGTAAAACAGATTGACGGGTGCAGAGAATTGAAATTGGAAATGAAGTCCAAGAGACTTTGTTCATTGTCAGCCCACACAAAGAAAATGTCATCCAGGAATCGCTTATGAAATATTGGTTTTACTTCCGAGTTTGCGAGGAAGGGTATTTCTAAAGACGCCATAAGCATATTTGCATAATTTGGCGCCATCTTCGTTCCCATGGCGGTTCCGCTGATTTGCAGATAATGCTTGTCCTCGAACTCAAAGTGATTATATTTCAGTACTAGATTTAGAAGAGTCTCAACTGTATCTTTCTCTAATTGCCTAAGTTGGCTGGAGTCAGCGTAAGCTGAAACTGCGGAAGCTATGCCCTCGGCATGAGGTATGTTGGTGTACAAAGATGCGACATCCATAGTGACCAAGTAACCCCCCGCCGGTACCGTCAGGTTTGATACCTCCCGACGGAAGTGATTTGTGTTTTTAATGTACGAGGGGAATGAAGATGGGATGTCCTTAATGAGACTGTCAATAAAGCTGGATATTTTCTCAGTCACTGTTACATTACTGGACACGATAGGCCGACCGGGATTGCTTATTTTGTGAATTTTGGGTAGTAGGTAGAAACGGCCGGGGCCAGAGTTTCTTGGTATGAATGCTTTGAACGTCTTATCGGTTATCTGCCCTGCCTTGCGCAGAGTGGTTAGGGCGTCCTTTATTTCGCTTTCAAATTTCTCGGTAGGATTGCTTAGGAGTTCTGTGTAAAAGTTAGAGTTGCCCAGTTGACGGAAACCTTCGGCTATGTAAACACTCCGGTCAAGTACCACCACTGCACCACCCTTGTCCGCTGACTTAATGACAATTGTTTGATCATCACGTAGGGTTCGCAGCGCCTCCTCTTCCTCTTTTGAGAGGTTACTGCGGATGGGACGATGCCTCTCGTACTCTTTTATAATGTCTTTTTGAACCGCACGAATATACATGTCCAAGTATTTGTCGCGTGCCTCGCCAGGTGTCCATGATTTTTCGGAGAGTTCAGGTAGCTGATCACGACACCCCTCTGTAGTTTTTCGATCATAAAAGTACTCCCGTAGTCGCAAATTTCTCACGAAATCATCCAAATCTTGAAACAATTAACACTCGTTCATCCTTCCGGACGCCGGACAAAAGGTTAGACCTTTCGAAAGGAGATTTAGTTGTGCACCCAACAATGGGCTACTCGACAAGTTTATGACATTTGAGGCATTGCCCATTGTCTCGTGCTTTTTTTTGCTGATTACTTCAGAACAACCGGGTCGCTTCGGATTCAAGATTATGGCTTTGAGTATCACCTCTGATGGCCGTTGGGATATTGTCACGCTTCCGTTTCTTTCTTTGTTGTTCTTGGATGTTGACATTTTTCTTTCCCTCGTATTTCACCAGTTCCAGCGCTTCCAATTCTGTGAGCTTTGACTAACACAACCGCAGCTGCTTCTCATTTTTAAGCTGCGATGCTCTATGCAC
This sequence comes from Dermacentor andersoni, assembly GCF_023375885.2. Classification (NCBI taxonomy): domain Eukaryota; kingdom Metazoa; phylum Arthropoda; class Arachnida; order Ixodida; family Ixodidae; genus Dermacentor; species Dermacentor andersoni. The sequence goes on from NC_092815.1 coordinate 40,662,475, forward strand.
GCTATGTTGTGCCACCAGCCAAGTGAGCCCAAGCAAGGAGGTCTCACTGACCTCCTTGCTCTATATACTGTTAGAATCGGCCTGCAGCTATTTCAGCCCGCTGCACGTGTTCCAATCCAACCGGACGGGGCGCACTTCAGAGAACTGCGGATAACCAGCAGCCACGTGGCGCGGGGTCAGCTCAGGGGAGTTCTCGAGGGGAGGCAATTGGCGGAACCTCCCCATGAGCTTTTCGAGACACCAGACAATGGGCTACCCGGCCGCGTCACCAAGGACGGCTCAGAGTTCTACGAAGCCCCTCTGACGTCGGATCCGGACCATTGCACCTGTGTCTGTGTGTGCGGCACATGTATGTAAGCTCTCATCCTCCTCCAAGTCGACAGCCCTCATCCTCCTCCAAAAGGGCGGGTCATCTTCAATGACGTCGAACTATGACGTCGAGCGGAGAGCTTATAAGCAGCGATTGTCGGCTGCTAGAGAGTGCTCGTCGTCGTGAACTGCGTGCTCGTTGTCGTGCTAGAAATCTACTCGTGAGCTGCGTGCTCGTTTTCGTGCTCGAAATGTACTCGTGAGCTGTGTGTTCGTAAGCTGTTTGCTGTATGTTAGTCTTGCGGGCTCCATTTGGGAGTCACGCTATATATATAGACTGTCGATGTATCTCATGTTCAAATGTAAATAACATGCAAATAAATAATGTTCACCGAGTTCCTCTCTACGACCGTCAACTCCTTCAAATGGTGGCAGCGGCGAGATCGTGCGACGACTCCTACATCTGGTTGACAGCGGTGGGATCGTCCGACAACTCTTACAATACATGGGACTCCGCCTTCCTCTTGCCCTGCATAGTTGCCAAAGGCAGCTGTAAATCTGCCAAAGCGCCGAGAGAAAGTCAATCACTGTCACAACTGTCCCTCTCGGTTTTATGTATCTGAGAACGACCGGGCACCCGGTCTGGTGTCTTCACTACCAGGGCCGAACTGCCATTTTTTTGTAAACCCTGATGAAGATCGGTCCACCGATCGAAACTGTTGAAATTAAATACTTGTTCTGTTTACCTTGTAGCACCGCTCGAGTTCTTTACGTTTGAAAGGTAGCCTGAAGAATCCCTATTTACCTAATATATATATATATATATATATATATATATATATATATATATATATATATGTGTGTGTGTGTGTGTGTGTGTGTGTGTGTGTGTGTGTGTGTGTGTGTGTGTGTGTGTGTGTGTGTGTGTGTGTGCGTGCGCGCGCGCGTGTGTGTCATAAGACGCCAAAAAACAGACACCAAGGACAACATAGGGGAAATTACTTGTACTTGCTAATTGAAATACAGGAATGATAAATTTAATAGAAATCAAAGTAGATAAAAATAATCATGAGCCATTCCACTCTGTGAAGGTGGTTGACCAGCTAAACTGTTTAGCACAACGACACGAAGGTGACACATAATTTTGGACAAAAGTATGAAGTCTTTATTGCCTTGATGGGTGGTCATCGTGACGAAAGGTACGCACACACATTTATTGTCTTGATCGGTGGTCATTATTTCACTCGCAACTGCAATCACATTCCTTGATAATGTCAAATCGATGCACGTACGCTGCTGGGTGGTCGGTTGGGCCGGATCGGTGTGGCATCGCAAGGGATATGTCTGCAACACGGAATGCGTAAACCGCTCCCTTCTCGGTACCGACACACCGACATTGAAATCACCGACAACCACACAACACACAAACGACAGCTAATTCACACAAAGTGAGTAGCCATGGACCTTGCGGGACTATGAGTCATTGCATTTTTTGCTTGCTTACAGGGATATGGCATTGAAGATTACCATCTTTACGGACTCCAGCGCTGCCCTTAGCAGGTTACAACGCAGTGAGATTGATTGCCTAGTTGTTTCCAGCATCACTGGCTCCGCAAGCAAAATTTCATTACGTGGGGTATCTCTCGTTGCTCAATGGATACCTTCACACATAGGAATCGCCGGAAATGAAGAGCCTGATCGACTGGCTTCAACTTGTGCTCATAACAAATGTGACTGCCCAGAAGTTTTGTGCAAGCTTGATGACTCTCGTCTGCTGATTCGTCGCCACCTACTCAAGCAGCATCCAGACCAGCGCGTCGCCAATGGAACGTTCCCGTCCCGTGTTCGCGGTCGAGGCTTGCCTCATCGCGCTAGAGCGCAACTACTCAACCTGAGGGTTGGCTGCGTGAACGTGCACGAACGTTTATACAGACAAGGAATTGTGGCCAGTCCATCGTGTACGTCGTGTAGCTGCTGCGAGACACTTCAGCAGCTTATATTTGAGTGTCCCGCTTTCAGTGCGCAGCGCATGTCGCAAGTGAGAAACTATCATCTCCTTGGCCTGCGTTGTACAACACTCGACGAATGTTTGTACCCCTGTGGTTGTGCGTCTAAACGTGATGGGGCTCATCGCCTTTTATAGCGTTAACTAACTTAGGTTCACGTTTGTAGCTCGAAACTATTCTATTCAACGTTCTGTATACGTGACCTTCAGTGACCAGCCTTACTGTATGTGATCTGTGCCGTGTGTTCTACTTTATTCTTTAGGTTTGTACTGTTGCTATGCCTTTCCTCTTTCTTCCCCTCCTTCCTAGCTTCCATTTCTGTGTTGCTGTCACCTCCCTTCTGAAGAGTAGGCAGGCGTTGTGCCCCTTCCGGTGGCAGTTGCCAGCCTGCTCCCCACTTTCCCTTTCCTGTTAATTGTATATATGTGTTCAAAACAAATAGTAATAAAAATTGCTCACGGGGGTATGAGCTATTGATGATGACAGTTATCGACATGCTGTTCTGTATGTTGTATACGTGATTAGAAAGAATTTGAGCATCTGTTCGCTTCACTTTGCTGAGTGCTTGTAGCCTCTGCCGTACGGGGCTATGAGCCATTGCATTTCTTGCTTGCTTACCGGAGCATGAATGCGTACGGGGGTATATGAACCATTGGTGATGATAGTTTTTGTTCACGGAAAACAAAAATGCATGGAACCCTAGACATATACGGCTTCGCAGTAATAAATAAATTCAGCTAGATTCAATTCAATTTGTTTCGCCGAAATATCAACACCATAGCCTAGGGTCCCCCGTTAAAAGCTATCTCTCGACAGCCAGACAAAGCCGCGCACACATGTATGAGACTTTCGCTGCATGCATTGCGCAGCCGGATGAAGTCAGGCAAAATGTAAGTAAACTATAAACATTCACATAGAGTTTGACAGCAACGATACAAAGTTCAACATAATACAAGCAAGAATACATGATCAGTAAGAAAAAATAAAATTGAGGTACGAGTCCCGGATGTGTTTCCCGCCGAGAAAAAGAAAGAAAGTGGAAAAAAAAAACAAGATGACGTGGAAATACACATTAGCGGTAAAAAAATAATGGAATAACAGTACACACATGTGTCGGTTAACACTTTAATTAAAAATCAATTAAACATTTCGTTAATAATGATAGACATCTCGGTAAATAAAATATTCAGAAATTCTTTTGTAAGTAGTGGTTTCAAGAACAATGTAATTCAAAGTGCCAATGTAATCACAAGAAGCGTATACGCTCAGGACAAACATTTACAAAATGCATGCTGTAGTGATTTGACGTCAACCATTTCACAGCGCTCATATTGAGGGACACGTGTCCGGATTCTGGCCTGACTGAGAAGCGGCGTGCCAGAACGTGTGTATGCATGTTCTCCTGCAACGCGCATGGGTTCGGCCAGAGCTTGGATATGGCCAGAGCTTGGATATGGCCAGAGCTTGGCTGGTCGCATAGATATAAAGCAAACGCTGATATGTGCAGGCACGCGTCTGTTATCGTCCAAAATGTCGTACCATTTTCGTGGCCTCCTTATCTGATGGTTTCAGCATACTTCAGCTGCATGCACATGCACTCAAAATGCTCTAGCGCCTATAGTTCCCGGCCATGCGCTGGTTCGCCATATATATAGCTATAATCAATGGGCGTTATACTATAGGCTCTTCTGTATAAACACTTTATGCGAACGTTGTGCATATATTCTGAAAGGATTTCGCACGCCCGTTCTTCAAGATGTAGCTGTGTATAGCCGTTATATGCTTGAATTTACTCATCCGTACTCAAACTCCATCGCTGACAGGTATTTTAATTTTATTAATACACGCGCAAGATGACACCGTGTATATATATAGCTTAATTTGCCTGGCCATTTGCATTTGATGGCTTGCGAGAGTATGAATACTTACGGGGGTATGAGCCATTGGTGATGATTGTTTTTGTTCACGGAAAACAAAAATGCACGGAACCCTAGCCATATACAACTTCACTGTAGAAACAACTTGCCGCAGGTGGGGAACGATCCCACACCTTCGCATTACGCGTGCGATGCTCTACCAATTGAGCTACCGCGGCGCCGTCTCCCCATCCACGATTCTGGGATTCATAAATATCGGCCCCTCAATTAACCCCCATCTTTATCTCATCCATCTCAATTACCCCCAGCGACCGTTTTAAACACATGTTCACGGAATCGCCAAGAGTGGTCTATCGTCGCTCTAGGAATCTGCGTGACCTAATAACCTCTTCCAAGACTAAAGCGATTGCTCCTGCTGGTTGTCATCCCTGCAATAAGCCCCGTTGTAAAGTTTGTACACATATGACCACATCAAATACTGCTAGAAGCACAGCATCCAATTTTTCTGTTAAAATCAACGGCAACTTCACTTGCGACAGTACTAACATCATCTATCTTCTTGAATGTTCAGTGTGTCACATGCAGTATATCGATCAGACCGAAACATCCTTTCCTATCCGATTCAACAACCACAAAGCACACGTTAACAGTTTGCCGCACCTGCCATTATCTAAACATGTTCGACTGCCATGTCATACGTTTGACAACATCAATATAACAGCAATACAATCAGGTTTCAAATTGCACCATGATCGAGAAGTACGAGAAAGAACCCTTTCTCATTCATAAATTTAACACTGTGTCATCCGGTATCAACGAGAGTGTAGGAAAAATGTCGTGCCTTTCTGTCATATCTTGACGTGTACGTTCTTGTACAGAATTGACAAAGCATGCCAAATCAACTTTTTCCTAGTTTTGCCATGCCGCAATTGATATCATTCTGTAACTTCATGTACAATCATCGTGACACCATAATGATAGTTCATACATATCATTTATCGTGCTTAAGTTATACTTGCTGCTTCACTTTTTTTTTTTTTGCAAGCGCGCATATGCATGTACTGTTGATTATGCGCACGCGCGCATGCCCATAAAAGCGGCTGCGTGCTTGCATCTGTGTTTATTCTGACGAAGGCCGTGCCACGGGCGAAACGTTACAACATTAAACATGCAATTTTCGTGTGCCCCTTGGTTTCTTCAACTACCTATGCACCGGATTTACAGAACTTTTCCTTGAATATATATATATATATATATTTACACGCAAATTTACAGAAGATAAAGAAATGGTGTGATGAATGGCAAATGGTGCTAAACCCGTTAAAAACTGTAGTTATGACAGTCTCTAGAAAGTTAACATACTTAACCTACTCTTATTTTATTAATAATCATGAACTTATAAGAGTTGAGCAGCATAAGTATCTTGGCATGATTTTCACAAGTGATCTTCGCTGGAACCACCATATAGATTATGTGTGTGCCAAGGCCAACAAGTCACTCTGGTGTCTGAGGCGTAATTTACCATTCGCAACTCAAGAAACAAAACTTCTAGCTTACAAAACATTAATTAGACCTATAATTGAATATGCTAAGGTTGTCTGGGACCCTTACACAGCTATAAATATATCAAAAATCGAAAGAATACAGCGTCTGGCAGTCAGATACATATTCAATATATATCGGCGGACGGACTCCCCTTCTCAACTTTGTGTACAGGCAGACCTACCGACATTACAGGCTAGAACGAAATATGAAAGACTTAAAAAATATTTACCTAATAATTCATCATCATGTTCATATTAGGTATTCAGACTTCTTTGAAATTCTTTCCGGTGAAACCACTAGACATCGTCATTCAATGTTTATTCGTCCCCCGATTGTTTCAAGTATAGCTTTTTTCCAAGAGCTATCAAAGAATGGAATTCCCTGTCGGAAGAAACCGTTTCATCCTCATCAATTGATTTCTTCGCAAAACACATTGGAGATATCCTAGTTTGTAAGTAATATACTTTACTTTGTATGTTTGTTATCTTCAGCGGTTTATGCTGTTAGCTCTTGGTGTTATTAATTTTAATTTATTGTCCCTTTTTGTGTTTCAATGTGCAATTTTCCATGTACAAAATATTTGATTTGTAAATGTTCGTATTCCCCTCCTGCTATAGCCCTGTGTGTAAGGGCTGGCAGTATCTGTAAATAAATAATAAATAAATATATCCTAAAAATTCCGCACACAGATAAAGATTGGATGAGCGCGTGCATAAAACTTGGAGGCATTGTTGCTCCCAACCAGTCAGGCCGTTAAAGAGCTTCTCCTATCTGGTACTTGACAGAATCGTCGACACGCTGCGCGGAAGAAAAGCATTCCGAAAATAATGCGACTTGCTTGTCTAGGAAACGCATAATAAGCGCTCCCCCTTTTTTTCTTGTTTTTCTTTCCCTAGTGTCTGACTTTCATTATGTTAGTAAACTTCAAAAGAGCTCGCTGTTAGGCTAGTTTGTACACGCTGTTCAGAATGAAAACAGGGCTAAAACAAAAAAGAAACAGGACAGGAAAGAAAGACCTACAGAACGCTGATTTGTGCGCGGCAAAATACGCGTATATCAAGGGGACCGGGTGCTGGGCCAGGGAAGCTAAGAAACCGCCACAAGAAACAGGTGGGAGGGCGCAGGTAAGAGAATGTCCTCG